>NC_091178.1:21444713-21604713 GCF_040958095.1 Procambarus clarkii
AGACTACGAGAATTAAACCTCACTGACAGACAGACAGACAGAAGAGTTAGGGGGGACATGATCACCACATTCAAGATTCTCAAGAGAATCGACAGGGTTGATAAGGACAGGCTGTTTAACACAAGGGGCACACGCACTAGGGGACACAGGTGGAAACGGAGTGCCCAAATGAGCCACAGAGATATTAGAAAGAACTTTTTTAGTGTCAGAGTGGTTGACAAATGGAATGCATTAGGAAGTGATGTGGTGGAGGCTGACTCCATACACAGTTTCAAGTGTAGATATGATAGAGCCCAATAGGCTCAGGAACCTGTACACCTGTTGATTGACAGTTGAGAGGCGGGACCAAAGAGCCAGAGCTCAACCCCCGCAAGCACAACTAGGTGAGTACACACACACACACACACACACACACACACACACACACACACACACACACACACACATATGAGAAGGATTTAGACAGAGGAGGACAGCTTGAGGCTTCAAGAAGACCTGGACAAGCTGCAGGAATGGTCGAACAAATGGCTGTTAGAGTTTAATCCAAGCAAATGTAATGTAATGAAGATAGGGGTAGGAAGCAGGAGACCAGATACAAGGTATCACTTGGGAGATGAAATACTTCAAGAGTCCGAGAGAGAGAAAGACCTGGGGGTTGATATCACGCCAGACCTGTCCCCTGAAGCTCATATCAAGAGGATAACAGCAGCAGCATATGCCAGGTGGGCTAACATAAGAACGGCCTTTAGAAACTTGTGTAAGGAATCTTTCAGAACGTTATATACCACATATGTCAGACCAATCCTGGAGTATGCGGCACCAGCATGGAGTCCATATCTAGTCAAGCATAAGACTAAAATGGAAAAGGTTCAAAGGTTTGCCACCAGACTAGTACCCGAGCTGAGAGGTATGAGCTACGAGGAGAGACTACGAGAATTAAACCTCACTGACAGACAGACAGACAGAAGAGTTAGGGGGGACATGATCACCACATTCAAGATCCTCAAGAGAATCGACAGGGTTGATAAGGACAGGCTGTTTAACACAAGGGGCACACGCACTAGGGGACACAGGTGGAAACTGAGTGCCCAAATGAGCCACAGAGATATTAGAAAGAACTTTTTTAGTGTCAGAGTGGTTGACAAATGGAATGCATTAGGAAGTGATGTGGTGGAGGCTGATTCCATACACAGTTTCAAGTGTAGATATGATAGAGCCCAATAGGCTCAGGAACCTGTACAACTGTTGATTGACAGTTGAGAGGCGGGACCAAAGAGCCAGAGCTCAACCCCCGCAAGCACAACTAGGTGAGTACACACACACACACACACACACACACACACACACACACACACACACACACACACACACACACACACACACACACACACACACACACACACACACACACACACACACACACACACACACACACACACACACACACATACACACACACACACACACACACACACACACACACACACACACACACACTCACACCAATCCAGGAGTATGCGGACCCAACATGGAGCCCGTACCTTGTCAAGTACAAGACGAAGCTGGAAAAAGTTCAAATGTATGCCACTAGACTAGTCTCAGAACTAAGAAGCATGAGCTACGAGGAAAGGCTGCGGGAAATGTACCTTACGACACTGGAAGACAGAAGAGTAAGGGGAGACATGATCACAACCTACAAAATCCTCAGGGAAATCGACCGGGTAAACTAGGATAAACTATTCAACACTGGTGGTACGCGAACAAGGAGACAGGTGGAAACTGAGTACCCACATGAGCCACAGACACGTTAGAAAGAACTTTTTCAATGTCCGAGTAGTTAACGAATGGAATGCCATAGGCAGTGATGTGGTGGAGGATGACTCCATACAGAGTTTCAAATGTAGATATGATAGAGCCCAGTAGGCTCAGGAATCTGTACACCAGTTGAGAGGCGGGACCAAAGAGCCATAGCTCAACCCCCGCAAGCACAAATAGGTGAGTACAAATAGGTGAGTACACCAACACACACACACTGGAGTACGCAGCTCCAGCCTGGAGTCCATACCTAGTTAAACACAAGACAAAGTTAGAGAAGATTCAGCGGTATGCCACCAGGCTCGTCCCGGAACTGAGAGGATTGAGCTACGAGGAAAGGCTAAAGGAGCTGAACCTCACATCCCTGGAAAACAGAAGAGTAAAAGAAGACATGATAACCACCTACAAAATTCTCAGGGGAATTGACAGGGTGGACAAAGACAAACTCTCCAGCACGGGTGGGACACGAACAAGGGGACACAGGTGGAAACTGTTACCTATCGTACGTTATGGCTCGTGATCCTACAGCAGCCAACTTTAATTACGTCTAGGGATACGACACAACTACTGTTCTCAATAGCGAATCACCAGTATAACCCCTTGATAAGTAATGAGCACAAAAATAAATCTTCCTAGGACTGAAGAATAGATAAAACAATTTATTATAATTATATTCAAAACAGTATAATATAAAAACACAGATGGTAAAGTTAACTTATAGAATATATGTTAGTATTGTCATGGCACGTAATATATAATAGTAACTATGGCAATAAATGAATGTAATAGACTTATCTCCCATATGTTACTCTCCTAGTCCTGTATCAGCTACTGAACTCTCGCTCAGTCGCCACCCACATTCTCACCTCCCGTCTGCCTCATCCCAGGATGAGGGATGGAAACTAAGGACTTTTTAATATTATAAACTAATTGAACAACCACTTGTTCTCAAAACACATAAGACTGCAAGTTACATATAAAAGTTACTTACAAAATATATAAGTACAATGACACCTGTTTAATTACAGTATATAAAACAATTTCTAACTAAAATAAAGTGACATCTGGAACTCTCAACTGAACAGGTCCAGCTTTCCCGTATCAATCAAGTAATAGACGTGTGCAGAGACAACCGCTCTCCTGTCCACTGACGCTGCCAAACCACACGACAATTTACCCAAAACACAATGTGTGTACATATACATGCAATGATAAAATAAAATAATATTTATTTTAAATTTATATACGTATTCTGCTAGGAGTACGTAACACTTCCACCTCCAAGAAAAAAAATGCAATGGATTGAAGATCAATGGCATTTTTTCAAAGTAAAATGTATGACACTTGAGATTTATGGTATTAATTACACCAAACATGTAAAAGTAATAAGAACACATTTCTGGACAAAAATGAAAACACTCCAAATATAGTTTTACAGGAAACTCAGAAATTTCAGTCTTATGACTATGTTCTACATATGTGTCACTGGAGTATGCAAATTTATCTCTCCAAGGTACTATCTCATTTATTTCACTTTGTTTCAGATCATATTTCACACACCTATCTACAACAGTATCATTAGTAGCATGAATAGAATTGTCAATAAAGGTAGCTGCTTTCACACAGTTATCATGGCAATTTAGTTTTTCATATGTTTCTACTATTTCTTCAAGATCAGTTTCATTTTTCCATGTGATTCCTTTTCCACATGGTGAATTTTCCCAAGACAGCCTCGATTTTCCATTACTCCCTTTTTCTGGAGCTGAACTGCTTAACTGAAGCTGACTGGATGTTGAGTAGATTTGGGACTTCTCCTGGGTATGCTCTGCCACAGACATCTGCTCATCACTCTTGATCCTCTGTGGAACACATACTCTCGCCCAATGGATACTAAAATTAGAGAAAGTAGCATTAAACCTCACAATTATGCATAAAACTTTCCCATTCATAGAACCTTCCGAAACACAAGACACCGACTTATCAAACCTTTGACCTTCCAACCAAGAAATACAACCCAAGATTAGTGCAAAGACTACCTGATCGAACTGACTCAGATGATCCATAAGGAACACAGAAATCAATTGCCTCATAACTCTGTCATAACGATCAGTGAAAGAAAACAGGCATATGCCTAGGCACCATATCTCAATCATAACTCAAGACAAGTTCACACCCTCTGATGGTGAACTTGAACACAACACACACATTCATCAACCGTCTAGTCTTCCAAGAGACTAAATAAAACATGCCGAAAACTTTACAACCCTCACCATCACTTCCCAAGTGATTTACGTCTGATGACAACCAATCAACCAAGAGGTTTAAGGGTCTTAACATCTTGAAGATGAACAGCAGATTACCTGGGAAACGCCCAAGGATAATCTGAAACCCTTCACGATGATGAACTCTAGGTAGGATAACCTTATCCTCCAACTTGAATTGCACACCTGGAGCCTCAAACATCTGCTCCCCAGTATGATTTAATCTTTCACCCACAATATGACTCTGAAAGTCAACTCCAATATGACTCTGAAAGTCATCACCACACTTGAGTGGAACATACACTTTTATCACTCGTGCATCAAAATTACCTGGATCTGAATATAGAGACACTGCTCTAGCATAACTCACCACTTCCTCAGAACTGCTGGGTGCACAACCTACTTGAGTAAACTCTCTCTGCTCAACCACAAGGCTTGACAAAGATGTCCCACAGTCCATTACTTCACAAGAAAATGGCTGCAGAATAAAAGTAGATTTCAACATCCTACACACACTCTGACTCAATGTACACAATGAGAAATACTTACTCCACATAGAATAAGAATCACAACTCCGCAACTTAGATCCAAATGCTACTTTACCACTCTTAATGATTTTACCAAAATTTCCTCCCATGACTTCTGGAGCTGCTTGGAGTACTGTCTGCTCACAATCAAAAATATCACTACCAAGCTGGGTCACATCCTCACAGACAACTGAAGAGGGAGGCTCAATGGGTCTCCATCTACTCAACAGAAGCTGATCCTCTGGCTGCTTTCCCACACTCTCCAAAACTGGATCTACAGTACAGACTGTCTCCTTGCTTCTCTCTGAAATCTTAGGGTCAGTTCTACTCAAAGCACTTAAATGAAGGGAATCTGAAACGAGCGGGCAAGTAACAGGTAGTTTGACCTCCTCCCCTATTATATCACCTTGACTAGGGTGAGGCGGGGCCTCCACAACGGACTTACTCTCGACAACTGATTCTAAACTTGGAGTGAGCGGGAATACTTCTGCCAACCCGACATCTTGTCCTAAACCATTCACTTGGCTGGAATACAGAGTCGTGGCTTTTAAGTTTCTCTCAACTCCTGGCACAACGTTCGTAGTGAGCGGGCAAGACAATGGTACATGGACATCCTTTCCCAATTTATTGGAATAAAGCAGAGTCATAGTATCAGGCTTACTCTCAACAACTAAATCGGCCACACAGGAATCTGGAACAACCACATCCCACTTCTCCACTGAAGGGGTACTGGTTACTGGAACAAATGCTTGAGTAACAACATCAGAACTGACAACTGGATTTATATTAGTACTGACATCAGCACAGGTAGAATGGACAAAACCATCTTCAACAGGTTCATTCATAGAACTAACTTCAGCACAGGCAGAATAAACATGGGCTGCAACTGGCTGTTTACACAAACGGGGATCATTCTCACCCACAACATGATTTATGGCCACATCATTACCCAATATAACATCCACACCTGGGATGGGCAACTGTGTACTAACACCCACAGTGCATAAACGTGGTGTAATGGTGGATCTGAAATTAATGTCTATTAGAGGTACAGTTTTACATCCTGCAACACTCTGAAGAACAACAAACTTTCCTGTCTCTTTCTTTTCAACATCAGAAAGAATACTGGATGAAATTATGGTTTGGGAAGCACCTGTATCACGAAGAATAACCACTGGCTTCCACTTCCCATTAATACACAAAACTTCACCTGAAGACATATATGGTGAATACTGTTTCACCCAATTGGGGTTTACAGTTACATGTTTATTAGTAAGTTTATTTTGCACACCTCTGCAATAAATGAGACCAGTTGGTCGTAACTCAGGGTGCAATATAAAACATGAATGAATTCCATGGCCTTTTCTCTTACAATGGGAACAGGACCTTACAGTGGACACACTGGTAGAACCAACTGTAGGTTTAGAAATAACCTTATTATTATTTGACATTCCTGACAATGAAGTAGCAGGATTAGGTTTTGTAAGAGAAGAGCTCATGGGAGTAACTGGAGTACTAGGACGGGATGGATTCTGATAAGGAGTTCGGTGAGCATTGAAATTTACTCTACGACTAGACTTAGGTGAAGTGGCCGTAAACGGGGCCTTAGTCAGCAACTCATGCTCATCCGCGAGCTTTGACAGCTCATAAATGTCTGTTACATTCTTTTGTTCTGCCATAAAAGTAGACAACTGGTCTGGAAGACATGACAATACTTCTTCCATTATGAGAAGATTCTTTAGAGCATCAAAATCGGTGACTGCAAGTGACTTTAACCATCTGTTACAAAAATTCGTCTTCTGACGAGTAAAATCTGCTATTGTCTGATCACTTGTCCTCCTTAGATTTCTGAACTTTTGCCTGTGTGCCTCTGGATTTAGCTGGTATGCATTGAGGATGCTTTTCTTTACAAAGTCATAATCAAAACTATGAGCGTCAGGTAGGGTTGTGAAAACCTCCTGACTACGCCCCTTAAATTGAGACTGCATAATGGCTACCCACTGATCCCTTGGCCAGTTCATACTGATGGCAATTTTATAAAAATGTGCAAAGAAAACCTCAGGATCCTCCTCATTGAACTTGGGCAACTCTATATACTTATTCATCCTGATGGGATTATTATCACTATTTGTTGAAACATTACTAGTATTTCCATGCCCAGCTGCCATACGCTGTGATTCAAGCCTGAAGTTAGTGTCAGCCATTTGTTGTTGAATCTCTAATTGTTGCTTCTTTGTGGCTTCAAGTTGCAACTCAATTAAACCTCTCTGGTTTTGTGCCGCAATTTCTAAACGCCTAGTCTCCAGCTCCCTTTGCTGAGCTTCAGCCTCTAATATTTTCTGTTCTTTTTGAGCTTCAAGCTCTAATTGGCGAGCTTCTAACTCAAGACGCTTTAACGTCATCTGATCACTCGACTCCTCTCTTAACTCCTCTAGAATTTCTTCATCTAACTCCCCATTCTCAACAAAATGCGTCACAATGACTTTCAATATTTGGGCTTTAACCATTCTATTGCTGGCGGTCAAATCCAACTGATTTGCCATTTGTATTAACTCAGTCTTTTTAAGGTTCTGAATCCCTTCAAAGTCTGGGTGAGCCACCAACGCTGCAACTTTCTCCTCCATCGTTACTAACACTTGGCACTTGATTCACAAAAATAATTAAAATAATGGCACTGCACTACACTTCACTGTAAAATTGTCACCACACTGAAAATTCGCTTGGCCTCACTGCACAAACAAAATATATAGGATGACTTACCTCAAAATCGTGAAACGTTGTTACTTGACACACAGGAAGGCTTGCTTGGCACATGGAATAGTTCTTAAGAAACACACAGAGACACTTGACACACTGGTACCTAGGAAGGCAAGGTTAGATTAGCATAGTTAAGTTAAAGTGGGACAATATTTCCCGGCACAGGCCCCCATAACTCTTTGTTACCTATCGTACATTATGGCTCGTGATCCTACAGCAGCCAACTTTAATTACGTCTAGGGATACGACACAACTACTGTTCTCAATAGCGAATCACCAGTATAACCCCTTGATAAGTAATGAGCACAAAAATAAATCTTCCTAGGACTGAAGAATAGATAAAACAATTTATTATAATTATATTCAAAACAGTATAATATAAAAACACAGATGGTAAAGTTAACTTATAGAATATATGTTAGTATTGTCATGGCACGTAATATATAATAGTAACTATGGCAATAAATGAATGTAATAGACTTATCTCCCATATGTTACTCTTCTAGTCCTGTATCAGCTACTGAACTCTCGCTCAGTCGCCACCCACATTCTCACCTCCCGTCTGCCTCATCCCAGGATGAGGGATGGAAACTAAGGACTTTTTAATATTATAAACTAATTGAACAACCACTTGTTCTCAAAACACATAAGACTGCAAGTTACATATAAAAGTTACTTACAAAATATATAAGTACAATGACACCTGTTTAATTACAGTATATAAAACAATTTCTAACTAAAATAAAGTGACATCTGGAACTCTCAACTGAACAGGTCCAGCTTTCCCGTATCAATCAAGTAATAGACGTGTGCAGAGACAACCGCGCTCTTGTCCACTGACGCTGCCACACCATACGACAATTTACCAAAAACACAATATGTGTACATATACATGCAATGATAAAATAAAATAATATTTATTTTAAATTTATATACGTATTCTGCTAGGAGTACGTAACAGAAACTTAGTACCCAGATGAGCCACAGAGACGTTAGAAAGAATTTTTTCAGTGTCAGAGTAGTTAATAAATGGAATGCATTAGGAAGTGATGTGGTGGAGGCTGACTCCATACACAGTTTCAAATGTAGATATGATAGAGCCCAGTAGGCTCAGGAATCTGTACACCAATTGATTGACAGTTGAGAGGCGGGACCAAAGAGCCGAAGCTCAACCCCCGCAAGCACAATTAGGTGAGTACACACAGTAAAACAAATAAAGTTACCTTGGCTGATGACATTCGATAAAACAATTTTATGCAATGTGCATTTTACTTTCATATTTTTATATAAATTAATTTCATCTTGTAACACTGATCATGTGCTGTATTGATATCACATCAATTGCACAAAACAAATATTAAACACTAGAAACACGGGAATAGCAGTTATAAGGATATATTGTATTCTAACATTAATTTCTAGTGAATTTGAATGCTATAGGCCACTTAGCAAGCAATTTACATCCAGCAACGCACATCAAGCAATATCAACACTTAATGTACACCAACTTTACATGCAAAGCCTTTATTCCTGACACTGTGGCATATATCAATATCTGGTAATGATGTAATACCTATTAATAATGCCCATTATTTTTGTTTATATATCATGCCTATAGACATACCTATTAATTCTTAGCTCATTTTATATAAACTATGTAAATCTATACACAGAGCCATACTTATCTGAATTCGCCACTTCCGACTCGGTAGGAATCGTTAATTCTCTCACTCGGTTGGTCCACTTCTCCAAGGTGAGACTTGGGATCGGGAGACTGAGAGCTCCATGGCGTTTTCTCACAGGGATCAAGTAAGGAACGAACACACTCTGGCTCATCTGGACTAGCAATGTATCAAGAATCTTGAATAGTGTAGAACCTGTCATGAGGGCAGATATTCAACATTTGTCACATTTTACATGTTGGTTCTGTTTACATGTTATTAGTCACCCGACAAACCGAATTGAAAATGATTAATAAGGCAAGGTAAAATTTAAGGATATTCAATAGTATAAATATTAAAATTCTGCCTTTAGTTTTTCACACTTAAAATAACAGCACATTCAAATTAAAATCAACCTTAAAATATAGTGGAACCTTGAAAATCTGAACCTCAGTACAGTACAAGGAATACTATAAATTCTTTAAGAATTTCTTAAAAACTTTAAGAAACCCAAAGTTTCAAAACTTTTAATGAAACTCTAGACTGCTTTAGCATTAGCATACTATAGCTAATCATATTTAACCAGTATTTTTTATATTGGTATACATTTAGTAGTAAAAATTATTAGAAAAATACTAAACCCTACTGAACTCTTACTTAACATTATAAAACAAGTATTGAATGTAATGAAATGCAATTTTTGGGTGAGCCCCAGTGGCTCCCTACAGCTATATGCTGAGATGGTTACCCTCTACTGGGTCACATCAGCTGTAACGTTCTAGAGGCCTATTGAGGCCAGAACCCGGCCCCATCACAGAGTCACAGGGAGCAATGACATTTACTACTGTCACCTTATTCGGGATGGCCTCCAGAAAGTCGGCGAGACAAAAACAAACAAATGGTGCATTCAGGAGAGACCGAAGGCTCAAAACCAGCTGAAAGAGCTCCCCCAACTATGTAAACAAACTATCAAAATCTCTCAAAACATGTGCGATTTTGCTCACCCCACCTACCCCACTCATTTGAGGGGAAAAGGGAGGAGGTGGCCCAATGCCAGCCCGTGTTTCCAAGCTCAGTTCTAGGGGAAAATGTAGGCAGCCACCTGACAACTTGGAAGGGAGGGGATCAGGAAGCCACCGAGGCTCACCCAGAAATTTACTACCAAAGCCACACCTTGCCCAAAGGAAAAATGACAGAGGCAAAGTTTAGTCCCCTACACAACTGCTCGAACAACCATCAAGTCACCTGGGGCTAATTGAACACCAACAGATGGTGGTACTGCAACTAGGTCAAGGCTGTTCAAGGCAGGGAAAACGACACCAACCAAGAATATGAAATTTAATCTTAGAAGTCTATAAAGTGAGAAACTACAGTCGAGAAATGTGTAACCCAGTAATGACCCAACAACACATCAAATAATAAAGAAATGACAACGTTTTGGTCTGTCTTGAGCCATTATCAAATCGTGTCTTGATATTGGTCCAGGCCAGACTGAAAGGTCATTGTTCCTTCATTTTATTTATTGGTTGTGAGGGTATATATTTCTTCAATGATCTCAACTGCATGCAACAGCCCCAATCACAATGGTGGTCACTTTGGAAGCTATCAATTGACAGAAAATGTGTGCGAGAGCAGCCACATAGATTCGCTGTATTTCAAATAGAGAAGAGGTGCACACCACACTGTCTCCAGTCGAGTATGAGGAATCACCCGTCACTGGGTCGTCAGCCTCACTCCAATGTATAAATGCTTTTCCAAAGAAATGACTTGGGGTCTCTATACCCAGAACCCAATAATTAAGTGGAATAAGTGTATGAGGCAGTACATAGGGAAATGCTGACAAAAAGACAAAAACTAATAATAATGTTTATCAGCAAATTTATTAATACATTGGGAACTTTACATTACTTTAATCAAGAGTGGCTCAACAAAACCATACAAATCACACACAGCAGGAATAGTTCCCACGGTGCTGATATGAGAAGACACACAGTCTCTACTCACTTGCACGGAACAATAGTGAAGTAACTGAATAATAGTGAACACCCCGACAGTTACTGCCTAACGACATCTGATTGGAGTTCCAACAGAACACTCGGGCAATACACAACAATATCAAGAAATTCACAGTAACACTATCAATGACATCAATAATGCACACAATATCACTGTATCACTGAAATCAATTTCACAATTATCTATTAATCATTGAAATACGCATACATCACTGAGAGACTATATGTGGTGTATGTTAATTCACTTATACAAAGAACAAATACCCAGAGCACTTCCCACTCAGGTAAACATCTTGACATTTGTGGGTCACCTCAGTTGTTCTACCACTCAACTGAAGTGGTCGGAAAGGAGGTATACTTAATCGGTCAGTTAATTACCAAGATCTACACGGGGCAACCCTGGGAAAAGTAGTAGAGATTTGTACTTACTGTGGGCCGGCCTTGACACATTCCCTCCCAATACAAACACACATCCATAATAGCTGGATGATGATGTGTTGGCTGCACTGACACTGGCTTGACTCATGGATTGCATAGATGGCGGTCTCTTCTTCTCATTAACCTCACTCACTACCACACGTGGTTGAACATGCGAGGTTACTCGGTCACCGTAATGGATGGCAACTCCAAAGAACATGCATGACGTACGTGAGACATGGGGCAGGGCATCACGGAACAATGAACGTGTTGGCTCCGTGTGCGAAGCTGGACTGTCACACTGCAACGTGTATGGTACACACACTTGTGGACCCTGGGTCGGCACTTTAGGGTGGGTTTTAGTCACAAAACAAAAGAATCGGGTAGCAAGTTTAGAATTATTTCAAATCTTTCAGTAATCAAGCGGCGATAATCTGTAGATCACACACATAAATCTGATAACCTCAATCCTTCACTATGAACATGGATTGAACAGATAATATCCAATAGCACTTGGCTTCAGTCTGTTAATCCTGTAACAGTCACCGGGTTATATGCAGACGATGAGTCACAATAACATGGCTGAAGATATGACGACAATAGTGCCAGTTCCATAATGATATATGACTGCATAATATGGTTTATTGATACATCACAGATCAAGTAAATGTAATAGCTCAAAAAATTATAAAGTTCTTGGTGATAATGGCTAACAACTAGTGTAAAATTGGAAAATAAACAGTAATATTGGTATAACTGTTTACACTACATTCAAGTGGAGGTCGCTAAATTATAGTGTGTAGAAGTGGGAGGGAACTGTACATCACTGGTGATTGTGCAAAAGTACTTTCTACAAGACTACACTAAATACTGTATGTGGCTGGATAGTAGTAGGATTACTTAATAACAATCTTCAGATAAGGTGTAATAACAACAATATTTAGATAAAATATATAGCAGCAGCAAAAAGTAAATTTTGCATTGTCACTAGAATGCATTCCCTATTTGCCCTCATTCAATGTTCACAAATGTACCATTTATGTCAATATTCACAAATTCAATGTGCTGAAGTTTTACTGGAATGCATCCCTTAAAGGGCTCACTGTACCTTGTGACTAGCTCATCGATCCACTGTGACAGCTGTGGACCATATAAAGTTGAGTGAGAGGCAGAGACTTCCTGTGCTGAGGAGTTGCCATGATGTCCCAGACTAAGGAGGAGGCAAGTATTACTGAGATCTGCATCACTGTAGGATTCCGATGGCCCTTTGTGTAGTGCCCTGAAAATTGCAAACAATTTCATCATAAAATGAAATTATCAATGAATTTCATAAAGAAAATACCATGTTTGGACAATGGGTGGAGATGGAAGTGGCACACCAGCACAAAAAGCTGAACATGTAAAGAATAGAGTGCAGCGTGAAATGTAATGCCCCATTCCGAGTGGTTCCTTTGCAGCTTCCCTTAGTTTCTGTTACCAGTACAATAAATATTGTACTGGTCAGTGATCTGACACTGATTGTCAGATCCCAGTGACAATCTTGGTACACCAGGGACAAGTACATTTCTCCAGGCATAATACCTCTGAATAATGTTTGGAATATTAAATTGGCAAACAAAATCCTAAAACAAGTTAATCCCCCCCCTAATTAAACTACCCCACCACCATCAGGTGGTACAACAGCCACCTGTTGTCGCTGTTGTGGTGGCCCCACCACTTTTAAGTGACCAAGTGGTGGGGCCTGATCCTTCCAAGACTCAGGAAATGAAGCCACTTCACATGTTTAACTGGCACAAATGAGACTACACTTATTATAGATAAATTGACTCGTCTTCTTTATGACTAAGTGTCCCTGCATAAGGGGTTCATGCTAAAAACAAGTTTGATGGTATGTATGCAATTTATTAATATCTCTTGCTGTAAGGCTATTGCAGTGGCATAGATATAGCCATTTTCAGGTATTTTGTTAAAGAGAAACTATTTGATAATTTATCCATTGCTTATTTGTGGCAACTTTTGTCCTTCCTTGTTTATGAGAGATATGGTTCAGTGTTGGCATGTTGTATGCATCGTCTCAAGTTTGGTCTTTCAATCAGAAGTCATCTAGTATGGTCATATTGTACTATTTTCCAGTGTCTGAGAGGTTGTTTAACTCGTTTCCTTGCTAGTTGAGTGAACATATATCTACTAACTAGTCCACGGTCTGAATCTGCTGCATATATAGTTTCTTTGAGTGTTCTAAAGTATTTGTTGACATTGCTTGGGTAGGGGTCTAGTGTTTGTGCAGTTTTCACATAGGGTGTCTGTTTTTCCAGGTGGGGAATATGTTGAATCCTCCCACCCAGTTAAAGCTGATGTAAACCTTGTCCCTTCTACTCCCAGGTGCATTTCCATGGGCTTGTTGATGGCATGGCTATGCATCCAGGTTTCCTCAATAACATTTAGCTTCATTGCACGCATCTGTTTTGTTGTTTTCAGGTGTTGGCATGGAAGGTCTTCAAGGAGTTTATTCTGCTCCTGTTGGGAGCTTCCATCAATCAATCAATAGAACATTGCCTGCTTCTGCTTTGTTCTGTGTAGTGACTTCAGTGGAGCGTTATAAATATAGTACTACAGATTCATGAATTCTCTACAAAATTAGGACTTTTACATTATATCTAATGATTAAGCAACTACATCACACAATCAAACAAAATTAATGAATTCAGCAATGTGAGTGTTCTCTTACCTGGCCTCTTTGACTGATATTTGGCGGCCGTGCACGACCTGCAGCGGCAGTATGAGGAACGAGTGTGAGGCTCTCACAACATTATCAATCATCACTCTAACCATCCATGACCCGGGAAGCAATTGTTTACGCATATCAAAGTTGTGGGAAACTACCTGGTAAATGCAAAATAATTATAATTAGTGAGAAGCAATGCTGCAGATGTGGAATGAAACAAAAATATTGATGACATTATTATCCAAACCAAGTTGATTCAAGTCCTTCCTTTGTAGTGGGCATTCTACTGCAGAGAAAATTCAGTTTCAGTGAAACATTTCTATTATGTTCTATTTCTTGACAATATGATTTTATTAAAACATTCTGTAAGGCATTTTGAAACTGAAGTTACAAATCCAAAAGTAAAATTTTATTTCAGAAAATATAACTAACAAATATATAGGGGAGCCGGTCGGCAGAGCGGACAGTACGCTGGACTGTCATCCTGTGGTCCCGGGTTCGATCCCGGGCGCCGGCGAGAACCAATGGGCAGAGTTTCTTTCATCCTATGTCCCTTGTTACCAAGCAGTAAATAGGTACCTGGGTGTTAGTCAGCTGTCACGGGCTGCTTCATGGGGGTGGAGGCCTGGTCGAAGACCGGGCCGCGGGGACACTAAAGCCCCGAAATCATCTCAAGATAACATCAAGATATATAAAAAATAAGTCACAATAATACTTATTGTACCTACGGGTCCCAGTAGTACAGTCGGGTTCGTTCTTGATTTACAATAGAAAATTCCAAGTTAGAATCCCGGGTGAGACAGAAATGGTTGGGCACATTTCCTATCACCTAATTTACCTGTTCACCCAGCAGTAAGTGAGAAAGGATCTGACCAGCTGCAGCTCTCCTGGTGGCAACAATCGATACTAAAGGGTTCAAGCTAATTTCAAATAAATTATTTCCTTTCGTTTGGAGAGTTGTTTGGCAGTTTCAAGGCTTTGGTTCTTGTGACTCCAGCAGATGCCTATAAAGCTTTGCTGACATTCTGATTTTTTCCCAGTGAAATGGCATAATGTCAATTATTCTCTGCCACTGTAAGGCGGGGCCAGGTTTTGGCTCTGGTCAACACTAGGCCAAAAAGAACTGTGACTGATGTGACTTTTGTAGCTTGAATGTATCTCCCTGTAGCTATCTTGCTGATAGCAAGATAGCTACTGAGCCACAAAGGAATTCTCCTAGAAAAACAGGACACCCTCCTCCAGTGTGTCCCATTTTTCCCCAGCCCAACTAAAATTATCTAGTCTGCAGAGCTCAGGTTCTTTCCTCTATGAGCTGGCTAATTTAGAGTCTCATTACTGGGAAATAGATAGGCTTATTTTCCACTCTAAGGCCTGCTGATGTGAAGTGGCTGTCAAGACTGGCTCTATTCCTGTGTTGTCAGGTCTTGTGTTTCACTTGAGGCTATGCATAGTTTGGCTGTTATTTCCTGAGCATGTGTCTTATCTGGCCGATTTACTTCTGTATATGTCATTATGGAGAATTAAGATGTGGTTATTTTGTGGAATTGTAATTTTTGAGTCCAGCTTCTGGGGTCCATGAATGAAGCAACTGAGGAGGACTCCCAGAAAATGTTCCAGAGTGAAAGGGTTAATAGTGAAATTACAAACAGAAACAACATACAGTATTGTATATTTCCTACTGCAAGAACAAAACAAAAAAACAAGAATTTGTAAATATTAGGGCAACAGCTTACAGATGGAAACATGATGACAAGACCTGTCCTCCAGGTTCCAAGGTGATCTTCCCTTCAGCAGCAAGAGTTGAAGTTGGATCACTAAATACAACAAGTGGGTGCTGTACGGTGTCCTCTCCAGCAACTCTGGCATCACCTGTTACTGCTCCAGATCATCTTGTGACCACAGTTATATCATTGCTGGGCCCCAGAGCTCCACCCAAGTTGCGAAAAAATTGATCTTTCACATCAAATTCTGACCCTACCTTTAAAATGCTGTAAAAAAGACAAGTGTTGAGAAATTAGTCTTTGCATTCTGATAAAGCTTCCTCAAGGCTCAAATGAGACATTAAATATTAACATTTTTATATTATTAATTATTCTTAAATGTAAAGACAAGATAATCAAATGATACTATTCATACTTACAAGTAATCTATGGTTTGTTTTCTCACAGGGCAGTCTATATTTGAAAAGTGGAAAAATCCAAGTCTCGATCGGAAAGGCTCTCAGGCTGTCAATATTGCCTATGTACTGAACCAAAAGTCCCCTGAAACAAAATCAGTCATATTTTTCTATCTTAATATGACCGCTATTCCACAGTCGACCTGCAATCACAATAAACATATTTTAAAGATACATACACGCTTTCTGTACAGAAAATGAAAATGAATAAGTAAATTTATTACAAATATAAACCTCTGCATTTATCATGAAAAACATATATGTGGGAATAAATTTATTACTTCAGCTATACAGTCATACGCAGCAACTCCTTTAGCCATCAGAGATCACACAAATTTTGTTTGGAAATCATCTTGAATGGCAGAAACACTCATTTCTGCTTAATGATATTACACGAGACATATAATAAATCCATTCAAGTACTCTAGAGTCCTATCAAAGTGAGAGCTTCAAGTAAGTGTCCTTTAATTCCATCAGCTAATGATCCTTATAAACAGGTTTAACAGTACTGCACAAAGTTCTTGAAAAGTATGTGATCTTAATACAACAAATTAAAAATTATAATGACAAGAATCAAATCTAAGAAGTTTAATCTGAAGTATATAGCTACACATGAAACCCAGTATCAAATTAATACAAATTACAAATAAACTGGTGCTAGATAAACTAGTTTTAGTCAACAAACTTAAAAATCAAAGGGATAAACTGAGTTCAGTGCAACCTTTATTCAGCAAACTTAATGGGACAAGGCCCAATTCATCTCAACCACTGTAACTAGACATTAAAGCAGCGATCTTGTTGCTTGCAAGTCAGTGTTCAATCCCCTAACCGCTTAAGTGGTTGGGCACCATTTCTTTCCTCCATTTTATTTCAAATCCTTATCTTCATCCCTTCCAAGTGCTACATATTCATAAAGGCTTAATGCTCTCTCTTTGGCTTCAACGAACACTTGTTAAGTGTTTGGCAAATTGGTGATTAGATCCAGCTTGCAAACATGCGTTGCAATTGGAGGTTCGCTGGAGCAAGGTTTGACAGATTGAGGTTTCCGTGTACTCTTCAACTTTCTGTAGTTTACATCAATAAATTATTCTTTCACGTCATCTTATGACCAATTAACACACATTAAGACTAATAATATCTGTCAAAACATTTAACCACTGTGTGTACAATGAACACCATATCTTACCATGAATGTATCACCAAGATGGTATGAATGAACCTGAAGAACTAAAGTTGCATACACATTGCATTTGCTCTTCTCGGCGTTGACGAGCTGAGCCAACGCCCTGGTACCGAGTCTAGCCCCTGCATGGTAGAGCGTCAAGGCTGCAGCATTTCCACCATCCAGCTTATCCTTGTTATGGTAACGATTTTTCAAGTATCTCTCTAGCCCAGGAGTGGCTACCATTGAAAATTAGAAAAAAATATGTAAGAAAATGATACACAGTACTATACTGAATTATACTACGAAAAACATGGCTGCACAATATCTGGAAATCTTACAAAAAAAGGATAGCTGTATACTGCAGAAGCACAACCAGGAGTAATAAGGTAAGCAGTAAGAAGGGATAGAAGACAAGATCTACCGGGCCTTAGTTTATTGTATTAATACTATCCCAATGGTCCCTAGCCTTAGTTCATAAAATAAAATAATAATACCGTAATAATGATAGTAATGACAGCACCATAGGAAGAGCAATTGGGGTAAATAAGTTCAGCCTGAGACAGTTAGGGAGTTGTACAGACCAACTGGCATCACCTCGTGCTTGAGGTGATGCCTTCCCCCCCCCCCCCCTCCCAGGCACAAGGTATACGGCCCATCCCCGTACAAGAATGCTCATGTAGGACCAGTCCAAAAATGGAAGAACCATTCAATAGTTAGCAACTACTCACCTGTGTCATGCAAGATATTCACAGCAATCAAATCAATATTAAAATTTGCTGATCTGAACAATCTTTAATGTTGTCGGGTTGGTTAATTTGAGAATAGTGTAATAGCCTTTAATAAAGAAGTCATTCATAAAAACTTTTAAAAATCAGATGATGATTTAAGATAATGTTGTTGTCTTACATGCTACAAGAAACTTTCCACATTCAAATAAAAAGATATTATCAAAACCTACAAACCATTCTGCCTACAGAAAATTACTGCAAGGTAATAGAGATCTTGCAAGAATAAGCAACGGTGACCTACTATGGGGGAGGCAAAATGAGCTCACCAGTTCACTTTAATGGTTACTAGAGCTACACTTGGTCTCTTTCATTTTCTCAGACTCTTTATTACTCTTGCAAATGAACACGGCTTAGTCATACTTTGACTATATATGTCCTATTTATTGCAACCAAAATTATCTCAATGTCAGCATGTAATCCCTACTTTACCTATAATATGTCCAAACATGAACATGGTAATTATTTGACAAATACTTAAAGTATTCAAAACAAATTCTGAAATGTTCTCATTCTTATACAAGGTCACTTCTTTAAAAATAATATGGAGGGGGACTGCCAGATAAAACAGAACAGCAAAATTAGAGAGAAAAAGGTATCAACAGATATAAAACCATATAACTTATATTTTAACAAATTGGTGAAATGTACTTACAAGAGTAATAGGGAGTGTAGAGCCATGCATCCACCTGGTTAATAATTGCTTGGCTCATCACTGGCTCAAAGTTGCGAGCAAAAAAACAGGTTGCGTGATGAAGAAGCCTGAAACAAACAAGATTGTGAGTACAGGAAACTCTTCTTCCTAAGTGGCCCCTCAGTGTCACTCCGAGCAAGGGCCTGGATACTATAACTCTCACTATGTCTTCAATGGCCTCTGTCCCACGGTTATGAGGAACTTTTCATATGGTCATGTAACCTGGTTGCCAAGTACAGGTCAAGGTCAACTCACTACTAAACAGAATACAGAATATTTCTCCTGAGAGCAACCAAGAAGCCTATATTAAAAAATATATTTAATATTTATCATGAGTAAATGCTTTAGTAATATTTTTTAGCATTCAGAAAAAATCAAGCATGAATGTAATGAAGCACCCTTTTCTGGCTGGCTGCAGCAGCTCCCTGGTGCTAATACACACACACCCAGAGTTCTACCAGGTCTGTAGACTTGCTAAAACTTATCTAACAAGAGGATCAGGACTGTTGTGCTTGTTGAGGTAAGGGAAACATGGAGATCTGAGGTGGAACCAAGTAAAACCCAGGCAGAGAGTAAAGGCGAAACAAAACAAACTACATTCAGTATCTTGATTATAGATCGAAGAGATTGAAACAAGGCAAGGAAGCTAACCCAAGGTTTACAATTCATGCAACAGTTACCAGGTGTGCTACCAGATGGTAACTAGGGCTTCTTTCAAGTTCAGCTACTCTACACCCTCACATAAGTGCTGTCACTCTAGATGCAACCTAGCCCTCCCCCCCCCCCCTCAAGGAAAAAACACCAAAGAGGACCGAGCACAGGTGGATAAGGACATTGTTACGTACTCCTAGCAGAATACGTATATAAATTTAAAATAAATATTATTTTATTTTATCATTGTATGTATATGTACACACATTGTGTTTTGGGTAAATTGTCGTGTGGTTTGGCAGCGTCAGTGGACAAGAGCGCGGTTGTCTCTGCACACGTCTATTACTTGATTGATACGGGAAAGCTGGACCTGTTCAGTTTGAGAGTTCCAGATGTCACTTTTATTTAGTTAGGAAATGTTTTATATACTGTAATTAAACAGGTGTCATTATGCTTATATATTTTGTAAGCAACTATTATATGTAACTTGCAGTCTTATGTGTTTTGAGAACAAGTGGTTGTTCAATTAGTTTATAATATTAAAAAGTCCTTAGTTTCCATCCCTCATCCTGGGATGAGGCAGACGGGAGGTGAGAATGTGGGTGGCGACAGAGCGAGAGTTCAGTAGCTTCGGGGAACCAGGAGGAGTAACATGTGGGAGATAAGTCTGTTATATTTTGTTGTGCCATAGTTACTATTATATATATTGTGCCATGACAATTCTTTCATATATTCTATAAGTTAACTTTACCATCTGTATTTTTATATTATACTGTCTTGAATATATGTATATAAATTATTGATATATTCTTCAGTCCTATGTGAAGATTCTATTTTTGTGCTCATTACTTATTAAGGGGTTATACTGGTGATTCGCTATTGAGAACAGCAGTTGTGTAGTATCCCTAGACGTAATTGAAGTTGGCTGCTGTAGGATCACGAGCCGTAACGTACGATAGGTAACAAAGAGTTATGGGGGCCTGTGCCGGGAAATATTGTCCCACTTTAACTTAACTATGCTAATCTAACCTTGCCTTCCTAGGTACCAGTGTGTCAAGTGTCTCTGTGTGTTTCTTAAGAACTATTCCATGTGCCAAGCAAGCCTTCCTGTGTGTCAAGTAACAACGTTTCACGATTTTGAGGTAAGTCATCCTATATATTTTGTTTGTGCAGTGAGGCCAAGCGAATTTTCAGTGTGGTGACAATTTTACAGTGAAGTGTAGTGCAGTGCCATTGTTTTAATTATTTTGTGAATTAAGTGCCAAGTGTTAGTAACGATGGAGGAGAAAGTTGCAGCGTTGGTGGCTCAACCAGACTTTGAAGGGATTCAGAACCTTAAAAAGACTGAGTTAATACAAATGGCAAATCAGTTGGATTTGACCGCCAGCAATAGAATGGTTAAAGCCCAAATATTGAAAGTCATTGTGACGCATTTTGTTGAGAATGGGGAGTTAGAGGAAGAAATTCTAGAAGAGTTAAGAGAGGAGTCGAGTGATCAGATGACGTTAAAGCGTCTTGAGTTAGAAGCGCAAATAGCCAATGCTAAGCTTGAAGCTCAAAAGGAACAGAAAATATTAGAGGCTGAAGCTCGTCAAAGAGAGATTGAAGCTCAACAGCAACAGAAAATATTAGAGGCTGAAGCTCGTCAAAGAGAGATTGAAGCTCAACAGCAACAGAAAATATTAGAGGCTGAAGCTCGTCAAAGAGAGATTGAAGCTCAACAGCAACAGAAAATATTAGAGGCTGAAGCTCAGCAAAGGGAGCTAGAGACTAGGCGTTTAGAAATTGCGGCACAGTTGCAAATAGAAGCCACAAAGAAGCAACAATTAGAGATTCAACAACAAATGGCTGACACTAACTTCAGGCTTGAATCACAGCGTATGGCAGCTGGGCATGGAAATACTAGTAATGTTTCAACAAATAGTGATAATAATCCCATCAGGATGAATAAGTATATAGAGTTGCCCAAGTTCAATGAGGAAGATCCTGAGGTTTTCTTTGCACATTTTTATAAAATTGCCATCAGTATGAACTGGCCAAGGGATCAGTGGGTAGCCATTATGCAGTCTCAATTTAAGGGGCGTAGTCAGGAGGTTTTCACATCCCTACCTGACGCTCATAGCTTTGATTACGAATTTGTAAAGAAAAGCATCTTAAATGCTTATCAACTAAATCCAGAGGCACACAGGCAAAAGTTCAGAAATCTAAGGAGGACAAGTGATCAGACAATAGCAGATTTTACTCGTCAGAAGACGAATTTTTGCAACAGATGGTTAAAGTCACTTGCAGTCACTGATTTTGATGCTTTAAAGAATCTTCTTATAATGGAAGAAGTATTGTCATGTCTCCCAGACCAGTTGTCTACTTTTATGGCAGAACAAAAGAATGTAACAGACATTTATGAGCTGTCAAAGCTCGCGGATGAGCATGAGTTGTTGACTAAGGCCCCGTTTACGGCCACTTCACCTAAGTCTAGTCGTAGAGTAAATTATAATGCTCACCGTACTCCTTATCAGAATCCATCCCGTCCTAGTACTCCAGTTACTCCCATGAGCTCTTCTCTTACAAAACCTAATCCTGCTACTTCATTGTCAGGAATGTCAAATAATAATAAGGTTATTTCTAAACCTACAGTTGGTTCTACCAGTGTGTCCACTGTAAGGTCCTGTTCCCATTGTAAGAGAAAAGGCCATGGAATTCATTCATGTTTTATATTGCACCCTGAGTTACGACCAACTGGTCTCATTTATTGCAGAGGTGTGCAAAATAAACTTACTAATAAACATGTAACTGTAAACCCCAATTGGGTGAACCAGTATTCACCATATATGTCTTCAGGTGAAGTCTTGTGTATTAATGGGAAGTGGAAGCCAGTGGTTATTCTTCGTGATACAGGTGCTTCCCAAACCATAATTTCATCCAGTATTCTTTCTGATGTTGAAAAGAGAGAGACAGGAAAGTTTGTTGTTCTTCAGAGTGTTGCAGGATGTAAAACTGTACCTCTAATAGACATTAATTTCAGATCCACCATTACACCACGTTTATGCACTGTGGGTGTTAGTACACAGTTGCCCATCCCAGGTGTGGATGTTATATTGGGTAATGATGTGGCCATAAATCATGTTGTGGGTGAGATTGATCCCCTGTTGTGTAAACAGCCAGTTGCAGACCATGTTTATTCTGCCTGTGCTGAAGTTAGTTCTATGAATGAACCTGTTGTAGAAGATGGTTTTGTCCCTTCTACCTGTGCTGATGTCAGTACTAATATAAATCCAGTTGTCAGTTCTGATGTTGTTACTCAAGCATTTGTTCCAGTAACCAGTACCCCTTCAGTGGAGAAGTGGGATGTGGTTGTTCCAGATTCCTGTGTGGCCGATTTAGTTGTTGAGAGTAAGCCTGATACTATGACTCTGCTTTATTCCAATAAATTGGGAAAGGATGTCCATGTACCATTGTCTTGCCCGCTCACGACGAACGTTGTGCCAGGAGTTGAGAGAAACTTAAAAGCCACGACTCTGTATTCCAGCCAAGTGAATGGTTTAGGACAAGATGTCGGGTTGGCAGAAGTATTCCCGCTCACTCCAAGTTTCGAATCAGTTGTCGAGAGTAAGTCCGTTGTAGAGGCCCCGCCTCACCCTAGTCACGGTGATATAATAGGGGAGGAGGTCAAACTACCTGTTACTTGCCCGCTCGCTTCAGATTCCTTTCATTTATGTGCTTTGAGTAGAACTGACCCTAAGATTTCAGAGAGAAGCAAGGAGACAGTCTGTACTGTAGATCCAGTTTTGGAGAGTGTGGGAAAGCAGCCAGAGGATCAGCTTCTGTTGAGTAGATGGAGACCCATTGAGCCTCCCTCTTCAGTTGTCTGTGAGGATGTGACCCAGCTTGGTAGTGATATTATTGATTGTGAGCAGACAGTACTCCAAGCAGCTCCAGAAGTCATGGGAGGAAATTTTGGTAAAATCATTAAGAGTGGTAAAGTAGCATTTGGATCTAAGTTGAGGAGTTGTGATTCTTATTCTATGTGGAGTAAGTATTTCTCATTGTGTACATTGAGTCAGAGTGTGTGTAGGATGTTGAAATCTACTTTTATTCTGCAGGAGCCATTTTCTTGTGAAGTAATGGACTGTGGGACATCTTTGTCAAGCCTTGTGGTGGAGCAGAGAGAGTTTACTCAAGTAGGTTGTGCATCCAGTTCTGAGGAAGTGGTGAGTTATGCTAGAGCAGTGTCTCTATATTCAGATCCAGTTAATTTTGATGCACGAGTGATAAAAGTGTATGTTCCACTCAAGTGTGGTGATGACATTCAGAGTCATATTGGAGTTGACTTTCAGAGTCATATTGTGGGTAAAAGATTAAATCATACTGGGGAGCAGATGTTTGAGGCTCCAGAGGTGCAATTCAAGTTGGAGGATAAGGTTATCCTACCTAGAGTTAATCATTGTGAAGGGTTTCAGATTGTCCTTGGGCGTTTTCCAGGTAATCTGCTGTTCATCTTCAAGATGTTAAGACCCTTAAACCTCTTGGTTGATTGGTTGTCATCAGACGTAAATCACTTGAGAAGTGATGGTGAGGGTTGTAAAGTTTTCGGCATGTTTTATTTAGTCTCTTGGAAGACTAGACGGTTGATGAATGTGTGTGTTGTGTTCAAGTTCACCATCAGAGGGTGTGAACTTGTCTTGAGAGTTATGATTGAGATATGGTGCCTAGGCATATGCCTGTTTTCTTTCACTGATCGTTATGACAGAGTTATGAGGCAATTGATTTCTGTGTTCCTTATGGATCATCTGAGTCAGTTCGATCAGGTAGTCTTTGCACTTGTCTTGGGTTGTATTTCTTGGTTGGAAGGTCAAAGGTTTGATAAGTCGGTGTCTTGTGTTTCGGAAGGTTCTATGAATGGGAAAGTCTTATGCATAATTGTGAGGTTTAATGCTACTTTCTCTAATTTTAGTATCCATTGGGCGAGAGTATGTGTTCCACAGAGGATCAAGAGTGATGAGCAGATGTCTGTGTCAGAGCATACCCAGGAGAAGTCCCAACTCAACTCAACATACAGCCTGCTTCAATTAAGCAGTTCAGCTCCAGAAAAAGGGAGTAATGGAAAATCGAGGCTGTCTTGGGAAAATTCACCATGTAGAAAAGGAATCACATGGAAAAATGAAACTGATCTTGGAGAAATAGTAGAAACATATGAAAAGCAAAATTGCCATGATAACTGTGTGAAAGCAGCTACCTTTATTGACAATTCTATTCATGCTACTAATGATAATGTAGATAGGTGTGTGAAATATGATCTAAAACAAAGTGAAATAAATGAGATAGTACCTTGGAGAGATAAATTTGCATACTCCAGTGACACATATGTAGAACATAGTCATAAGACTGAAATTTCTGAGTTTCCTGTAAGACTATATTTGGAGTGTTTTCATTTTTGTCCAGAAATGTGTTCTTATTACTTTTACATGTTTGGTGTAATTAATACCATAAATCTCAAGTGTCATACATTTTACTTTGAAAAAATGCCATTGATCTTCAATCTATTGCATTTTTTTTCTTGGAGGTGGAAGTGTTACGTACTCCTAGCAGAATACGTATATAAATTTAAAATAAATATTATTTTATTTTATCATTGCATGTATATGTACACACATTGTGTTTTGGGTAAATTGTCGTGTGGTTTGGCAGCGTCAGTGGACAAGAGCGCGGTTGTCTCTGCACACACAGAGTTCAGTTTCAAACCTGTTCAGTTTGAGAGTTCCAGATGTCACTTTTATTTAGTTAGGAAATGTTTTATATACTGTAATTAAACAGGTGTCATTATACTTATATATTTTGTAAGCAACTATTATATGTAACTTGCAGTCTTATGTGTTTTGAGAACAAGTGGTTGTTCAATTAGTTTATAATATTAAAAAGTCCTTAGTTTCCATCCCTCATCCTGGGATGAGGCAGACGGGAGGTGAGAATGTGGGTGGCGACAGAGCGAGAGTTCAGTAGCTTCGGGGAACCAGGAGGAGTAACATGTGGGAGATAAGTCTGTTATATTTTGTTGTGCCATAGTTACTATTATATATATTGTGCCATGACAATTCTTTCATATATTCTATAAGTTAACTTTACCATCTGTATTTTTATATTATACTGTCTTGAATATATGTATATAAATTATTGATATATTCTTCAGTCCTATGTGAAGATTCTATTTTTGTGCTCATTACGTATTAAGGGGTTATACTGGTGATTCGCTATTGAGAACAGCAGTTGTGTAGTATCCCTAGACGTAATTGAAGTTGGCTGCTGTAGGATCACGAGCCGTAACGTACGATAGGTAACAGACATCATCAAGAACCAATCAACAATCTCAATGGGCCCAAATATAACTAACAATTAGAGCCATTAAAATACCCAATAGTGCCAGACACGAGAGATGTGAAGTTAACTACTTCACGCCGAACTGCATAAACCAGACGTGAATAAGCATATGGAACCACATAACTAAACTGAAAAAGTTCTTGTTCACCACTCAAGAAGAACCCAATAAAGATACAAAGAATCCCCCACGAACCAGACTATAGCCTAACGTCATTTATCGACTCTACAAAAGGGCTGACAAGCGGGCCAAGTCCAAAGTACTACCCTGAGCAAAACAACTGAAGAGAAGAAGTTCCAGAAAGGAGGATGCCTGAACCCCTTCACAGCAGAATTTTCTATAGAGGAAATGGGAATGCAAAATGACACCAGAGAAGATGACACTAAACAAAAGTTGGGTGAACTTTTTATTTTTTTAGGACAGTTAAGGCTCGGCTCCCACTCAATCCTCCCTGCCAAGGGCTTGAATCTAACAGAAATTGCTAGCAAAGTATTTGACGCGCACAGTACTACTATGCTACAAGGACTGTTGTAATTTATCTAGACAAGGAAAGTATTCCCTGTTGAGATGATGGTGTAATGCATGCAAGACCACGTGAGTAAAGGTGTGGGTTGGCCAGGTTCCAGCTAGCGTGGCTTCATTCTTCTATCTTGAATCAAGATAAGTAGCCTGTTTATTTCATCTGCACATCCCAGGTGAGTTTTACTCAGTCTTGGGATGATCTTGGATCCCATGCACCCTTTGCCTCTATGAGCATACCAAATTCTGGTACTTGTGTTAGACATGCCAACACAAGTTCAGAGGCCTGGTAGCATTTTGCTTCCAAAAGCCAGACCAAAATTATGCACTGTAGTAACACACACTTTAGCAAATATCATCAGTCAATAATGGATTTCTTTAACTGAATTACAACGAAAGATTTTCTTAACACAGGCAATGTAAATGCTTTTTGTTAAGGTTAAAGCAATGGTTGGAATATAGCTTCCAACCATTGAAAATATAATTATTCACTCGATAATATAATTATAACTAACCTCGAGCTTAGGCCAGTCTCCTGGAATGAAGTCATTGGGTGAGCATCCGCACCAGTCAACAATGTGTTTGTACTGACACTTGCAACCCAGTTTCCTTTTCCAGTTAGTTACATGGAGATCGTTGTCCATGAATGACTGGCAGAATCGCGAGTTGCTCAAGACAGTATGAAAGAATGACTGGAAAAATAAAACGAGGGTTTAGGTTATCTCTGAAAAGCCACAAATGTCTTTCAGGTAATCAGCATAAAAGTTCTAATATTGCACCTCATGCATATCTTCTTTGCTGGAAATTATGTCATTCGTATACACTCAAGATTTAACTGTAATTAAATAGTTAACATATTGTTTCACATAATAAGGGGCAAATAAATGTGAATACATTAGAGCATAAAATGTTTACAATAACACACACACGCATGTCAAAACTTTTAAACATAATAAAAATAAATTATATAATCACCGCATACAAAACTGCAACTTGAATCGATAAAATTGTTAAGGAGCAAATTTTGAACGCGTCTCCATCAAGAACAAGAGGCCATAAATTCAAACTAAGAAAACAAGGGAAACAATACATTCATGTAAATTCTAATTTGTAAGCTATGGTAGATGGATGGAGAGTATTGAATGAAAGGGTTACATATGAAGTGTATATACTGTAGGTCAGAACCATCGAAAGTTTTAAAACTGTAGGTGGCATAGAGCACAAAAAAGATGATATACATATTGTTACGGTAATCTCTTTCTTAGGCAAGGAGATCTTGCCTATTCCATTACCGCCTATTCAACAACATATCTGCATACTCCAGTATAAGAAATCAACAACAATAAGTGCTCAGAAGCCTGTGTCTAGACAGACACCACCCCTCCCTCTACCCTCAAGTACCCGAGACACCTGGACACTTCTGTCTGTCTGGGGTCCAGGCGCCACTCGACGGTCGACCAGCCCTTAATTGCTTGTTTGAGACTGCCGGCGATAGTTCCCTGCACATCAGCGCCACCTACACTAGGCCTGGACGCCTATATAAGCAGCTCACCACCAGCCGGTCCTCACAATACACTTCGTGCTCTCAGCAGTAACGTCTACTGTAACCTTCCAGGAAACCGTAGATGCGTGCTGCTTATTGTATGTTATATATTTCACCTTTATTTGCTATTAGCGTAACTGTTACCTGTTCATATTACATTGTGTTTTGTGTTTCACCAAGTAGATTATGGGAGTTGCTTTATTTGTTGTTAAAGTCATTTTTTATTATATATTTAAAGTTTTTCATTCTTTGAACTTTACCCGCAGCTCTCACACCGTAAAGAGGTCAGAAGCAGTTTTATTTACTTTGTTTTATTTTTTTTTCTCATATAATGTGATTGGCATTCCACCTGCCAGAAGAGCAACTGTTATATTCTTTCCCTTTTACGTCACATATACTAATTTTACAGTACATATAATAATTTTTCAATAAGTATCTTTTTATATATTCTTAATACGCTAAAGTTGGAAGATAAAAGAAAAAGATGTGATATGACCACTACATACAAAACAGTATTAGGAATTGACAAAATTGACTAAGATTTTTTGAAAACTGCAGCTTCAAAAACATGAGGACTAAAATTCAAACTAAGGAAACAAAGCTGCTGAAGAAACATTAGAAAGTTCACTATTTCAAACAGAGTTGTAGACGGTTGGAACAAGTTAAGTGAAAAGGTGGTGGAAGCCTAAACCATCAGTACAGTAATTTTAAAACATTATATGACAAAGAGCACCTGGGGGAAAACGGGGACACCATGAGCCACCATCATCATTTAACCTCACCTAGATAATTACAAGAGTATGGGAAGGAACTACTCTTTCAGTGCATGAGTAGTGAACAGATTGAAATCTTAAAGGTGGTAATGCAAGACAACTAAATTCACAGTAATAAATGTAGATAACACAGGGAAATAAGAAATTAAAATCATTTTTTAATTAGATACCTGATGATAAAAAGGCAGGCCCAAGAGCTAATCCTTCCAACCTACAAGGAACATACTTGCACAAACACACACTGTAGAAACGGGAATAATTAAAATGAAATAAAATCTGAGACAAGGGGCACAGGCATTCTGGAATGCTTACCTCGGCAGGTAACAGCGAAATAGGAATAAGATTTCTTGAGGCCTTTCACAAGCTGATCCTGACTGTTAACTACATATTCAACAAAATCACGATTGATACACAGCCAGTCACTCCCTCCATCTACGGGAATTCCTGTTGAAAGAGCACTCAGTAAGATCAACTTTATGGGGAGGAAAACGAGAGGATTTAGTTTTTCTGTTAAAATTTATATTTAATGTAATTAAGATACTGGTAAGTTGAAGTATGGTGGTGGTTTTGAGATAAAACATGAGAAAAAACAATTAAGTAATAAACTGATTATACAATTAAGCATTATATGAATAAGTGTTTGAAATGTGTGTGCTTGTATTTTATGGGTTTATATGCAATAGTACTGAAGTGCAGACAGGTTCAAACCACTATGTACTACATGGCTATTATACCCGATAAAAAATTTAAATAGAAGAATTTTAAGTGTCATCTTTCTATTTCTTGATTTATTTGTGAATACAGTATACTGATATCAGTGGTGGTGATTAAATTCCATAATTACACTTGACTTCTCCTACCTTTTCCCGGTTTAGTGCCTTCTATTGATAATTACTTACTTCTCCTACCTTTTGTAAGTGAAGATTGAGAATGCACAATTAATGCTCCAAATTGGTCTTTGAAGCAGCTACAGTCTAAAAGTAATAAATGGAACTCTTCTAGCATTTTAAACTGTAATTCACTGGTAACACAAATTTCAGTCATTTGAACTGAGCAATGTAGGAAAACACTCAAATCAGAATGACTTTGAACAATTTTGGTGTGAAGGTGACTTGCGAAAAGTCTTGAGCTTCACAATATACCAAACATAACTAGATTTTATGCAGTAGGAACCTACAAAACAACAACAACAATAATGGACCTATCAATAGCCTGCCCTTCATTTTACCAAATATGCACACAGACCTAATCAACATTTACTTATGTTATGGTAAAGCAAGGGTTTATTTTCCATCCAGAGTGGCAATACCATTCAGGAACAAGAGTGATGAGATTTTCCCAGATCAAATAAAAACAATTCTGATAACATGTGACTAGTGCATCACAAAGTTTGAAATGTGCATTTCCATTCCAATTTCAAAGTCTGCTTTCATGTCAACAGCCTTAATTAGGCATAAGGCAATATTTTTTTATATCCCATTTTTGGGACATCAAACCTGTTAGGTTTAGGTTCCCCCCTAGCTAAAGATTCTACAGTCTACGTGGCCATCCATCCAGTTACTGGCCAGACGCAAAGATGTTTAAAAAAGTAGCCAAATGATCCGCATATCATGCACTGCATCACGCCAATCATATTCCATCACAGGAATTCATAAAATAAGCTCCATACAATATATTGAAAAGCTGAACTGAGCATGTTATTCATATTTTGCTCATCACAGTTCACCATTTACCAATTAAAACAGTATTGAAGGATTAATGGTCTGTAATAAGTAATGACAAAATAAACTGTAAGTGATCAAAAGTGAATGAAGAAGTTTACACAAATGCTGAAGAATTTGTTGAACTCATAATACAATGACATTCAGTTTGAGCACTTTATAAAGATTTTAACTAAACAAAAACTATTAAACTAAGTTATTAAAATATTTATTATCCCTACAGCAATCAGCAATTGATTATTCACAATATTAGCCCTAACCAGTAAGCACAAATATCAGCGTTGAATATAATGAAACGCCATTTTTTGGGTGAGCTCCGGAGGCTCCCCCGGGACTATTCCGGTGGATATGCTAATGTCAGTCTTTGGCATCAGTCATGTGTATGGAGTTCTGTGGGCCTACTGGGGACCATGAGCTAGAACCTGTCCTCCTCAGAAGAGGCACGAGGAGCAATGGCCTATAGAAACCCCCGTGTGGTTGGAAGCATTCTATGTCTGCCATCAACCGGGTCTGGCACCCAGAAAGGTAAGCGTCCCAAAACAAACCCCTATTCTGGTGAACATATGTATAGAACTCTCCTAACAGAAACGAACATGACGTCACACATCGCCTCGCCGCTGTCTGCGCAGCTTCCCCCTCCCAGGTAGGGGAATGGGGGAGCCCCAAACCACTGCACTGGCAATCCACCTCCGAGATCCGAGGCTGGACATCAAAACAAGCGAAAAACCCGCCGACAGGGGGAGGAAGGTTTGCCGGGAAGCCTCCGGGTCTCACCCAGAAAATGGCTTATTATTATATTCATCTCTGGTTTTCTGGGGGGAGCCCCTACGGCTCCCCGGAGATAACTACCCACAGTGGAAAACCAGAGGGACTTACCCGGGAGGCGGTCGCTGCTCACTCCTCAACCCGGAGTCGAGACAACTGGCTGCATCCGCCGACCCAAAGCGACACAGGCCCGACTAGACCCAGGAACGTTCACGAGGTAGCACGCAGCCATGACCCTGTTCGACTGCCCAAAACCCCGAGCCCTAATGTCAGCCCAGGACATGTTGTTAAAGACGGCAGCAACAGCAGGGAACTTATGAACGTCATGAGCACGGGGATAGAGCACAGGCTGGCTAGATTTATTAACCCTGCAAACGACCTGGTAAACCCGAACTCGCGAACAGGGAAAAAGGGAAACCGGATCAACCCAAAGCGCGTCCCCGAACAGAGAAGTCGTGGCGCGCAAATAACGGCGGTGGGCCGCAACCGGACACAAAACATGATGCACCCCTGGCCTAGCCAACCAGGCATCTCAACCCAAGGACCCCTCCGGAAAGCAGCCGTCTCATTCTTCACCAGACAAGAAGGAGACGGCTGCAGACGAACAAACCGATTACCACTCCCGAAAGAGCAGAAACCCCTGCGTCGGAGGAGTGCATGAAGCTCGCCGACCCGACCTCGAAGAGGCCAATGCCAACAGAAAGAGAGCCTTCGAGAAACAATCCTGAACCGAAGGGGCCACAACAAACGAAGGAGAATAGAGATAGGAGAGCAGTCTGTCCAATGACCAGGACGGCTCAGGCGGCGCATGAGCAGGCCGGAGGTGAAACAACGCACGAGAACGCTTGCGAAACGGGGCAGAAGTAACATCTATACCGAAAGTAAGCTGAAGCGGCTCCGCCAGTGCCGCCCGATACGAGGAGACAGTATTCAGCATAAGATGACGGTCATGGAACAACTAAGAGAGAAAGGACAACACCACCGGAACCAAAAGCGAGTACAACGACGAAGAGTAAAAAAAAAACGGAAGGACCGCCAGGAAACTTCATACTGCCACTGAAACGAAACCCGCAGGTGAGACACTAACAAGGAAACCACCTAGTCACCATAGAAGAGATGACAAGCTCGAGTCAAAAATACCATAAGCGCAGAATCGAGAAGATCGAACCAGTCACGTGACGCACCGGTCCGAGGTGCTGAAAGAGGTGGAGGTGCTGGAAAACCTCCGGGTTCAGACACCGAGCAAGCAACGCCTGAAACCACGACTGGGCCGGCCACCAAGGGGCCAAGAGGACAACACGAAAACAACACTTCCACACGCAAAAAAATTTTATTTAAAAAATTACGTTGATAACAACGCCTTATGCTACGTTACAAAATAAAATTAATATATACAAAAAATTATTGCAGTCATAATTAAATAAAACACTATATTTTATATAGTTATCCATAAAGAAAGCTAATATTTCACAGCTCGATCTCCATCCTTGTCACTCACAAGTTCTTCAAGAGATCTATCTGTGTATTGTTCAATATTAATTCTGTAGACAAAATTATGGGTCCTAGTGATACCTCTTGTTAGTGGTTGTAAGTCGTTCAGGAAACAGGAAATTGAATTTTTTTACTTTAATAAGAATGACTCGAATAGCGTATGAAGCATGCAAGCATAAAATTGACTAAACGACATAACTTCTTTAAGATGAACAGAAAAGCCTTTCTCTGCCTGACAATGAATGTCATCACCGTCTTTTCTGCAATTGTTTTGTTAAGGCAATTTGCTGTAAATAGCATGAGTCTTGCAAGAATGTCTCCTACCAACCTTAGAGTCTTCATTTAACAAGTGCTTCAACAAATGAATACCGCCCAAGGGATATACCCACCGAGAGATGTGTTTCACTTCTCGGTGTATATACTGTTCAGAGTTTAATTTAGTCCTGGAATATATTCATAATTAAATGTATACTTTCTGGTTGGTCAGTAAGATAATGCAGTGGCCTTAATAATTCTCCCATGGTTGACAGGCCTTTTGTCCAACATTAAACCAAACCATTATATTGTCTACAACCCAGTACGTGGATGAAGAGTGTCTCTCTCTCTCTCTCTCTCTCTCTCTCTGTCTCTCTCTCTCTCTCTCTCTCTCTCTCTCTCTCTCTCTCTCTCTCTCTCTCTCTCTCTCTCTCTCTCTCTCTCTCTCTCTCTCTCTCTCTCTCCTCTCTCTCTCTCCTCTCTCTCTCTCCTCTCTCTCTCTCCTCTCTCTCTCTCCTCTCTTTCTCTCTCTCCTCTCTCTCTCTCCTCTCTTTCTCTCTCTCCTCTCTCTCTCTCCTCTCTCTCTCTCCTCTCTTTCTCTCTCTCTCTCTCTCTCTCTCTCTCTCTCTCTCTCTCTCTCTCTCTCTCTCTCTCTCTCTCTCTCTCTCTCTCTCTCTCTCTCTCTCTCTCTCTCTCCTCTCTCTCTCTCTCTCCTCTCTCTCTCTCTCTCCTCTGTGTCTCTCTCTCTCCTCTCTCTCTCTCTCTCCTCTCAGTCTCTCTCTCTCCTCTCAGTCTCTCTCTCTCCTCTCTCTCTCTCTCTCTCTCTCTCTCTCTCTCTCTCTCTCTCTCTCTCTCTCTCTCTCTCTCTCTCTCTCTCTCTCTCTCTCTCTCTCTCCTCTCTCTCTCTCTCTCTCTCTCTCTCTCTCTCTCTCTCTCTCTCTCTCTCTCTCTCTCTCTCTCTCTCTCTCTCTCTCTCTCTCTCTCTTTGTATAAAGTTATTTGAAACTGGACGAATAATTACACGAATTGCATCAAATATTAAGTAATAAAAATGGTTTTGTGCACAGACAAACAACAGGGAACAGTTAACGGTTATGGTGATACAAAAGCACAAAAGATTTGTTTCACTTCCGGGAATGAATTTCTGGACAGATATTTAAAAACTCTTCACTACCAACAAGCTAATCATTTCCTTCCGAAGGCACTAGGAGGGTCTGGCGTTGGCGGCGAGACAGAACTGACTCCACACTCAAGGTCTTGCAGCCGCGTGAAGTCGTCACTGGCTGACAGGGACAGAGGCCTAGTCGTTACGTACAGGGTGGAGGTTGCTACCCCTCTGTTGGCTCCAATGGAGGTGCAGATAACTGCTGTCACGGGCGAGGCCCCGTTTGGTTTGCCTGAGGCTGTTGTTGAGTGGGTGGACTGTGGACTGGTGTTGGCGGTGTGTCAGGACTCCAGCATGTGCGCCACCTCACGGAATCCGCCCAGAAACTTGGCACTTCCGCTGCAGCTCTCCAGACCTGAAGTAACAGTTTTACTCAGCATGTTATAGTGACACTGATACTGCAAGAGTGGCACTGAGAGTATTGTTATATTAATGCTAAACGTAATTAGAAAATCATTTGGAGCACTGAAGTGACTCGAACCAGTGATCAAGGTACGTCAAGCCGCGCACCTTACCACTGTACCACAACATGGTCTAAGTTATACAACCAGGGATTTCACTGAATACACGGGAGGTTAGCAGGCTTCTACTGAAGCTGGTCCAAGTTTCACATATAAACCCCAAGCACTCTGGTGTAGGTAAAGGTCATCAACCGAACCCTAACTTCCAAGACAAGGAAATCCCACTAACGTGATATATCAATGAGAAAATTAATTGGAACGTTGATATATATCACGTAAGTGAGGTCTGGAGCTGGCGTGGAACATTCAGTAGGAAAGAAATCCATTAATACTGCTAATGGATCCACAAAACTATTGAAGCATTAACATCGCATATTATCACAACACAGGTTAAATTTACGTGGATGATCTATAGAAAAACACACTTCAGATTATTCTTAATGTGACATACATTCGTATTAATTTGTTGCGACATCCTAGAATAGCAAATTTATAACAACAGATGAAATAAGGGATCCGACGACCCCTTGCACATTATTACTAAAAATAACACGGTTTTACAGGTAAGAATTTAACTTCTTAATTACAGAACAAAATGTAATCTTGTACTCTTCTAGTAATCTGCTCACTCGTGAGCATGTGTGGATGAATGGTATGTGATTGTGGTGTGTGTGTGTGTGTGTGTGTGTGTGTGTGTGTGTGTGTGTGTGTGTGTGTGTGTGTGTGTGTGTGTGTGTGTGTGTGTGTGTGTGTGTGTGTGTTTCTGCATGTGTTTATGAGTGCAGCAAACAATTCTCTGGTCTTAAAACATGTAAAACAAAATCATGTATCTTCCACACACAGCAGTTCAAACTCACAGGAAGACAGTGATCCGGGAGAAGAGCCATCGCCTTCGTAAGCATAATTCCTCAGGTGGTCCCCTGCGGGAGGGATACTGTCGGTACCTCTCTTACCGCCGACGCCGTTCTGCTTCCCCTTCTCCAACGTCGTTACTCCGGATTTCCGGCCTCCACGCTCAACGTCCGGGACCAACACTGAGGACCCGCTCCGTCTCTGGAGCTCCATGCTGCTGGTCTCAGAGGCGGCGTCCACCTGCAGCACATCTACGCCTGCCCAATATTATTAAATGAAATAAACAAAACATTCTCAGAAAAAAACTTACATAAGCTGACAAGATAAAGATATAAATACAGTTCTCTCCAAGGGCAAGCGATTTATACACAGAGATCCGAATAGCATATGAAAGCTGAAACTATAAAGATACTTAATCACTTGTGAATGGTATTGAAGGGCTCCTCTGATGCCTACCGGGATGAAGCCATTCGCTGGCTTTGATCAAGTACTTAATGCAACTCAAGAGGCCACTGACCTGGTAGGTTAAGGTTTCTGATTCAGGCTGGCAGTGGGAAGGGCCACCTACCTGCTTTGTTGGGGTTCTTGGTCCAGGATGGTAGGAAGAGGGCCACATACCTGCTATGTTGGGTTTCTGGTCAAGGCTGGTAGGGGGACGACAACATACCTGCTATGTTGGGGTTCTTGGTCCAGGCTGGTAGGAGGAGGGCTACATACCTGCTATATTGGGTTTCTGGTCAATGCTGGTAATAGGACGGCCACATACCTGCTATGTTGGGGATCTTGGTCTAAGCTGGTAGGGGAGAGGACCACATACCTGCTATGTTGAGGTTATTGGTCCATGCTGGTAGGGAGAGGGCCACATACCTGCTATGTTGGGGTTCTTGGTCCAGGCTGGTAGGGTGGGGGGAGGGCCACATACCTGCTATGTTGGGGTTCTTGGTCCAGGCTGGTAGGGGGGGGGGGGAAGGCCACATACCTGCTATGTTGGGGTTCTTTGTCCAGGCTGGTAGGGGGGGGGAGGGCCACATACCTGCTATGTTGGGGTTCTTGGTCCAGGCTGGTAGGGGGGGGGGGGAAGGCCACATACCTGCTATGTTGGGGTTCTTGGTCCAGGCTGGTAGGGGGGGGGGAGGGCCACATACCTGCTATGTTGGGGTTCTTGGTCCAGGCTGGTAGGGGGGGGGAGGGTTACATACCTGCTATGTTGGGGTTCTTGGTCCAGGCTGGTAGGGGGGGGGGAGGGCCACATACCTGCTATGTTGGGGTTCTTGGTCCAGGCTGGTAGGGGGGGAGGAGGGCCACATACCTGCTATGTTGGGGTTCTTGGTCCAGGCTGGTAGGGGGGGGGAGGGCCACATACCTGCTATGTTGGGGTTCTTGGTCCTGGCTGGTAGGGGGGGGGGAGGGTCACATACCTGCTATGTTGGGGTTCTTGGTCCAGGCTGGTAGTGGGGGGGGGAAGGCCACATACCTGCTATGTTGGGGTTCTTGGTCCAGGCTGGTAGGGGGGGAGGGCCACATACCTGCTATGTTGGGGTTCTTGGTCCAGGCAGGCTGACCGTTGGCTTTGGGCGGCGTCAACAGTTGCAGCTCCAGCAGGTTGGGCGTGTTGTTGCAGGGCGGGGAAACCTGTTGATCACAGCTGACGGCGTCTTCCTTGTTGTCAGCGGCGCCTCTGCGCAGCGCAGAGCGGCGGTGGTGCTGATGCAGCAGAAAGGCGCAGATCAGCACTGTTTTGGGAGGAGCACGTGATGAGCTCAAGGTTTAGTAGTCTAGTGATGTGACCTATACTGACAGTCTAATGATGTGGCCCACACTGACAGTCTAGTGATGTGACCCACACTGACAGTCTAATGATGTGGCCCACACTGACAGTCTAGTGATGTGACCCACACTGACAGTCTAATGATGTGGCCCACACTGACAGTCTAGTGATGTGGCCCACACTGACAGTCTAGTGATGTGGCCCACACTGACAGTCTAGTGATGTGACCTACACTGACAGCCTAGTGATGTGGCCTACACTGACAGTCTAATGATGTGGCCCACACTGACAGTCTAGTGATGTGACCTACACTGACAGCCTAGTGATGTGGCCTACACTGACAGTCTAATGATGTGGCCCACACTGACAGTCTAGTGATGTGGCCCACACTGACAGTCTAGTGATGTGACCTACACTGACAGCCTAGTGATGTGGCCTACACTGACAGTCTAATGATGTGGCCCACACTGACAGTCTAGTTATGTGGCCCACACTGACAGTCTAGTGATGTGACCTACACTGACAGCCTAGTGATGTGGCCTACACTGACAGTCTAATGATGTGGCCCACACTGACAGTCTAATGATGTGACCCACACTGACAGTCTAATGATGTGGCCTACTCTGACAGTCTAGTGATGTGACCTACACCGACAGTCTACTAATGTGACCAACACTAACAGTCTAATGATGTGACCTGCACTGACAGTTTAGTGATGTGACCGACACTGGGCGTCTAGTGATGTGTCCAACACTGACAGTCTAGAGATGTAGCCCACACTGATAGTCTAGTGATGTGACCCACACTGACAGTCTAATGATGTGACCTACACTGACAGTAGTCTAATGATGTGACCTACACTGACAGTAGTCTAATGATGTGACCTACACTGACAGTAGTCTAATGATGTGACCTACACTGACAGTAGTCTAATGATGTGACCTACACTGACAGTAGTCTAATGATGTGACCTACACTGACAGTAGTCTAATGATGTGACCTACACTGACAGTAGTCTAATGATGTGACCAACAGTGACAGTAGTCTAATGATGTGACCCACACTGACAGTAGTCTAATGATGTGACCTACACTGACAGTAGTCTAATGATGTGACCTACACTGACAGTAGTCTAATGATGTGACCTACACTGACAGTAGTCTAATGATGTGACCTACACTGACAGTAGTCTAATGATGTAGACTATTATCAACATATCAGTAAAATATCAGCTGAATAATGATGAATATTACATTATGAGAAGTTTTATCATATAGATTATTATATAGGGATTCGAATTAAAAAAAATATTGTTTAAAATTTTTCTGTGTTTTATATTACTTTTTAAAATAATATAAAACAAAACTTTTAGTTGTGTGTTTTTATCGCCCATATTCCGCTGGAATGATTGAGCGGGACGAGCCCTGGAAACGCAGATGCGAATCCTGGTCTGGTCATAGAGTTCTTTGTCATTTATTGGCATTGGGACCATTCAACCTTTCTCACTCTTGTAGGCTCAGCGCCACAAGAGCATGCCCTGGGATTTGATGAAAAAATTTACTCACGATGGGGCCTCGTAGCCTGGTGGATAGCGCGCAGGACTCGTAATTCTGTGGCGCGGGTTCGATTCCCGCACGAGGCAGAAACAAATGGGCAAAGTTTCTTTCACCCTAAATGCCCCTGTTACCTAGCAGTAAATAGGTACCTGGGAGTTAGTCAGCTGTCACGGGCTGCTTCCTGGGGGTGGAGGCCTGGTCGAGGACCGGGCCGCGGGGACACTAAAGCCCCGAAATCATCTCAAGATAACCTCAAGATAACGACACATTTCTTTCTTAGTGACCTTCTTTGGGGAATTCCTTGTACTCTGCGATCTTTTTTTATCTGTTGGTCTGATGAAGACACCGTCTTTGACATATGCCTAAGACTTTTTAGAGTGAAATCTTGCAGGAACTCGAAGGCTTCTGACTCCTTATATAACGCTGTGACAACTTGTTTCATAAGCCCAAATTTTATGTGCAGTGGTGGGATTAGTATCTTCTGGGGATCCTCCCTGGCTCCCAACTGGCTTTGTTCTTCCCCACAGAGAACTTTATCTCCTATGGACAGTCACTTGGTAATACCTCTTTGGAGATAAATCAGAAACGTGACCTGTTTGAAGGTTCCGATGACGTCCCAGCCGGACTTAAAGACGTCCAGCAATCACTAAAGCAAAGTTTAAGAAATAATAGCAATTTCCAATAATATGAGACATAAGCAATTACAAAATAAACTACTCAACATAAAAACAATTGTCACACATTGTTAAAGACGTGGACTGCTGCACATCACCAAAGCAGCATTAACAGAGTGAACTTAACAGGTCGATATACTCACGCAGGAGAAATGTGCACCAGACGACAATGGTCACCAGGATCCCGAGCGGCAGTTTTAGTGAAGTCTCCCCCACGTCTGGCAGGTGACAGTGTTGTCCGCTGAACCCCGCCGGACACGCACACATGAAGCCTTCACAGAGAACGGAATACCATTAGAAGAGGATAACTTAAAAGAAAGAAAAAAATCTAAACGTCTCATTATTAGGTGGAACAGAATTTCACTCATGAACATTAGAAACGAAGTAGTGGTAAATTCCAAGTCAATTATAGAAGATGAATAAGATGAATAGACAGTCCAAGTTAGTTGGAAGAGTAGACAATGCAAATCAGGTGGATGAATAGGCATTCGAGGAGAAATGGGATAAGACCAAGTTAGTTGGATATGCAATCTGTCAGGTGGATGAATAAGCAGTCCAAATCAGGTGTATGGGCCCACAAGAGAGGGGTCCATATAAGAGGGGGCCCACATGGGAGGGGCCCCCACAAGGGAGGGGCCCCACAAAGGAGCGGCACCTGAGGAAGAGGCCTAGAAGAGAGGGGCCCAAGGGGGAGGGGCCGATGAGAGAGGGACCCACAAGGGAGAGTCCAACAGGGGAGGGGCCCACACGGGACGGCGTCACAAGGGACGGGCCCCAAAAGAGTGGGTCCGACAAGGGAGGGGCCACACAAGGGAGAGGCCTCCACAAGGTGGGGCCCCTCAAGGGAAGGGACCCACAAGGAAAGGGCCCTACAAGAAAAAGCCATATAAGGAAGAGGCCCCCCACAAGGTAGAGCCCTATAGGGGAAGATCCCGACAAGGAAAGTCCCTCAAGAGAGGGGCCACACAAGGGAGAGGGCCCCCACAAGGCAGGGCCCCTCAAGGGAAGGGACCCACAAGGAAAGGGCCCAACAAGGAAAAGCCCTATAAGGGAGAGGCCCCCCACAAGGTAGAGCCCTATAGGGGAAGATCCCGACAAGGAAAGTCCCTCAACGGAGGGGCCCCACAAGGGAGGGCCCCACAAGGTAAAGCCCCACAAGAGAGGGGCCCAACAAGGGAGGACCCTACAAGGGAAGGCCCTACAAGGGAGAGGCCCTACAAGAGAGGGGCACACAAGGGAGGGGCCCCACAAGGGTCCCTCCCTACAAGGTGGTGGGGAGGGTGTAGAGGGTGGTGTAGCGAGGGTGGGGGCCCCTCCCTACAAGGAAGGGGCCCACAAGAAAGGGGCCCCACATGGGAGGGGGCCTCCACACGGGAGGGCCCCACAAGACCCACAAGAGAAGGACTTACAAGGGATGGGACCCACAAGGTCCCCATAAAGAAAGGGCCCTACAAGGGAGGGGGCCCCACAAGGGAGGGACCCACAAGGACGACTCACCTGGCTGGGTGTTGAAGCAGGTGCCTCCGTTAAGACAAGGACGCCTCACCTGGCTGGGTGTTGAAGCAGGTGCCTCCGTTAAGACAAGGACGCCTCACCTGGCTGGGTGTTGAAGCAGGTGCCTCCGTTAAGACAAGGACGCCTCACCTGGCTGGGTGTTGAAGCAGGTGCCTCCGTTAAGACAAGGACGCCTCACCTAGCTGGGTGTTGAAGCAGGTGCCTCCGTTAAGACAAGGACGCCTCACCTGGCTGGGTGTTGAAGCAGGTGCCTCCGTTAAGACATGGACGCCTCACCTGGCTGGGTGTTGAAGCAGGTGCCTCCGTTAAGACAAGGACGCCTCACCTGGCTGGGTGTTGAAGCAGGTGCCTCCGTTAAGACAAGGACGCCTCACCTGGCTGGGTGTTGAAGCAGGTGCCTCCGTTAAGACAAGGACGCCTCACCTGGCTGGGTGTTGAAGCAGGTGCCTCCGTTAAGACAAGGACGCCTCACCTGGCTGGGAGTTGAAGCAGGTGCCTCCGTTAAAACAAGGACGCCTCACCTGGCTGGGTGTTGAAGCAGGTGCCTCCGTTAAGACAAGGACGCCTCACCTGGCTGGGTGTTGAAGCAGGTGCCTCCGTTAAGACAAGGACGCCTCACCTGGCTGGGTGTTGAAGCAGGTGCCTCCGTTAAGACAAGGACGCCTCACCTGGCTGGGTGTTGAAGCAGGTGCCTCCGTTAAGACAAGGACGCCACACACACTCGTCCTCGTCCTCACACGTCTCCTTACTACTGCTCAGCGCCCGGCCCTCACCACACCTGTGACATCCACACCTGTCACTACCAGCCCCTCACCACACCTTTCACTACCATCCCCTCACCACACCTATGACGACCACACCTGTCACTACCAGCCCCTCACCACACCTGTCACTACCAGCCCCTCACTACACCTGTCACTACCATCCCCTCACCACACCTATCGCTACCAGCCCATCGCCACACCTGTGACGATCACACCTGTCACTACCAGCCCCTCACCACACCTGTGATGATCACACATGTCACTAAAAGCCCCTCACCACACCTGTGATGACCACACCTGTCACTACCAGCCTCTCACCACACCTCTGACGACCACACCTGTCACTACCAGCCCCTCACCACACCTGTCACTACCAACCCTTCACCACACCTGCGATGACCACACCTGTCACTACCAGATCCGCACCATACCTGTGATAACCACACCTGTCACTACCAGCCTCTCACCACACCTGTGATGACCACACCTGTCACTACCAGCCCCTAACCACACCTGTTATGACCACACCTGTCACTACCAACCTCTCACCATACCTGTGATGACCACACCCGTCACTACTAGCCCCTCACCACACCTGTGATTACCACATATGTCACAACCAACTTCTCACCACAAATGTGATGACGAAAACTCTCACTACCAGTCCCTCACCACACAAGTGATGACCACAACTCTCACTACCAGCCCCTCAACAAACATGTGATGACCACACCTGTCACTACCAGCCCCTCACCACACCTGTGATGAACAAACCTGTCACTACCAGCCCCCCACCACACGTGTGATGACCACACCTGTCACTACTAGTCCCCTCACCACACCTGTGATGATCACACCTGTCACTACCAGCCCATAACCACACCTGTGATGACCACACCTGTCACTACCAGCCCTTAACCACACCTGTGATGACCACACCTGTCATAACCAGCCTCTCACCAAACCTGTGATGACCACACCTGTCATTACCAGCCCCCTCCACACCTATGATGACCACACCTGTCATTACCTGCCCCACACCACACCTGTGATAACCACACCTGTCACTACCAGCCCCTCACCACAACTGTGATGACCAAACCTGTCACTACAAGCCCCTCACCAAACCTGTGATGTCCACACCTGTCACTACCAGTTTCTAATTTTATATCTAAATATGGAAATATGTTAGTAATTATACATCCATATTTTAAGTGTAAAACACATCAGAGGCCGTTCATTAAATCAACATTTAAGACCTCTAATAGAGATTACATGTTAACTAAATAATAATTAATCCGTGTTAAGAGTGGACAGTGGGAGGACAAAAGTTGTATAAGGCTCCCAACTTGCCCGAGATTTAGAATAGAACAATAATTTGTGTAACAATTGGTATCTGATTATAGAAATATGCGTCCAGAGCAGCAATCTGTTATTCCGGGGAATTACAATGGAGGACAACAATAATTTATGAGACTAACGTTTTACGAAAACAGCAATTAAAGAGAAGAACAATTCAAGAGAACAACAAAAAAGTATGTTATTAGGAAAGTTTAAAACTGATTGCGATGGACACCAGAGAATTGTTGTGTACAGACCCGCAATGGTAGGACCTCCAGGTGTCGACGCAGGAGAGCGGGGGCCTGCAGGAGACGTTGGCACAGGCAAGAGGACCACCACACCCTTGCTCGACGCCCTGGAACACGCTGACCTGACCCCAAGCTGTACTGTTGATCGCTGGCGGTAGTGGTATCCTCCGCCCGGAGATCCTCAGGTCGTCCATACAGCCTATAGTGGTAATGGTCAGGAGTAATATTATATTTATATCTCACTCCCTCATATTTATATATAAATATATATACTCAACATACCCAGTTTAACACGAACCATTGTGATAGTCTCTGTGTATGCTGAACACGTTGACTCCAGCATACTCGGGCGAGCCTCCCACATGGACGCCCTCCTGTCCGTCCACCTGCAGCAGCTGGCGTCCCTCCAGCACCACCGAGGCGTTGTACAGGTCCCCGTCGCCGTCGTCAGCCGTCAGGAAGACCGCAGAGCCGTACCTGCCAGGGACACACCTCTTACTGACCTACAAGGCCCGCTCACATTTTCTCTTTTGTGTGAACAAATTAGTTTAAAAGGCAAATTGGGAAAATTAAGTAAAGATAAAGTAACAAAATTCCAATAATTTAGTGACAGAGTTACAAGGACAGTATTACAGGGACACTATTACAGGGACAGTATTACAGGGATAGTATTACAGGCACAGTATTACAGAGCATATTGTTGTTAGTATTACAGTGATGTAATGCAAGCTCTGCAATGTTAATGTTAAAGCAGTAGAATAACAATGCCCGTGAAACATTAATACATTGATAAAATGCAAATATTACGTCATTAGTTTTAGAGGAATACAGAGTGCCTGTATTACAATGATACAATGCTTGCATTACAGTGATACAATGAATGAATGAATTACAGTGATACAAAGCCTGTATTACTGTGATACAATATCAGTATTACAGTGATACAGTGCCAGGATTGCAGTGACTGAAATAGTGTACCAATGTTACAGCGCTAGTGGAACAGGTGTCAATGTTACAGTGGTAAGATGTAACATCAGTAATTGTATGCATCACTAGAGGGATAGAGAGGCAATAAGAGAGCGCGTGTACCTTGCAGCAAGGAGAGAGTGCCAGCGGCCGTCAGCGAGGGCGGCCCGGGAGAGACAGAGGGAGGTGGTGGGTCGCGGGTGGAGACGCAGCACCACACACACGCGGCCGCCCACCATTTCCACCGCCCACATGTCCCGCCCATGTTGTGACGTCATCACCACCAGTTTTCCTCCTCTCCTCCGCGTCCTGAACCTGCGGCAGCAACACATGTTACCACCTGTGTACGTGGGACGCTAGACACTCCTACCACCTGGGTACGTGGGACACGAGACACTCCTGCCACCTGTGTACGTGGGGCACGAGACACTACTTCCACCTGTGTACGTGGGGCACGATACACTCCTGCCACCTGTGTACGTGGGGCACGATACACTCCTACCACCTGTGTACGTGGGGCATGAGACACTCCTACCACCTGTGTACGTGGGGCACGAGACACTCCTGTCACTTGTGTACGTGGGGCACGATACACTCCTACCACCTGTGTACGTGGGGCACGATACACTCCTACCACCTGTGTACGTGGGGCACAAGACACTACTTCCACCTGTGTACGTGGGGCACGAGACACTCCTACCACCTGTGTACGTGGGGCACGAGACACTCCTGCCACCTGTGTACGTGGGGCACGAGACACTCCTGTCAATGTGTACGTGGGGCACGATACACTCCTACCACCTGTGTACGTGGGGCACGATACACTCCTACCACCTGTGTACGTGGGGCACGATACACTCCTACCACCTGTGTACGTGGGGCACGAGGCACTCCTACCACCTATGTACGTGGGTCGACCGATGCTGACCTTTGATTACATGTCGCTTATTAGGGTCAAATACTCGCCATGTGAGCGATACAGGAAGCATTACCGAAGTATATTAGGGTATGAGATATATCAGGGCACCAGAACTATACCCCTCTCCCAGGATGTCCGTGTTCCGTGTGCAAGTTACAGGGGTAACGATCTATTTCCAGTAGACAATGATAAATCCATGGATGGGATTATAGGTAATATGTTATTATAGCTGACGTGTTAGGTCATTTCACACACATGATATCTGACCACACTGAGGTACCACACACCTGAGAGAGGTGCCACACACCTGAGAGAGGTGCCACATACCTGAGAGAGGTACCACATACCTGAGAGAGGTGCCACACACCTGAGAGAGGTGCCACTTACCTGAGGGAGATGGTGGTGGTGTAGCCGAGGGGCGTGAAGGAGAGGGCCAGCTTCACGTAACTGTTGTGGAGGAAAGTAGTGGGCGTGGTGGGCGTGGCACAGCTTGGCCCCGCCCACCCCGGCAGGCACTCACACCGCAGGGAGCCAGGCGACCCCTGGCACCTGCAGAGAGAAATTGAGATGAAGAGGGAATTAGGAGCAAATGGAGAGAGAGGAGAAAGAACGAGGAGACAGGGGGGGAAGAACAGTGGAGAGAGCACAGGTGATAGATATAAATGAAGGACGTGAAATAAAATTAGGGATAATGAGAGAGAGAGAGAAGAGGGGAGATAGAGAGGCAGACAGGATGCCGAGACTCTGAAGAAGAGGGGAGAGGAGAGATACACTCGAGATGAGAGGATGAGAGTTAGTGATAAAGGAAGTGTCTAGTATAAATCGCAAGAGATCGGAACACAAACACTGACACACACACATTAATCATCGTTAGCATAATAATGTGCACAATAAGTACCGGGAGAGATCAATTGAGTCTTGTACATTGCAGTCGAAGTTACACTTCATTTAGGTAATATACATTAACTCCCTAATTTGCATACTCACCTCAGTACCGACAGTGAGGTATTCAGGAACAATCACAACCATATCCCCCCTCTCTCTCTCTCTCTCTCTCTCTCTCTCTCTCTCTCTCTCTCTCTCTCTCTCTCTCTCTCTCTCTCTCTTTTGCCTCTTGCCTCTTGACCTTTCTTATCCAGAGCGTTTGTCAATTATTTCTTTCCCTTTAGCTCTTGACAGTCAGCTGGGCCGCTCTGGAACGTGATTTAAGAAAAAAAACTATACTCCTAAATTCGAATTTTTCTCTCCAGCACGTTTCACTAGGGAAATCAGAAATGCATTTCAGATTGTCAGAAATCAGCCTGACTCTCTTTTGGACATTTTAGGTACTTTAACTCTCCCGAGAGTGGGAGGTAAGGAGAGCAAACACAATCATCGGTGTTCGTCAGAGGTTACATGGTCGGGATACGAGAGGGAGCAGGAGTGGAAAGGGTAGAGGGAGGGACAGGATGGGAGAGGTGAGGTAAGGGAGGATGATGGGGAGGGGTATGGAAGCTGGGGGAGTAGAGTAGACAGAGCTGGGGGAGGGTGGAAGGCTGTACAAGACACGAGAAACCTTAATGATAATATAATTAACCTCGCCCCTGAAATACTGGATGACAGTCCTGAAAGAGGGGGGAACATTTCCCCAGCGAGTGGTTTCAAATGTAATTTTGATTTTACCCTAAAATGCACATCCGAAATAATTATATACAACACGTTAATCGCTCATAATATCTGGCTCGAATATTTTTACAGACACAGTTATAATACACACGCATATCAGTTAACATGTAGGCTAATTATAAAGCTTCTCTACCAATTAAATTGCTTCCGCAGTTAAAAAAAATACTCTGCTATAATTAAAATTATTTGACATAATATTTGTTGTAAGATTAATACCAGAGGTAATACCGAGTCAGACAATGTTAACACTATCGCATTATTTCTATTGTGATTCAAGATAATTCTAGAGGGTGCTGCTGTTGTTGATGTTCTTTAACAACGATATATTTTCGTTATAAGAAGTGAGTGAATGTCACATCGTCACATTTGTCTGTGTTGTTGCTTCCTTCACTCGACCTGTCCGCACAACGGCAAATACCCTCCGACATGTAAGCGTCCCACGCAGTGTCAGCCCCTAACTCTGGTCAGTTGTACTCCTTCCACACAGAGTACAGCCTGGCATCTACCCTGGACGTTTCGTGTTCAACCAGTGTTCCTAAACAGATAGTGTGACCATAGTGGAACACGCTATAAGGATCCGATAAACCAGAATCCATTGGTTAATCCCCCAGGAGACTTAAGGTAAGCGGACATCAGGATTCCGAAGTATAGCCAAACTTCTACACAAGATAAATAAGTATATTATCCATATCTTTTAGTAAGAATGTTTGTCGGTTTGTCCGAAGTTAAAGGCCTCACGCTTGGGGCTAGCCTCAACCAGGTTTTCACATGGACTCTGCACTAGGGCCCCGATACCTGGAATTTCAAATTCATCAAGATTGGTAAAAAAAAAAACGCTGTCACTGGCCAGTAACAATTTTTGGAGACGGAGCTTACAGTTGTTACCCTCAACATATTTAAAACTGCAGAGATAACACAACTTCATAAAGGAGGAAATAAAGTAGAAGCAAACAATTACAGACTGATGGAACTAGCATCACACTTTATACAAATCTTAGGAAGAATGCTAAAATCACAAATGAGAAAGGTCACGAAGTACACGATCGCAGATCACAGATAGATTTGGACCTAAAGGGCATAGAACAAGGCACCCTTGCCTTTCTCTGTTGTTACACCACTGGGACATTGTTTTAGGTACCATCAAAGAAAAGCAAAACGCTGTTGAATATTCGCACATTTCTTGAAAGCTTTCAAATCTGGCCATGGTGTTATTACGCAATAAATGCTCGCAAAAGATATAACTGACAAAGAAAGAAGATGGATCTTAAATTTCCAAACAAATACAGCCCAGTGTGTAATAATCAACAAGGTGAAATCCGCATCATCCGCCGTGAAAAGATCAGATCCCTGGAGTCCTCGAGGGTTCGGTGCTTGCTCCAGTACTTTTTCTCATTCTCATACCGGACATAGAGAACACTAACAACAGTACTGTATCATCCTTCGCAGATGACAAGGATTTTTATGAGAGTAGACAAATAAAGAAAAAACAGCAAACCTCTAAACGCAAGTAAATCAAATCTTTCAATGGCCCACAAAAAATTATGATGTTTTAGGAAAATGGGTTCCAGCTCCTGATCTAAGAAAACGAAGAAAAAGAAACTAAACACAAAACTAAGGAAAATCGCTCTATAGAACAAACAAAACTTTTTAAAAGATCTGGGAGTAATAATGTCCAAAGGCCTTCCATATCATCCTGTCCCCTTAAAAATAACGTCGCTTTTGGCCGTTTACCCGTATGGCCGAAAGTGCACGTAATTTGTAAATGAAAAAAAATGAAAATAATTTTTTTTCAATAACAATAAGTTAAGGGTCCTCTGGTAGGTTAGGTGGGCAGAAAATTCTCATAAAAATCAAAACGTTATGAAAAACGTCAATTAAAAGTTTCCTCTCCTAACCTTACCGAGTAAGCCGGAGGACTCAAACAGAAAACGGGACAGTACATCACTTTTGTGAGTCGATTTCATTTCAAATTACGTCCACTTTTGGCCAAAGCGCGCATACGAGCGAAAAGTGACGTTATTTTTAAGAGGACGGGTTCTTCTTATATATATATATATATATATATATATATATATATATATAAATATATATATATTTATATATATATATATATATATATATATATATATATATATATTTATATATATATATATATATATATATATATATATATATATATATATATATATATATGCAAACAAGCCTGAATGGTCCCCAGGACTATATACAACTGAAAACTCACACCCCAGAAGTGACTCGAACCCATACTCCCACAACTGGTATGTACAGGGACGCCTTAATCCGCTTGACCATCACGACCGGACATAAGGAAGTGATAGCCGAGGCTATATGAACCACTTCCCCGCCGGCACTCGGATGGTAATCTTGGGCATAGCATTTTATCAAATCACCTCATTCTTTGGGGCACACGTGAGGAACACAAATGCAAAAGCAATTTGCATTTGTGTTCCTCACGTGTGCCCCAAAGAATGAGGTGATTTGATAAAATGCTATGCCCAAGATTACCATCCGAGTGCCGGCGGGGAAGTGGTTCATATAGCCTCGGCTATCACTTCCTTATGTCCGGTCGTGATGGTCAAGCGGATTAAGGCGTCCCTGTACATACCAGTTGTGGGAGTATGGGTTCGAGTCACTTCTGGGGTGTGAGTTTTCAGTTATATATATATATATATGTGTGTGTCGTACCTAGTAGCCAGAACGCACTTCTCAGCCTACTATGCATGGCCCGATTTGACTAATAAGCCAAGTTTTCCTGAATTAATATATTTTCTCTAATTTTTTTCTTATGAAATGGTAAAGCTACCCATTTCATTATGTATGAGGTCAATTTTATTTTATTGGAGTTAAAATTAACGTAGATATATGACCGAACCTAACCAACCCTACCTAACCTAACCTAACCGATCTCTATTGGTTAGGTTGGGTTAGGTAGCCGAAAAAGTTAGGTTAGGTTAGGTTAGGTAGGTTAGGTAGTCGAAAAACAATTATTTCATGAAAACTTGGCTTATTAGGCAAATCGGGCCTTGCATAGTAGGCTGAGAAGTGAGTTCTGGCTACTAGGTACGACATATATATATATATATATATATATATATATATATATATATATATATATATATATATATATAGATATAGATATATATATATATATATATATATATATATATATATATATATATATATATATATATATATGTCGTACCTAGTAGCCAGAACTCACTTCTCAGCCTACTATGCAAGGCCCAATTTGCCTAATAAGCCAAGTTTTCATGAATTAATTGTTTTTCGACTACCTAACCTACCTAACCTAACCTAACCTAACTTTTTCCGCTACCTAACCTAACCTAACTTATAAAGATAGGTTAGGTTAGGTTAGGTAGGGTTGGTTAGGTTTGGTCATATATCTACGTTAATTTAAACTCCAATAAAAAAAAATTGACCTCATACATAATGAAATGGTTAGATTTATCATTTCATAAGAAAAAAATTAGAGAAAATATATTAATTCAGGAAAACTTGGCCTATTAGGCAAATCGGGCCTTGCATAGTAGGCCGATAAGTGCGTTCTGGCTATTAGGTACGACATATATATATATATATATATATATATATATATATATATATATATATATATATATATATATATATATATATATATATATATATATATATATATATATATATATATATATATGTGTGTGTTGTACCTAGTAGCCAGAACTCACTTTTTGGCCTACTATGCAAGGCCCGATTTGCCTAATAAGCCAAGTTTTCCTGAATTAATATATTTTCTCTAATTTTTTTCTTATGAAATGATAAAGCTACCAATTTCATTATGTATGAGGTCAATTTTTTTTTATTGGAGTTGTACCTGACATCAGGTACCTGTGTAAAAATGTTGTCAACATACCTGCAGTATATGGCCGGTTTCAAGTTCATGTCGACTAAGACTTTTTGCTCGATGGTACCCATGTAGAAGTTTGCAAACAGGACACCTAGGGGACACCTAGGTACCTGATGTCAGACATCTGCAGGAGCTGAAGGAGGCATTTGAGCAGAGTTCCGTGCTGCGTTTCACTTACGAGATGGAAAAGGATGGGAAGCTGCCCTTTCTAGATGTAACAGTCATGGAAAAGGGCGGAGGTTTCCACACTGCAGTCTACACTAAGGAAAGAAACATAGGAATGTGCCTAAATGCCAACAGCGACTGCCCAGACAGGTACAAGAGGAGTGTTGTTAATGCATATGTCGACCGTGCTCTCAGCCACAGCTCAGAATGGAAGCAAGTCGACGAAGAACTCTGAAGGGTAAGGCAGGTCCTAGTCAATAACGGCTTCTCCAATGGTTTCGTCGAAGACATCATAAGAAGGAAAGTGAAAAGCCATGCAACCTCTGAAGAGACAACTAACACAACACCTATACCCCCTATTAGACTATTTTACAGGAACTTCTTTTCCACAGCTCATAAAACGGAGGAAAGGGTCCTGAAAGATATTGGTAATAGAAACGTTATCCCTACAGACAAAAATCAGAGGATACAACTGACGATTTACTATAAAACCAGAAAAACGGCCAGCCTACTCATGAGAAACTCTCCAGACACAAAACAGAATGCTTCAAAAGAGACTAACGTCGTCTATGCCTTCAAATGCCCACTTGGGGACTGTAAGCTCCAAAAAACCCAGTATATAGGCAAGACAACAACATCTCTTTCTAGGCGTTTAACGATGCATAAGCAACAGGGCTCCATTAAGGAACATATAATCTCTTCCCACAACCAAACCATCGCCAGAGAAATCCTAGTAAACAACACAGAAATCATCGATAGATACAGCGATAGCAGGCGGCTTGACGTTTGCGAGGCACTACACATCAAGAAGTCAACACCAGCAATCAACAGCCAATTATTGCACAACAATATTCTACCCACCTCAAGACTCCGCTCCAATATAGAAGCATCAAGAAATATGGACCAATAGGCTTTCTACAAACACTTCTATTCAATATCCATTGCTTCGTGTTCTGTCTTGTGTTGATGAAATTAATACCCTATTAATACTCTTGTTCTGTCTTGTGTTGATGAAATTAATACCCTATTAATACCACACTTTGTTCTGTCTTGTGTTAATGCCACATCACCCCATCCACCTCACTCAAATGTAGATATAAAATCGGAGATACGTAAGTTCTATTCAGTTGTGTATTTGTGAACTAAAGTCTTTGAAAATGTAATAAGTTTTACGAAACGCGCCCGTGTCGCGTCAGACTGGAAATAAAAATGAATTTTGGAGAATTGATTTTTGATTTACCTCCAACAGTGAAGCGTAATGTACGAAAGATTGAGAAAATTCCTGTTAGAATTATTAATCTTACTTTTTCGGTCATATTTAATAATATATATATATATATATATATATATATATATATATATATATATATATATATATATATATGTATATATATATATATATATATATATATATATATATATATATATATATATATATATATATATATATATATATATATATATTGTATACTTCACTCTCGTGTTTAGGAGAGTTGTGCCTTAAGCATAGACACTGTGTCTTCCCATATTAACAGGGACTAGATGAAATTAACGTCTAAAATGACCCCTCACTTGCTCTAGTGCTCTTGGGAGGTGGTGATCTTTGGTGTATTTAAATACTCCGAAATTACCATCTCTTTTAAGGGTCTGAGCGGGTGGTGGAGCGGGTTAAGGCGTACCTGTTATGCCAGTTGCTGGAAGGCTTCTGTGCTGGCTAGGGTTCGAGTCTCCTGGTGGGAAAGTGTTCTAAAGTTGTATATATATATATATATATATATATATATATATATATATATATATATATATATATATATATATATATATATATAAATCTTAAGTCACGAAGATATATATATATATATATATATATATATATATATATATATATATATATATATATATATATATATATTGTGACGATAATCTCCTTCAAGAGATTGAGCCTGCTCTTCCCTCCAAAGTTCGTCGATACATACATCTATATAAAACTAATATGGAAGAAATATCCAACAACGACAACAACATCTCCAAGGTTTGCCAGAGAGCAAAACGTATGCAGCCAGGAACACCTGCTCCACCTCGAACCACCAAACTACCTGTCTTGTCGCCTGCTCCTCGCTGATTGGCTGCGGGTCCAGCTGCAACTGCACTCCACCCACCATACTACTTGATGTCTGGGGCCGCCACGACCTCAGTCCTCAGAATATCCCGTGCTTTCGACAAGTTAACACGTCTCGTTGGTAGACTAAGCCCCAGGCTTACGTGTACTAAGAGAAGTGATAGCTTGAAGCCAATATTCCTGCACCTATTTACTTTGTTTGCCATACACTTGTTATTTGCTCACTTGTCTTAACGTAACTTTTCATTTTGCCATTTGATTATTCTTATTATTTTGATTGATTTTATTATACAAATTTGTATGTCCATTTTATTCATGTTTTGCTTTCTTTAACGTAATTAAAATTTCATTGTTAAAATTTACTTGTGTTTTGTGTGCCTTCTCCTTACCTTACCACAGACGAAGTTCCAGAATTTCTATTTTTTTTTCTATATGTGACGAGGCCATACCCCTAGCTTTTGAACAGCGGAACACCAACGCGTTACCGCCACATATTATATGGGGGCCTGTCCGGGAGCTTCACTCAGGTACTGGTGCCAAGTAGTAATTTATGGTAAGCGTATTTAACTTTGTTAACGTAGCTTTTACTATTTTTCATATTCAATTTCATTTTTTATTTGGTGCGGTGTATTGTGCATTACGAGAGTAGCATATGGTGAGGTAGATAACTTTGGATTACGTGGTGACTGTAGGCCTCAGTCATACTCTTAATTGGTCATCTCTCCCTCCGTGTTATTACTCGTGTTTACCATCTTTGTCCCTTGGATATTTCTCATTTTTGACAGATCATCATATTGGTACCCTGGTACTGTGGTCTGCCCCAGGTCAAGTGCACCTAATCTTCTGCAATCTGACAGTAGGAGGACAAAGAGGGCCATAGTTCCTCTAGCTCGAACTTTAGTTGCTGAATTGGGGCCTCAGCAGCAGTTCTCGTCACCAGTTGACACCTCGCACCCCTACACGTCAGTCAGAGATGATGATACATACAACGGTAGGGAATTAGCTTACTTTTTCAGAGCACAAAAGTTTGCTAATTCTGTAAGTATCATATTAATTTCGGTAGGAAAAACTTGCTTCATGTCCTATAGAGACTCGGCAAGGTATGCCTACATCCTTGGACTACCAATTTTACTTTTGAGGCAATTAACTGTTTCATTTGTTTTCGAAACTGTTTCATTTGTTAGTAGGACTTTCTTGCCCTTATCCTCTTACATGAGTACCGGGTACAAGATTTCCTGCGCCCTTGATTTAAATTAATCATTTAACATCTTGTACTTAACTTTAATTGTTAAAGATACCACAGGATAGGTACCAGTTGCCACGTTGACCTGTTTCTGACATTCACTATAACTGTATATTCGTGAATATTTATTTGCTAATTTCACCATGTTTCGTCTCCAAGCTTTCCGTGCAAATCCAGCAGGTGAAATAGGGACTTTAAGTCGTGCCAAGAGGACTGAATTACAAACTCTTGCACATGAGTATCAACTAGAAGTTCCCTACCAAGCCAACAAAAATGACCTACACAACTTGTTGCTGGATCACTACTTAGAGCAAGGTAAGATAGACTCTGAAACTCATGAAACTTACTATATTGCAGATAAAACTGATTTGGCTACGATGAAACTCAAACTAGAGCTGGCCAAGATTGAACGTGAGCAGCAAAGAGAAGCAGCTGCCATAAGAAGGGAAGAACAAGAACGTGAAGCTGCCTTGAGGAAAGAAGATCAAGAACGTGAAATCGCCCTCAAGGAACGTGAGTTTGCAATGCTCCGTGAGCGGGAACGAGTACAGCTTGAAACCAAACAACACGAGTTGGAGATGCAACGAGAACATGACAAGCAACAAGCGACTCTGGCTCTAGAGTGTCGTCAACGAGAATTCGCGTTGGAAACTTCACACTTCACTCAACGCCAGCAAGCTACTGCCAATCTTCCCGTCAGTTTTAATATATCACATGCAAGTAAGTTAATGCCATCCTTTGTAGAAGCAGAAGTTGATGTGTTTTTCACCACCTTTGAAACCCTTGCTAATCAACTCAGTTGGCCTGTCGACCAATGGGCCACACTTCTCAGAGTCCATCTTACAGGTAGAGCTGCAGTCACACTCAGTACTTTGGCGTCTGAGAATGACATCCAGACTCTGAAACAAGCAGTGTTGGACGCCTACCTCCTCTCTACAGAAAGTTATCGAAGGAAATTCCGTGACCACCTGAAGGCAAGTACCACTACCTTCCTCGAGTTTGCTAACACAAAACGGAGGTATTTCATGAAATTGCTGGAAGCAGCACATGTCTCTACTTTTACAGAACTCGTCAACCTGATGCTAGTTGAAGAATTCTTGAGGCGTGTGCCGCCTCCTGTCCGTCTCTACTTAGCAGATAAAGAAGAAACCGACTACCTGAAGTGTGCTAAGTCGGCTGACACTTACAGCCTCATCCACCGGCTGACACCCGAACCATCCTCCAGTACGAAGTCGTGGTACAGTTACGAGAAAGTGAGCACCGATCAAGCTGGCTCGCAATTGTACTGCAAGTATTGTAGACTCTATGGACATACCATAGACAAGTGTGGTAAGTCTCAATACAAGGGAACCACTGACCCACAGAAACCCAAACCAACTCCTCCTAAGTCCGGTAAGCCTGTGATGAATGTTGGTGTTAATGTTAATGATCTTTCTCTTTTCAGTAACCACCTGTATACTGGAACTGTCTCTGCCAACGGTTCAAATCCGGAGGGACGTTTCAAATTGAAGATCTTGAGGGACACAGCGGCTCTTCAATCGATCATCTTGAAGTCGGCTGTGCCCAACATCGTCTACACCGGAGAAACTGTCTTCATCACTGACCTCACTGCTACCACTCCATACCCTCTCGCCAGAGTCCACCTGGATTGTCCCTACGTGAACGGAGAAGTCAAAGTCGCCGTCAGGGAAAAGCCTTTTCCCATGCCTGGAGTGCAACTTCTCCTAGGCAACGACTTGGCAGAAGACCTGCAACCGACCAACCTGATCGTCATGGACAAACCCCAGGTGTGTAACTCTGTGCCAATTAATCCTATTCTAGCGTATGTTCCAGCAGAGGTTCAAGAGAGTGATGAAGTTTCTCCTCCGGTTCTCGTGACCACCCGTGCACAAGCCGCACGTCCACAGCCAGCTGACTCTACTGCTACCGCTGTCCCTCAAGACCCTCAGAAACTACCCCCGAATCTGACCAAGTTGGAGTTCCGTAAGTTGCAGAGGGAAGATCTTACTTTAACACCATTGTTTTTCCAGGCTGAGACTCAACCCGACAGTATTCCTGGGTTCTTCCTAGAGAACGACTTGCTCTACCGCAGATATAGACCCAGTAAACTGAAGGAGGAGGACGATTGGGCCAACATCGAACAACTTGTGATTCCTACCAGCCTGCGGCCCACTATTCTACACCTGGCCCACGGAGCACTCTCCCACTACGGCTTCAACAAGACTTACCATGGAATTCGTCAAGACTACTACTGGCCAGGTATGGTAAATAACGTCAAACAGTACGTAAAACAGTGTCATACATGTCAGATGGCAGGCAAACCGAACATCTCCATTCCCAGAGCACCACTGATTCCCATACAGGTGCCTGCGGAACCTTTCCACAGGCTCATAATAGACTGTGTTGGTCCTTTACCTCGGACCAGTTCAGGTAACGCCTACATCCTAACCATCCTGTGTCCTACCACCAGATTTCCCATAGCAGTTTCAGTGAAGAACATCACGGCTGCTACGGTTGTAAAACATCTATTGAAGATCTTCACTCAATACGGATTTCCCAGGGAGATTCAGAGCGACTGTGGTACCAACTTCACCAGTGATCTCTTCAAAAGGACACTGGAGGAGTTCAACATCAAACAGGTATTGTCCAGCCCTATCATCCTGCTTCACAGGGTTCTTTTGAACGTAGTCATCAGACTATCAAAGCACTCTTGAAAAAGTTTTGTAGTGAAACCTCTAAGGATTGGGATAAGCAAATCGACCTTATAATGTGTATTTACAGAAGTCTTCCCAATGAGTCCCTAGGAGTATCTCCTTATGAGATGCTCTACGGCCGTAAGTGCCGTACTCCCCTTAAGGCTTTCAAAGACTCTCTCCGAGATGCCACCTTCAGTGAGCATCAGAATGTGCCCCAGTTTCTTCAAAACCTTCAACACATTCTAGAGAGAGTCCACCGCTTTGCGCATGATAATCTATTGAAAGCCCAGGAGAGGATGATGACTCATTACGACCAGACCAGCAAAGTAAGAAAATTTAAGCCAGGAGACTTCATTGTAGCATACTTCCCTATCCCAGGTTCACCTTTACAAAACAGGTTTTCAGGACCCTACCGCGTCAAAGAGTGCAGAAATAACAACAACTACGTTATAGAGACTCCAGATAGGCGGCGGAAGACCCAGCTGTGCCACGTCAACCTCCTGAAGCAATATAATGGTACTCCTCCCACTGTCCTAATTAATTATTCCACCTTCACAGAACCCTACATCCACAGTGAGACCTTCCCAGCTTCTCCTCCCGAAAGCACTGACAAGGAGTCAGCGCTTTCTAATTCCGAAATCCTTAATGATCTTCCCAAATACTTTCAGGATAATCCTAGTGCACCTCTTGTCAAGATCTTCAGAGAGCATCAGGAGTTGTTCTGAGATGACCCCCAAGAGTGTAATGTTACCCAGCACGACATCCAACTGCTCCCCGACACCCGGCCGATTCGTCAACCCTTCTACCGAATCAGCCCGAGCAAGAAGGAAGTCATGCGTGCTGAGGTGCAGTACCTCTTGGATCATGGACTGGCTACACCTTGTGAGTCCCCCTGGGCCTCACCTTGTATCTTGGTGCCCAAACCCCAAGGTAAGGTGCGGTTATGTACTGACTAACGAAAACTCAACGTAACTGTCAAGAATGCTTACCCCCTTGCCTAGGATAGATGACATCCTTGACGCCATTGGTAGTGCCCAGTACTTGTCCCAAGTGGACTTGCTTAAGGGGTACTATCAAGTGTGTCTAACGGAGCGCGCTAAAGAGATATCTGCCTTCATCACTCCTTTTGGACTTTTCAGATATGAACGCCTTCCTTTCGGACTATGTAATGCCCCGGCCACCTTTCAGAGAGCTGTCAACCGTGTCATCCAGGGTTTGGATAACACATACGCCTACCTGGACGATATCGTCGTAGCATCCAACACCTGGAGTGAACATCTGCTCCAGCTGCGACGTCTGTTCTCCAAGCTCCTGACAGCCGGCCTCACCATCAACCTGGGCAAGTCCACCTTCGCGAAAGGTAAAGTGCGTTATCTGGGTCATGTTATTGGGAGAGCCAGCCTAGCTCCGTTAAACTCACACACTCAAGCCATCCAACAGTATCCACAGCCTACCACCAGGAAGCAGCTCCTGCGCTTCCTTGGTCTTGCCTCCTACTACCGTAGGTTTGTGAGGAATTTCAGTACAGTCGCCACACCTCTAATTCTATTAACCAGTCCCAAGCAACGGTATAATTGGACCATGCAGCAAACCGTTGCTTTCGAACAACTCAAATTCCTCCTCTGTTCTAATCCCATTCTCGCCTCACCAGATATCACCAAGCCTTTCGTCCTTCATGTCGACGCCAGTGGTACCGGCGTTGGTGGTGTCCTGATGCAACAACGAGGCGAGGAGGTTCTACCTGTCAGCTACTACAGCTACAAATTGAAACCACACCAGAGGAACTACAGCACTATTGAAAATGAGCTACTATCCATCGTCCTGAACCTCCAACACTTCGCTCCGTACCTACAAGGCGCCAGGTCTACAACCATCTTCTCAGACCACAACCCTCTCCGCTTCCTACATCAAGCCCAATTCACTAACCAGCGTCTTCTACGATGGGCTTTGTATTTACAAGATTTCAACCTGGAGATCCGCTATATCAAGGGTTCTGACAACACCATAGCCGATGCCCTCTCCAGAGTTTATGAAGTAGAAGCGACTCCATCTATTACTCCACTACATAACGACGTACTTCTTCCAGAACCGCAGGCTTCGGGGGAGAGTTGTGACGATAATCTCCTTCAAGAGATTGAGCCTGCTCTTCCCTCCAAAGTTCGTCGATACATACATCTATATAAAACTAATATTGAAGAAATATCCAACAACAACAACAACATCTCCAAGGTTTGCCAGAGAGCAAAACGTATGCAGCCAGGAACACCTGCTCCACCTCGAACCACCAAACTACCTGTCTTGTCGCCTGCTCCTCACTGATTGGCTGCGGGTCCAGCTGCAACTGCACTCCACCCACCATACTACTTGATGTCTGGGGCCGCCACGACCTCAGTCCTCAGAATATCCCGTGCTTTCGACAAGTTAACACGTCTCATTGGTAGACTAAGCCCTAGGCTTACGTGTACTAAGAGAAGTGATAGCTTGAAGCCAATATTCCTGCACCTATTTACTTTGTTTGCCATACACTTGTTATTTGCTCACTTGTCTTAACGTAACTTTTCATTTTGCCATTTGATTATTCTTATTATTTTGATTGATTTTATTATACAAATTTGTATGTCCATTTTATTCATGTTTTGCTTTCTTTAACGTAATTAAAATTTCATTGTTAAAATTTACTTGTGTTTTGTGTGCCTTCTCCTTACCTTACCACAGACGAAGTTCCAGAATTTCTATTTTTTTTTCTATATGTGACGAGGCCATACCCCTAGCTTTTGAACAGCCAAACACCAACGCGTTACCGTCACAATATATATATATATATGGCACAACTCTCCTAAACACGAGAGTTAAGTATACAACTTTAGAACACTTTCCCACCAGGAGACTCGAACCCTAGCCAGCACAGAAGCCTTCCAGCAACTGGCATAACAGGTACGCCTTAACCAGCTCCACCACCCGCTCAGACCCTTAAAAGAGATGGTAATTTTGGAGTATTTAAATACCCCAAAGATCAACACCTCCCAAGAGCACCAGAGCAAGTGAGGGGTCATTTATACGTTACTTTCATCAAGTCCCTGTTAATATGGGAAGACACAGTGTCTCTGCTTAAGGCACAACTCTCCTAAACACTCAAGGCGGGTTAAGGCATACCTGTTATGCCAGTTGCTGGAAGGCTTCTGTGCTGGCTAGGGTTCGAGTCTCCTGGTGGGAAAGTGTTCTAAAGTTGTATACTTAACTCTCGTGTTTAGGAGAGTTGTGTCTTAAGCAGAGACACTGTGTCTTCCCATATTAACAGGGACTTGATGAAATTAACGTATAAATGACCCCTCACTTGCTCTGGTGCTCTTGGGAGGTGTTGATCTTTGGGGTATTTAAATACTCCGAAATTACCATCTCTTTTAAGGGTCTGAGCGGGTTAAGGCGTACCTGTTATGCCAGTTGCTGGAAGGCTTCTGTGCTGGCTAGGGTTCGAGTCTCCTGGTGGGAAAATGTTCTTAAGTTGTATACTTAACTCTCGTGTTTAGGAGAGTTGTGCCTTAAGCAGAGACACTGTGTCTTCCCATATTAACAGGGACTTGATGAAATTAATGTATAAATGACCCCTCACTTGCTCTGGTGCTCTTGGGAGGTGTTGATCTTTGGGGTATTTAAATACTCCGAAATTACCATCTCTTTTAAGGGTCTGAGCGGGTGGTGGAGCGGGTTAAGGCGTACCTGTTATGCCAGTTGCTGGAAGGCTTCTGTGCTGGCTAGGGTTCGAGTCTCCTGGTGGGAAAGTGTTCTAAAGTTGTATACTTAACTCTCGTGTTTAGGAGAGTTGTGCCTTAAGCAGAGACACTGTGTCTTCCCATATTAACAGGGACTAGATGAAATTAACGTATAAATGACCCCTCACTTGCTCTGGTGCTCTTGGGAGGTGTTGATCTTTGGGGTATTTAAATACTCCGAAATTACCATCTCTTTTAAGGGTCTGAGCGGGTGGTGGAGCGGGTTAAGGCGTACCTGTTATGCCAGTTGCTGGAAGGCTTCTGTGCTGGCTAGGGTTCGAGTCTCCAGGTGGGAAAGTGTTCTAAAGTTATATATATATATATATATATATATATATATATATATATATATATATATATATATATATATATATATATATATATATATATGTCGTACTTAGTAGCCAGAACTCACTTTTTGGCCTACTATTCAAGGCCCGATTTGCCTAATAAGCCAAGTTTTCATGAATTAATTGTTTTTCGACTACCTAACCTACCTAACCTAACCTAACCTAACTTTTTCGGCTACCTAACCAAACCTAACCTATAAAGATAGGTTAGGTTAGGTTAGGTAGGGTTGGATAGGTTCGGTCATATATCTACGTTAATTTTAACTCTAATAAAAAAAGTTGACCTCATACATAATGAAATGGGTAGCTTTATCATTTCATAAGAAAAAAATTAGAAAAAATATATTAATTCAGGAAAACTTGGCTTATTAGGCAAATCGGGCCTTGAATAGTAGGCCAAAAAGTGAGTTCTGGCTACTAGGTACGACATATATATATATATATAACTATATATATATATATATATATAACTATATATATATATATATATATATATATATATATATATATATATATATATATATATATATATATATATATATATATATATATATATATATTAGTATATTTTGGTAGCAGTCTTTCCTGTAGACATATATTATTAAATATGACCGAAAAAGTAAGATTAACAATTCTAACACGAATTTTCTCGATCTTTCGTACATTTCTTTTCACTGTTGGTGGTAATTCAAAAATCAATTCTCCAAAATTTATTTTTATTTCTAGTCTGACGCGACACTTGAGAGCGTTTCGTAAAACTTATTACATTTTCAAAGACTTTAGTTTACACACACACTCACAACTTTAACTGAATAGAGCTTAAACATCTTCGAGTTTGTTATACCTACATTTGGGTGAAGTGACATGTAACAATAATTTTGGATGAGGTAAAAATAAACTTTTAACACAAAATAGTCTAATAGGGGGTATAGGTGTTGTGTTAGTTGTCTCTTCTTGAAGAGACAACTAACTCAACCAACCCACAACCACACAACACCTATACCCCCTATTAGACTATTTTACAGGAACTTCTTTTCCACAGCCCATAAAACGGAGGAAAGGGTCCTGAAAGATATTGTTAGTAGAAACGTTATCCCAACAGACAAAAATCAGAAGATACAACTGACAATTTACTATAAAACCAAAAAAACGACCAGCCTACTCGTGAGAAACTCTCCAGACACAAAACAGAATGCTTTAAAAGAGACCAACGTCGTCTATACCTTCAAATGCCCTCTTGGGGACTGTAAGCCAAAAAAACTCAGTATATAGGCAAGACAACAACATCTCTTTCCAGGCATTTAACGATGCATAAGCAACAGGGCTCCATTAAGGAACATATAGTCTCTTCCCACAACCAAACCATCACCAGAGAAATCTTAGCAAACAACACAGAAATCATCGATAGATACAGCGATAGCAGGCGGCTTGACGTCTGCGAGGCACTACACACCAAGAAGTCAACACCAGCAATCAACAGCCAATTAATGCACAACTATATTCTACCCACTTCAAGACTCCGCTCCAATATAGAAGCATCAAGAAATATGGGCCAATAAAAATAGGCTACAGCAGTTACCTACCTTTAATACCTGTTTGTATTACATTGTTTCGTATTCTGTCTTGTGTTAAAAGTTTATTTTCACCTCATCCAAAACTATTGTAACATGTCACTTCACCCAAATGTAGGTATAAAAAACTCGAAGATGTTTAAGCTCTATTCAGTTAAAGTTGTGAGTGTGTGTGTAAACTAAAGTCTTTGAAAATGTAATAAGTTTTACGAAACGCGCTCAAGTGTCGCGTCAGACTAGAAATAAAAATGAATTTTGGAAAATTGATTTTTGAATTACCATCAACAGTGAAAAGAAACGTAAGAAAGATCGAGAAAATTCGTGTTAGAATTATTAATCTTACTTTTTCGGTCTTATTTAATAATATATATATATATATATATATATATATATATATATATATATATATATATATATATATATATATATATATATATATATATATACATATATATATATATATATATATATATATATATATATATATATATATATATATATATATATTTATTTATATGTATATATTTATAAATATATATATATATATATATATATATATATATTTATAAATATATATATGTCGTACCTAGTAGCCAGAACGCACTTCTCAGCCTACTATGCAAGGCCCGATTTGCCTAATAAGCCAAGTTTTCATGAATTAATGTTTTTTCGACTACCTAACCTAACCTAACCTTTTTCGGCTACCTAACCTAATCTAACCTATAAAGATAGGTTAGGTTAGGTTAGGTAGGGTTGGTTAGGTTCAGTCATATATCTACGTTAATTTTAACTCCAATAAAAAAAAATTGACCTCATACATCATGAAATGGGTAACTTTATCATTTCATAAGAAAAAAAAATTGAGAAAATATATTAATTCAGGAAAACTTGGCTTATTAGGCAAATCGGGCCGTGCATAGTAGACTGTGAAGTGCGTTCTGGCTACTAGGTACGACATATATGTATATATATATATATATATATATATATATATATATATATATATATATATATATATATATATATATATGTATATATATATATATATATATATATATATATATATATATATATATATATATATATATATAAATATATATATATATATATATATATATATATATATATATATATATATATATATATATATATATATATGTATATATATGTATATATCCAGCTGGTATATTAAGAACTTTCCCCTTTTGATAATTCACTCATAAAATTTTTTATTTTCGACACAAAGACCCAGTCTATTCACTATCATTTCCAGAACAAATCCACATTGTTCGAAATTTCATGTAACTTCTCTTGTATATGGATTACTCTCTCTAGCCCACTTCAAGCAAATAGAAGATTTTTAACTGCATTGATGATTTTCAGATGTCCGTTAAATCTGGCGGTGAATGACCATAGAGTCTCGTTAAATTGTACGATTTTTTTCACCATCATAATTCTAATTGATTACCATTTTATATTCGATTTGATTACCATTAACACTCGATTAACACTCGAGATATAAGCAATTACCGTTCATTTAGTACAATTCAATTCACCTTTCTCCCAGTTCAATAGCTCGCTGAGACATCAGCTCTCTAACTCCCGGTACCAGGCATACAGTTCTCACACGGACACACATCACACTGTATTTAAAGCGTATCTCAGTGTCTTGCGATTTTTCTGGTGCAATAAATGAATAACACGATTAGTAAAAAAATAGCCCAGCATACCCACTGGCCGCGTCACAAAGAGCACAAAGCATCATGGGCAGGTATACAAATAGGAAGGACTCAAGGGCAGGAGCATGAGAGCAAGGACACATTGGCAAGTAAACAAATAACGGGACCCCATGGGCAGGTAAACAAATAACGAGACCTCATTGGCAGGTATATAAATAGTAGCGACTAGTGTGCAAAATTGCATGTAGTGTTAGCTCAGTAAGCCTTTACCCCACGCCAGAGCTCATGCGGACTATTCATGAGAACTGCTTGGGCACCAGATCGGTGTCTCCAGAATTCCTGATGGACTCAGTAGGGTCCCAGGCTGAATAGCTTTTAGGACGTCTTGGCATAGGGGTATGGCGCACGGCTGGTGTCTACTAGGTCGGTGGGTAAATCCCGCTTTGCTTCAAATAATTTTCGCATTATTATTGTTATTATCATTATTTTGTCATTACTATTAATATAATGAAATTTATTTGTAATGATTGTTTACGTAGGAGAGAGAGATAGATAGATAGATAGATAGATAGATAGATAGATAGATAGATAGATAGATAGAGAGAGAGAGAGAGAGTGAGAGAGAGAGAGAGAGAGAGAGAGAGAGAGAGAGAGAGAGAGAGAGAGAGAGAGAGAGAGAGAGAGAGAGAGAGAGAGAGAGAGAGAGAGAGAGAGAGAGAGAGACCCTTATCCTTGTTCAGAGTACACTCATTAAATAAATGAGTCTCTAGGAGCAGGCTTTTGCTTGCAGTTTTACTGGGTAAGTCATTTTACAGCCGTTATGAACCCTAGTCCTAGTTTAAAAATAAATAGAGGAGCAGGGAGACAAGGAAAAGTTTATAGATGCTAGCATATATTATAGTTTACCATTTCCTCCCTCTCTCTCTTTGATATGTACACATAGAGGACTGACCTGCCGTGGAGGCCACAGTAGAGGCCACTGGAGAGGCAGTCTGCAGCAGGACACCCGGGGTAACTGCCCTGGCCGAGGACGCCGCCGCCCAGGTCCACCAGCTGCTGGAACAACACACACCAGTTTGTAGACGAGAGTTCTCCACCCCCACGGCCAGGCTCCAGCCCAACTCCCTCCTTCCTTAAAATCATTTGATATAATATATCTCTAAAAGAGAATGTGTGTGTGATGTTCCACGGCAGATGTCTGGTGCTAACCTCAGCCATCTCTTCTGAATACTCATTGATGGTAGGTGCACGACTATCATGGGGTGGTAGAGGTTGGCCCCAAGATCCCCCTTTAATATGATCGATTCCCTGCAACTCCCAGTGACTCGTATGGAGTCAAATAGGGGTTTTGGGTTTCTACATAGTTCTCCAACATAACCACAACGTTGTGACAAGGTTGTATCAAAATAAACAAAACGATGTGCTTATATTTTGTACTGGGTGAATTTATTCCATGTTCCCAGAGAGAGAGAGAGAGACATGAGGTGGGGAAGGGGTAAAATGGGAAAAGGAAGAAAGGGGGAATAGGTAGGAGACAGTTGACAGGGATAAGAAAGATAAGGAAGAAGAGAGTAAAGAGGGAGATAAGTGGTTAGGGGGGAAGATAGGGTAAATATGAGATGAGGGAGGCTTTGGGTAAGAGAGCCGGGAGGCATTAAGGGAAGATATGAAAGACAAGGAAAAAGAAGAAGGGAATGGGTAAAGGAGAGTAGAGAGGGAGAATGGGAGGAGGCAAAGGAAGGATGGGGAAGAAAGGGACAGACGGAAGATGCTGAAGATTTGGCGAGGAGGGAGAGACTCTGTCATTCCCCGATACTCCATCTAGTGCTAAATATATGAATGCAATTGAACTTTCATTCACACACACACCAAATTGACAAAGAGGAATTCCTGAAACCAGCAACTTCAAGAACAAGAGGTGACAGATTAAAGCTAAGGAAACAAAGGGGCCAAAAATATTAGAAAGTTATATTTTGCAAACAGAGAGGTAGACGGTTGGAATAAGTTAAGTGTGAAAGTTGCAGAGGCCAAAACCGTCAGAAGTTTCAAAGCGTTATATGACAGTACTTTGAAGATCGGACACCACGAGCGTAGCTCTCATCCTGTAACTACACTTAGGTAATGAACACACATAGCAGCGACAGTATACAGATCTCATACATTAACACACACAAAAAAGAATAAAGTTTGTTACTCCACTAGAAGTCTTCAAGAAATGAAAAGGTTATACAAAAAAGGACAGACTAAAAAACTGAACATCACAACACTAGACAAATCACAGAGTAATCATAATCACCACATTCGAGACACCATCAATTACCATGTAAGGAAGAGAACGAAGGGACGTAAATGGAAAATGGAAGCCGAGATGAGCAAAACAAACATAAAAAGGTAATATTTAAAAAAAATTGAAGTAAAGATGAATAAATAACGAGCCGAAATAAATTAAATCGAAAAGCAAGTTTTTATTACAAGAAGTAACCTCTTAAAATATATCAAATTATAAAAACGAAATTATTATCAACAACATTTTATATAATATGAATATATTAAAACAAAGTTTTTGGGAGTTCTATCTGTTAGATTTTTTTATTTATTTGTAAAACTTCACTTGCGTGTTTTAGGCAAGTTAGTGCATAAAGCAGAGACACAGTGTTCTCCCATATTAACAGGGACTTTATGAAAGAATGTGAGTGACCTCTCACTAGCTCTAGTTGCCCTTGGGAGGTGGTGATCTTTGGGGGGTTTAAATACCGCAAAATTACCATCTCTTTTAAGGGTCTGAGTTTGGTGCAGTGGGTTAAAGGCGTACCTGCTATGCCAGTTGCTGTGAGGCTTCTGTGCTGGCTAGGGTTCAAGTCTCCTAATGGGAAAGTGTTGTAAAACTTCACTTGTGTGTTTTAGGCAAGTTAGTGCATATATATATATATATATATATATATATATATATATATATATATATATATATATATATATATATATATATATATATATATATATGTATATATATAAATATATATATATATATATATATATATATATATATGTATATATATATATATATATATATATATATATATATATATATATATATATATATATATATATATATGTCGTACCTAGTAGCCAGAACTCACTTTTCAGCCTACTATTCAAGGCCCGATTTGCCTAATAAGCCAAGTTTTCCTGAATTAATATATTTACTATAATTTTTTTCTTATGAAATGATAAAGCAACCCTTTTCTCTATGTATGAGGTCAATTTTTTTTTATTGGAGTTAAAATTAACGTAGATATATGACCGAACCTAACCAACCCTACCTAACCTAACCTAACCTATATTTATAGGTAAGGTTAGGTTAGGTAGCCAAAAAAAGCTAGGTTAGGTTAGGTTAGGTAGGTTAGGTAGACGAAAAAACATTAATTCATGAAAACTTGGCTTATTAGGCAAATCGGGCCTTGAATAGTAGGCTGAGAAGTGCGTTCTGGCTATTAGGTACGACATATATATATATATATGTCGTACCTAGTAGCCAGAACGCACTTCTCGGCCTACTATGCAAGGCCCGATTTGCCTAATAAGCCAAGTTTTCCTGAATTAATATATTTTCTCTAATTTTTTTCTTATGAAATGATAAAGCTACTCATTTCATTATGTTTGAGGTCAATTTTTTCTATTGGAGTTAAAATTAACGTAGATATATGACCGAACCTAACCAACCCTACCTAACCTAACCTAACCAATCTTTATAGGTTAGGTTAGGTTAGGTTAGGTAACTGAAAAAGTTAGGTTAGGTTAGGTTAGGTAGGTTAGGTAGTCGAAAAACAATTAATTCATGAAAACTTGGCTTGTTAGGCAAATCGGGCCTTGCATATTAGGCAGAGAAGTGCGTTCTGGCTACTAGGTACGACATATATATATATATATATATATATATATATATATATATATATATATATATATATATATATATATATATATATATATATATATATATATATATATATATATATATATATATATATATATATATATATATATAATTACTGGTACTGCAGCGCCTCTCACCTGGCCGTTGACTCTGAGGTTCCGGAGACAGCCATAGAAAGGTGGGAAACTCCCTTGTAAAGTGTTTGCTGGTAGAGGGTGTGACAGTCCACCCACTTGTAGCGGTCCACTTGTGTTGAGGACGCGGGCGGCTCGAGGCAGTCTGGCCGCCCCTCTACAAGTGTGGGCGTCGGGATGGGTGTTCGTCTTGGAGTGGTTGTGGGCGAGGGTGGAGGGTGGCGGCGGTGGTACGTCGTCTGGTCCGTTGCCAGTGCACAAGTCCACAATCATTTCCACCAACTGAGAGTGAGAGTGGGAGAGAACGAGCGAGGAGAGAGGAAGGAGATGGAGAAATGAAAGAGGATGGAGAAGGAGAAGAAGGGATGAGTAAGGGAAGAAGAGTAGTACACAGGTTAATGAGAGAAGGAAAATTGGATGAGGGATCGGAAGATAAGAGTGGGTGAAGAAAAAGAATTAAGAGAAGAGAAGGAAGCGTGAATGGGGAGGATGAGGAGGTGGGAGAGCACAAATTGGGAAAGGAGAATAACCCGCGATTAATGTTTTGATGTAAATGGTGTTGGGTGAGTATTTTACACACTTTTGAACTATTAGTAATTGTCACCTGACGAGTAGCTGTCTCCCGAACACTGAATTATAATCGTACTTTGTTGAACAATAGATGACTATCTCTCTGCTGAACAAAAATTAACTTTCATACTCTTATAAGTATTGTGAGAGATGACATTCTCACCTGAAAATTTTTAATATTGCATACTACCCTGAATTATATATATCATACCAGTTTAAACATTGAATACCTATCATAGAAGCTTGAAAAAATATATAACGATCATTCTCTCCTGAACCACGAAGAGTAAAACTCACTCTATCTCCAAAAAATATCTAGTACCTTTCATTATTCATTAGTGGACTGTCCCACACATTTGAATCTGGGTATCACCTATTTTTACCATTATTTGCATCGGCACGTTGATGCCCTGATCCAATTACCTGCCATAATATTATACATTGCAAAAAATGCTGGGTTGCCCATGTATTGGCTGTCCAAGCTGCAATGTAATCGAAGTATGCATTCGTAAATGTTAAACTGTATATCGAAAAACGACCTTTTATCAAATATAAAAATATATTCATTCGGTGGCCCTTTCTTTTGAATGTAGATTAAATATATTACATGGGCCTGACGAAGGCCGAATTTCAACCACAGTTTTGAAAAGGGATTTATCTTCTATGGTGATGACAGTACCTACAGCAAGTGTCAAAGAAAATTAGGTACGGTTCACAGTGAAGTGTTAAATGACATTTATTATAGTTTAATCGACTATAACAGGCAGTAATTGTGGTCAGGCGATTAACAACATGAGATTAGTTATGATAATGAATGAATGATATGAAATAATGATAATATTTACCACTACAATGGAAGTCGCAACGATATTAGTCACAACAATCATTTGGATTTCAAAACCAATACCTATAGTCCAAAGTCTCTGCTCTACATCCTCACTCCTCACCTCGTCTTTCCATATAAGGTCGATCCTGTGCCAGGTGTTGTCTGCCAGGGAGTAGGAGGCGTTGAGGTCGAGGGTAACAGGGCCGCCTCCCAGGTCCAGCAGGAGAGACGGACGGCCCTGACGCAGCTCCAGCAGCAACAGGTCCCTAGCGGTGTCCTCTTCGGTCCCTGGGGTTGGTGCCCCCTGGTCCGGTCCTGAGTACAGCAGCGTGGCTGCCATGGATCTGGTCAGTATCTCCAGACTCAAGTGGACTTCAGCACAAGGCGGGATTGGCGGCACCCACGCCCACCCGCCCACTGTAACGACCTCATCTTCACTACTTCCCAAGTTTGACCCTCCATCGTCGTCCTCGAAGTGCCTAACGATCACTTTACAGCGAGAACCCCAGGTGCCGTGAGGACAGATGCATCTGAGGAACGTATCGTCCAAACAGAACCCAGGAAATAACCTCACAATGTTCTGCAGATAAATATTCCTAATTGTGAAATTCTAGTACAACACCAGACTTAGGAGCTCGCTAATCCGGACTCAGTTAACCCGGACCTCTGTGTAATCCTACCAATTGACTCTTTAAGTTTTTGTTGGCCAAACTTCACCAAACTAGGACACAAATCCGTGTTATTGGGAGTCTCGGCCAAGTTATGAATGTTTAAGGGCCTTCAACCAGTGTAGCCTGAGCAGCTGGCAGTTAAAACTGACCTTGTCAAGCTCATGTGCAGTAATTTGTGTGTTGGGTTGTCTCAATAAACAAACATGAATAAATAAAATATTTTATTTAATATAACAATAATTACATAAGTGTTACTATATATATATGTATATATATATATATATATATATATATATATATATATATATATATATATATATATATATATATATATATATATATATATATATATATATATATGGCTGGTGTTAACACACTATACGACTTACGCACATGTGTGGCGACAACGTTGGAATTGCTGCTGTTTTATAATTTCTCATATAATTGCCTTTCCCCATTATATGCATATTTTTAAACATGTTGCACTCTTGTACAAAGTTCAGAGGAAACATGTGCCACTAACTCACCTAGTGCCCATGGATGTGTTGTGGGCAGTTACTGGCAACTCACCTAGTACCTGAGGATGCTGGAATGCACCTGCCACCATTCAGACAGGTGTAGGGGGTGCAGGTGTCGTGGGTAGCAGGTGTGGTGTGTCCACAACCACAGGTGGTGCGGACCTGCATCTTGGGTCCCACTAGCGCCGAGATGTTGGCGTCTATGATGCTGAAGCCGTCAGTAAGGGCAGCGCGCACCCAGCACCCGTCTACGCACCCGTCGGCCTCCTGGGTGGCTGCGACACGCAGGTCCTCGTAGTCGACCTCGCTCTCGCTCTCGTACGTGTTCTCCAAAGCGACTGTACGAACGACCTCCTGGCATGTCCCGACGCCGACCTCTTGCACACTGACTCCTAAAATGGCGCTCAGCTGTGAAGAAAATATTTCATCCAATGAATAATCAGCCCACGACACGCATGTAGTAACCTGGAAACTTCAGAGGAATTCTATCAACCGCCCCACAGACGTACATGCATAACTTTGAACTGTAAAATGTTGAGAGAGCATATGAGGGAAAGTTACTTCTCGTATGTCAGACTCAATTACAAACATAAAAAATATTAAGCCAAGTACTATGCATGCAAATCTAGCTTTAATGGTTCACTTGTCTCACTGCGACAAGAGGAATGAGCTATATCGCACAAACATAAGATATTTCAAAATATATATATTAATAAAATGAGGATATAAAAAATGAAGCATATTAAATGTTTTGACTTTGATGTTTAGGTTAATGAAGTGTTCAACTTCCGCTTGGAATTATACTTATGGTTTTACTTCTGTTGCCGCGACTGCTGCTGTCACGACTATTGCTAAAGTTATCATAAGTACTGCCACCATTTCCACAACTATTCCAACTATTACCATGACTAATGCTACAATTATCACAACTTCTGTTACTACTATTCCCAGAACTTTCGCTAATATTATCATGACTACTGATATTATTTACTCAGCTCCTGCTATTATTTGTTTGTCAACACTTGTTCTTCACATACTACCCAGCAATAGTCATACAATCTCATTCACAGCTACTATTACTACAACTACTGCCACGATTAGTACTAAAAAAACGCCCGCACTCACTTCTTGCTAGTGGAAGGAACTACTGCTACCACTACTCCGGTTATTGTCATCACAACTACAACTACCGGCCTCTAATATGGTTCATTATTTACGAAACAAATGATGTTACTGCTGTTAATAACGACTTACTGGCTGAGCGAACTCACCTCATTTTTCCTATACATGAGGATGTGTTCGAGATTGGGCACACCCGGAGCTACCAGCCACACCCGTGACGCCTCTGTGGCGGGCATGGTGTGGTGCCCGCCCAGGGCCTCCACTGACACTGCCCGCGCGCCCATGCTGCCACTGCCCGCCCGCACGCCCATGCTCCTACTGCCCGCCCACGCCTCTACCGTCGTCTCCAGCTGGCTGAGTATTGATGCCTCACCCTGTGTTACAAGACGCGGTTATATGTTGGATGTGCTTAGTATCGATCTTTTTGTGGATCTTGTTCGTAAGTAAGTAAGTAATTATCAAAGAAGGCACCAAGCCTGGAAGGCTATGTAGCACCATACGAATCTTGTTCGTCTGTCACTCCGGTATACATGTCTTCGTCTGTCTATATCTCCTTCTGTTTCTCTTTGTCTGCCTGTCTGTTTTCGTTTGTCTGTTTCTGTGTCTGAACCATATTCTCTTAAACGTACCTCTCTGGCCATGACCAGCTGGTAGGGGTTCACCGCCAAGGTAAGCGGGGTGGCGTGTGTGACGTCATGGTGGTTTAGGAACTTCACCTCGACTGTGACGTTGGCCCTGACCCCAAATTGACCTTGGCTGACGTCGTTGACCCTGAAGCTTAGCTCGTACCTGATGGACATGATACGTGTTCCCTTGAAAACAATAAATAAAGATGAGACAGTTTCATTGCTATCCTTGACTCAATGTTTAATGAAGATTAAGAATGTTTAACTGATAGTCTAGACCAACAAATGAAGCACAAGTCCAACACGTCCTCATGAGTAACGTCCAAATATTCGTTAATACAGCAGTAAAACTCCCAGTTTGCGAATAAGGATCATTTACATTTGACACACAACTCGTTAGGTTCAAATTCGTCTTGGATAGTATTTTCTTTTTACCCGTGGTCGAATCTCACCGCACTAAAGGCTCCGTCCATGTACTTAAAATACAAATAACTGCCAGCCTTCACCTTCCTTCCTTCACCTTCCTACCTCCAGGTGGGAAGGGAACCTTCACCTGCCCGTCTCCAGGTGGAAGGGAACCTTCACCTACCTTCCTCCAGGTGGGAAGGGAACCTTCACCTTCCTACCTCCAGGTGAGAAGGGAACCTTCACCTACCTACCTCCAGGTGGGAAGGGAACCTTCACTTTCCTACCTACAGGTGAGAAGGGAACCTTCACCTACCTACCTCCAGGTGGAAGGGAACCGTCACCTACCTACCTCCAGGTGGGAAGGGAACCTTCACCTTCCTACCTCCAGGTGAGAAGGGAACCTTCACCTTCCTACCTCCAGGTGAGAAGGGAACCTTCACCTACCTACCTCCAGGTGGAAGGGAACCGTCACCTACCTACCTCCAGGTGGGAAGGGAACCTTCACCTTCCTACCTCCAGGTGGGAAGGGAACCGTCACCTACCTACCTCCAGGTGGGAAGGGAACCTTCACCTTCCTACCTCCAGGTGGGAAGGGAACCTTCACCTACCTACCTCCAAGTGGAAGGGAACCTTCACCTACCTACCTCCAGGTGGGAAGGGAACCTTCACCTACCTACCTCCAGGTGGAAGGGAACCTTCACCTACCTACCTCCAGGTGGAAGGGAACCTTCACATTCCTACCTCCAGGTGGGAAGGGAACCTTCACCTACCTACCTCCAGGTGGAAGGGAACCTTCACCTACCTACCTCCAGGAGGGAAGGGAACCTTCACCTACCTACCTCCAGGTGGAAGGGAACCTTCACCTACCAACCTCCAGGTGGAAGGGAACCTTCACCTTCCTACCTCCAGGTGGGAAGGGAACCTTCACCTACCTACCTCCAGGTGGGAAGGGAACCTTCACCTACCTACCTCCAGGTGGAAGGGAACCTTCACCTACCTACCTCCAGGTTGGAAGGGAACCTTCACCTACCTACCTCCAGGTGGAAGGGAACCTTCACCTACCGGCCGTCAGGAGTGTCGGGGGCCATAGTGAGGTCGCCGGTGTCAGTGTCAAGGAAGAAGCCAGACAGATGGTGTCTCCAGGAGTACGTCTTGGCGGCGGCGTCCCAGTCGTCGGGGTCCTGGACGTACACTCTCCCCAGGGGCACCGGCCTCCCTTGTGGCTGGGGGAAAGAGAGAGGAAGGTGAGAGTGACACTCTCCCCAGGGGCAGAGGCCTCCCCTGAGGCTGGGAGAGAGATAGGAAGGTGAATGTGACACTCTTCTCAGGGGCACCGGCCTCCCCTGTGGCTGGGGGAGAGAGAGGAAGGTGAGTGTGACACTCTTCTCTGGGGCGCTGGCATTCCTGTGATTTTTTATTTCACTTCGTAGTGAATTCTCACACACACACACATACACACGCACACACAGTCAGCGCTCAGGGATCGTAGTCCATGGGCTCAGGTTCAATTCCCGGTAGAGGAAGAAACAGACGGGAAAAGTTTCTTTCACCTGAAGCCCCCCTGTTAATAGGTACAGGGGGCTTCAGGTGAAAGGGCCCCCCTATAGGTAATTAGGTACATGAGAATAAGACAGCTCATTCGGGCTTCATCGTGGGTATTTGTGCATTCGAGAGAAATGTGTGTGATAGAGGAAAAATAAGTCTGGAGTAAGAAAGGCGGGGTCCAAGAGCTGACACCTCGATCTTAACGGCACAAACTGTAAATGCTCATAGTAACTACACACACGCATATACACGAACACACGCATTTATTAACAAGAATAAACACAAATGGGAAGAGTATTTCACCTAATTGTGCTCTTCACCTATCTGTATATAGTTACCTTGGAGTTAGTCAGCTGCTGCGGTCTGCATCCTGGGGATGCATATATATAAGTAAGATAACAATTTATGTAGTAGCCGATGAGGAACCATTATGTCGTGAGACGTTACACACGACAACCGACGGTTAGAAGGGCGGGATGCAGAGCCACGAGCTGGATCCTGTAAACACACATAGTAAATAGGAACAGTAAATACACACACACTCACATACAGCCCTCACTTGGCCCTCAGCCTAACTCTCCTCGAGATTCACTCCCTGACCCCACGGTCCGGAGCCGGTCGGCCGAGCGGACAGCACACTGGACTTGTGATCCTGTGGTGCCGAGTTCGATCCCGGGCGCCGGCGAGAAACAATGGGCAGAGTTTCTTTCACCCAATGCCCCTGTTACCTAGCAGTAAAATAGGTATCTGGGTGTTAGTCAGCTGTCACGGGCTGCTTCTTGGGGGTGGAGGTCTGGTCGAAGACCGGGCCGCGGGGACACAAAAGCTCCAAAATCATCTCAAGATAACCTCAAGATAACCCCTCCCCAACCGGCCCATCACCCCTCTACAGCCGTTCAACGCCCACTCCCGTACTTGCATCAATTCCTCTCTAACCATCAACTTATCATCACAACCAGTACTTAATCTAACTTCTCATTTACATCTCACACCAGTAGAAACATATTAAAAACTATTTTCTGAGAACAAAGGTAATATCGTGTTCAATGAATGCCTTAAGAAATAGTTTACAAATACTGTTGGAGTTACAAATAAAACTGAGGAAATAAAAGAGTTTGAAAAAAAGTTCAGAATATTATTGCAGTATTGGTAACCAAGATTAATAATATTATCTCAGATGTAATATTTTCAGGAGATTACTAGCCATTACAAAAATAAAGGTTACAAATACAGGGAGGGAATGTAGCACTCCTAGTTACAAAAAAAGTTTGTCAGTGAAAGTTTGAGGAACTATGTTAATGCAACTGTATACACAGTGTTGGAAGAATGCAGAAACGCATTTTGGGCGAGGCTAATAGCTCTTGTACATTTTCAGTGTTACTTCTAAAGCAGTGGGTCCTTAAAGTGACCATTTTTCGGAGTGTTGACGAGACCCACGGTGTCACCGCCTAATGTTATTCCAGTTAAAGAGCCAATATGAGTTGTACAAACAAAAATAATAATGAGAGTACGTAACCTCCCCATTGTTTCAGTGGCCATTCATTAAAGGCCCAACTGAGTGTAGACAAATTGTAATCTTGAGGTTATCTTGAAAGGATTTCGGGGATTAGCGTCCCCCGCGGCCCGGTCCTCGACCAGACCTCCTTTTTGTTACACCCCCCCCCCCCCCCCAGGAAACAGCCCATAGCAGCTGTCTAACTCCCAGGTATCTATTTACTGCTAGGTAAACAGGTGCATCAGGGTGAAAAAAAACTCTGCCCATTTGTTTCCATTATCGCCTGGGATCGTACCCGGAACCTCAGAACTACGAAACCGAAGCCCTGTCCACTCAGCTGTCAGGCCCCGTCAATGGTTGGAGATTACAGTACACTTATTTCAAGTTGTTGATGTCCGACTGAGATTCAGTTATCCTCTGGACGACCGGTTGGGGGAAGGGGGGAGGGAATTATCAGGGGGAAGGCGCCAAGCCATTACGACTATATAGCACTTGAAAGGGGTCAGGATAAGGATTTGGGATGGGTCGGAGGGAAAGGAATGGTGCCCAACCACTTGGACGGTCGGAGATTGAACGCCGACCTGCATGAAGCGAGACCGTTGCCCAAGAGGTTGGGATCGGGAGGTGGGAGATGACGGTGAGTTTGAGGTCCAATAAGTTGGTATTGAAGTTCCTTCAGTACCAACCCAGTGACTGATAGAAGGAAAGTGACAACAGAGACTTACCTGACGGTGTGGGCAGTGTCTGCAGGGTGACACTGACTTGCAGGGATATTGGTAATGGACCGCCTGTAGGATGACAATTCTCTGCAGGGTGTGGACAGTGACTGTAGCCTGGAGGGTGGCACTGACCTGGAGGGTGTAGAAAGTAACTATAGCCTGGAGGGTGGGACTGACCAGCAGGGCGGCACTGATCTGAAGGGTGTGGACAGTGACTATAGCCTGGAGGGTGGCCCTGACCTGGAGGGAGTGGACTGTGACTATAGCCTGAAAAAGTGGCACTGACCTGGCGGGTGGCACTAACCTGGAGGGTGTGGACAGTGACTGACCTGAAGGGTGGCAGTAACTTGGAGGGTGACACTGACCTGGAGGGTGGGACAGTGACTGACCTGTAGGGTGGCAGTGACTTGGATGGTGACACTGACCTGGAGGGTGTGGACAGTGACAGTCTTGGCGGCGGGGGTCATGGGGTTGTCGTTGAGGTCGCCCACATGGACGGTGAGGGTGGCGGTGGCGGTGAGGGGCGGCCAGCCGGCGTCTGCCACCACCAGCGGCAACAGCAGGGAGCGCCGCTCCTCCCTGTCTAGCCCCGCCCGCGTCCACACCACGCCCACGCCACGCCCCTCGTCCCCTCCTGCAGGAGAATTCAGTGGTTAATATACCACCGGCTAGTACGCCCACGCCATTCGTATTCCTTTGAAGAAGAACATAAAGGGGCATACTGTATCAATAATTCAATGGCCAATAACAATAAACAACAATAATTCAATGGCCATATCCAGGCTCAGACACACACACACACACGCCCGGATTACGCCCTCAATATGCCAACAAACTGTTTCAGACGACAAACCCATAATCACTAAAGTCCAGAGTAAGTCCTTCAGATTTGAGTATCGGGCCGAGCAGCGTTGATGGTGTGGAGAGCACCGCTGCCTTCACTGCTGCTGTCGCCGGTCACTGCCGCCAGCCCCATACATATCACCTCCACCACCACCACCAGCAACCCGACAACCATTACCAACAGCACCCCTAACAACTATTACTATTACCACCACCACCACCTGCAGCCCTGTAACCTGCACCACTGCAGGTCCACCACCATCTCTACCTCCATCACAACTACCACTAGCAGCTGCAATAGCACTTATATATATATATATATATATATATATATATATATATATATATATATATATATATATATATATATATATATATATATATATATATATATATATGTGAGGGTACCACCTCTGGTGCCAATGTGGGGACCCATAGCCTCGGAGAAGAAAAGCTTCGGCGGAGAAGCTTCGGAAGCTTCGGAAAAGATATATATATATATATATATATATATATATATATATATATATATATATATATATATATATATATATATATATATATATATATATATATATTCGTTTGCCTTGTTCGGGTTGAATGTAGACACAGTAGTCGCTTTTGTATATTTATTGACCGAGACAACAAGGTATATATCTGGCCAGCCGAGGTCCACCTACTTTGAGTCTGTGAGGAGAACTGAGGCTGCTGGGAGCATGGCTGATGCTCCTCTGTCTGGCATGACGTCAGAGGCCTACTTGCCAGTGATTGGTTATATTCCAACTGACATAAAATTTGAGTATAACACCGCTCGGACTCGCTACCAAGTCGACGTCCCTTGTCGACAAGCTCTGGCTAGCTTTATAGTTACAATGATACTGAAAGGACCTCGGTGGCATTCAATAATGGCTTACATGTGAAATTTGCATAATAAAACATTGAAAGAAGATCAGGTGTGCGTAATACTAACAACTCGGCATATGCACCAAAAAAAAATTCATCATAATAGGTGAAAATCATGGTAACAATGCTTTGATTAAACCAGAGTATTAAGAACATGTGTATGTCAACTGATCAGATATGAACAATACAACTCAAGGTATTGCCTAAACAAAATTATTAACATGTGTCAATGGCATGTGCTTGAAAACCATACAAAATTAAACAATTATTACATTAATGGAACAAAGTTCTGACCTAACAACCACAAATGAATTTCAAGATAGATAATGATTTTTTTTCTCTTTTTTTTCTGAAATATACAATATATTTACAAGACCAATGTACAATATATTTAATGTTCAATATATTTACAAGCTATATACTAGACCTGGAACAAGAAAACTAACATCTGCGTGATAGCAGTAGGATTTACTGGCCTCAATGTGGTTGCTAGAACAATAATAACTCTTATGACAATCACTTTAAAAATACAAATGGTAGTAGACTTAACAATGGCATCTAATTTATAACAAAATAAAGTTGAGAAAACATCATACTATATATATATATATATAATGGTAATAATAAGACACATGTGGTAGAAATACTGCAAATGACTTTTTTTTTTCAAAACAAACAGAATAACTGCGGAGTGCACTCAATTATAAATTCTGTGGATATCTACACCTAGCTCATCCAGAGCACTATACAACTCTGGCTCTGACTGAAGGTCCGGAACAGATGAAACTTCATGTGACAAACTATCATCCTGAGAGATATCCTCGTTAACATCTAGCCAATGGACATGTGGTTAGTGTACGGTTGAAACGAGAGGTCTAGATCTAAGATTATAGTTGCTAGTATGGGGTTGCTGAACATCAAGGTGTCTGTCAACCACAGAAGGTGGTGTCCGAGTAGGAGTATCTGTCTGGGTATGTTCATTGTCATCTTCCTCATCAGTCTCGTCAACAGTCATTTTAGCTAACTTCATGTGGTCTAAATGTTCATTTATATACTCTCCTGTTAACAAGTTCTTAAGTCTGTATTTGTTACCTTTAATAAGCTCGATTACCTTATATGGACCCAAAAATTTCTTAGTTAACTTATACATAGGACCAGACCTGTGTTGGTTAAGTATCATTACTACAGATCCAATAGTTATTTTACTGGGTTTAGCTCGTGCATTCCTTGCTAGGGTGAACTCGGCTGTAGCTTTGGACAGCTGTTCTCGTATTTTCTTGAATACTAATTGCATCTGTCTACGCTTCACTTGAACAAAATCATCTACGTTATATAAGGGAGTAGGAGGTACGTTAATCAATTCATTAGGGAGAATCTTATCTTTACAATAAAGAATAGCGTGAGGTGTGTCACCTGTAGAAACATTAATTGAAGAATTTATAGCACACTGAATTAAGGGTATAAAATCATCCCAATTGTTGTTATCAAAATTCAGCGTGACTCTCAAGGCATCTAACACTTTCCTGTTAGTACGTTCGGCTAGTCCATTACTTACTGGATGATAAGGCATGATGCTACATTTTTTGATGTTATATAAATCACACAAGCTAGTTAAAATACTATTACTGAATTCTGGACCATTATCTGAAAGGATTACTTTAGGCATACTATATCTACAAATTATTTGGTCATGGAATGCGCTGGCTATAGTTTCTGCTGTTTTGTTCGGGATAGGAACTAGTTCGCAAAACCGTGAAAAATTATCGACCATTACAAGCAAATGTTTGTTCCCTCTCTCTGTTTCCGCAAAATTTGTCAATAAGTCCATCGATATTCGTTCCCAAGGAGCTTTAGTTGCTAGGTACACCTGAATTGGATTAGGTCCTGAAACATGCCCCTTGTGCTGTAAATAAGTTAAACATCTGTCAACATAATGAGCAATCTCCTTAGCCATTTTTGGCCAAAAATACTTCAATCGACCTTGTTGGAGTGTACGATCCTTTCCTGGATGTGCACTTGCAGGAGCATCATGGATAATTTTTAATACAGTTGGTACCAAGACAGCTGGAACAACTAACTGACAACATTTCCTCGGGGCTGTCCCTAGCTTTACTACTCTACACAGTAAATTGTCCAACATAACTAGTTCTTTCAATGGTGCTGGCGGTATATGAATCGGGCGAGTGTCTTGCTTAGTCAAAAATTTAATGACGGGTGCCCACATGGGGTCTTGTCTTTGTTCCGTTTCTACAACTGTAGCATCTAATGCTGGGTAATTTAACTGAATCGCAGCTACGTGTCGAGAAAACGCATTGGCTACAACATTTTGCTTCCCTGGAATATGTCCAAATGTGGGAATGAATTCTTGAATTGTGAGCAAATATCTAGCAAACTTTCCAACTGGATTCTTATTTTTGAACAAGGGAATTAATGGTTGGTGATCTGTAAGAACATGAACTGGGTAATTATAAATTGTATCCTTGAAATGTTTAAGTGCCGAGACAACTGCCAAGGCTTCTCGTTCTGTTGTACTATAATTTTTCTCTTCTTTAGATAAAGTACGGCTAGCATAAGCTATTGCGTGATCTCTGTGACCTTCTGTTTGAAGTAATGCAGCACCTAGACCTATGTCACTAGCATCTATAACCAACGTAAAAGGTTTAGAAAAATCTGGGTACCTAAGGACAGGTGACGAAATCAAGGCTGCTTTGAGTTTTTTGAATGACTGATCCTGGGCCTCTCCCCAAACAAAGGGTTCATCTTTTCTTTGCAACTTGTAAAGCGGAGCGGCTATAATAGAGAATCCAGCAATAAATAAACGATAAAATCCTACAAGACCTGTGAACTGTCTTACGGCTTCTGCGGTACGAGGTGTTGGAAAATCACAGGCAGCAATAATTTTTGATTCATTCAATGTAATACCTGAAGGTGTAACTGTATGACCTAGGAAATTAATCTTCTGCTTTAAAAATGAACATTTTGCAAGCTTTATTTATAAATTAGCTTCAGCGAGCTTTGCAAGTACTTTCTCAAGGTTCTGGAAATGAGTCTGAACATCTTGCGACATGATTATGAGATCATCAAGGTAAACTAGAAGCGTACTTCCTATCAATCTACCAAATAGATTTGTCATGAGCCGTGAAAAGGTTATTGGACTACTACGCAAACCAAACGGCATTCTTATGAAATGAAAATGACCATTGGGAGTACTAAAGGCTGTCAATTGTTTACTTTCCTCATCAAGGGGGATTTGCCAGAATCCCTGCAACAAATATAACGTTGAGAATACTTTGTTTCGACCAATACTTTGCAACAAATCATTTAGAACTGGAAGTGGGAAACGATCAGGTATTGTTACTCTGTTAAGCTTGTGATAATCGATTACAGGTCTCCAAGTCCCATCTCGCTTTGGTACAAGAATCAATGGAGCGTTCCATGGCGAATTACTCGATTCAATTACATCACTCTGTAACATTTCCTCTACAAGTCTATAGGCTTCTACTCACAATGGGCAAAATCTACAACATGGGTACCAGACTGGAGATGGATGTCGGCATTACTAGTGTTTGCAATAAATAATGTAACATTACCATCCTGCACTGTGTGCCAGGAGGGTTCAACAAATGTACCATTCATTTTATATGTTTCACTTTCTGCAATCACATCCGACAACTCAGGCACTCCCTGAACCTTAACTCTTATTCTGGTGAGAGAATGAGGGTGTAGCACAGTGTCAGTAGCCGTGGAACCACTGACTTCAGAGATGGAAGCTGCCAGGCGAGCGAGACAACGAGAATCCGTTAGGGCGTCCCCTTCCAGAAAGTCCCAATACTCACTCTCCTTAACAACTGCACAACTACTATGCTTCAATCGAGTGCCTGTTTTCTCGGGTATGCTACCACGACAATGATCTGACAAACCTATGCTAGCAAGGCGGGTGTCAACAAAAATTAACGTAATCTGATTGAAGGTTGAACTCATGGCCCTGTCGATACATGCTACACAAGGGTATGACATGGTCTTTGATACTTATGTTCCAACGATGGGGAAACAGTGCAATATTTTCATCAATCATGGTGTACAGACCTAAGAGAAAGTCTCCAGGAAAATTAATAATGTCAACAACTAAACATGTTATAGAAAATGTGACATCATTGAACTTGAGTGGGAGGTAAATTTCACCCTGCACTTTTACTTTATTTCCTGAAATACCACTTAGAAAAGGTATGTGTGACTGTTTTAAAGTAGTAGGGTGCTTACTTTCAATGTCTCTAAGAGCTGAGGGCTTGACAATATTATTTTTTGCACCTGAGTCAAGGAAAACTTTTAAAACTCTACCATGTACAATGGCTGAGACAAGGGGATCATCACTTGAGACTGGACAAGTTACTACTTTTAACTTATGTTGTCTGGGATATCTGCGTCTTGTTTGTCAAATTTACTGTGGATCCGTCAACATCTACAACTGGTCTAGTGTCAGTGTCCTCCTCTGTCAAGTGTCCAAATCTATTTTGGGTAGCTACTGAATACACAGGGAGGGCACTAGGATTGGCTAGCTTGAATTGGTTAGCGGATGGCCTTGGGGGTTTCCCGACGACATGGAGTGAACATTCTGAGCTCCAGCATTCTGTGATCGAGTATTATAATTTGAAGTTGCATTATAACTGGGCTGGGAGTTGTAATTACGTGGGTTCTGATAATGTCTTGGACACTGTGCGCCTCGCCAAGACTGACAGTGGGAGTTACAAGGTGGAGATGTCCTTTGCCTAGCTCTACAATCCGCAGTGTGGTGACCAACTTGTTTATGGTACATGCAATATGGGAGCCTAGAATGATTAGATTGACGAGGGGACCGAGAGAATTGTCTAGGAGGTGATGATCTAGGGGCGGACCAACAGTCCCTTGCGAGGTGGTTACTCTTACCACAATGCCAACATGAGGGAGTGGATGGTTGTGGACTATGGCGTTTCGGCAATTTATGAGGCGGCGAATTTGACTGGGGGCTACGAGCATGGATACGCTTCTGCGACCAAGAGTTTGTGGGAGGATGCTGAGAGCTTGTTACTACATTTACAGTATCAGAGGGTGGCAACAGTTGAGCACTTCGGGGAGCTAATTTATCGGCGGCATTGTTAATGGCCTCAAACACTTCACCAATTTCATGTTTAACACCAAAATTTTGTTGCTCAATGATTGGTTTAGCTCTGGGGCAAAATGCATTAAAGTCCCAAATGCTATCATCTTGGCCATAGCCTCAGGGGACAGATTATTGTCTTTATCTAACCAAGTGGAATTATTCATAGCAGAAACTAAGGCATACAGATACTGATCGAGACGGCTAGTAAACGCATTAAAAGATTCACCAGGCTGCATGGTGACATTTGCAATTTTCTTAACTAACCTATACGGGTCGAGGTCTCCTTTATTAATAAAGCGACGGCAAAAGAAATCCTTAAATTCGGGCCAAGACTGGAGGCTAACAATGGCTTTCTCATCAACAACAAAACGTGCATCACCTTTGGTTGTGTCCACAGCTGACCGTGCAATTGCTAAGTATTCGGCATCAGTAGGCTTAGAAAAACGTGCAACTGTTTTCCCTTCAACCTTACTAAACCATGACTCTAATAAGCGGGATTCACCAGCAAAAAGAGGAATAGCCATTTCCTGAGCTGATCTCTGGCCATTGGGACGAGCAACTGTTCCCATTGAGTCTGAGGGGGTTTCAACAGTGGTAGGCATTGTCACAGCCGTGGAAGGAATATTTGAACGCAGATTATAATTAGGTGCACCTGGCATCAGAAATAGTATACACAAAAATAAACACACAAAAAAATATCAACTTGCCTAAAGTAAGAAAAAATGGCACAAATAAAATTATTAAATTGGGCTAGGCAACAAATAATTAAGAACAAGCAAAATTGTTATTAAAATTAGCACAAATAATTAAGAACTAGCAAAATTGTGAATTAAATTAGCAATCTGGTATGAATATGGCTGGGATTAGAAGCATGCAAATAAATTTAATCAGGCTAAGCACAGCAATTTAGAATATAAAAACTGGAAAATGTAATTGCAAAATTTAATTAAAAATATTCAACACAACAATGTTCTATGTTCTATGTTCTATTGTCTATGGAAATCTCAAAAACCAAATTTCTATTATGCAAAATAAACTGCTAGAAACAATTATTTCTTACTTCTCTCACCTTTGAATTCACTAATGACACTAGTAACAATTAATGAATAACGGAATCAATGCAGGGAATATTGAAAGGACTCAGAGAAACTGTGGGCCTGGAGTACTAAACCGGCTCCAATATTTAACAAGTCACTGAAAGGTTAATTCATAAGATATTTTGGATATATTTACGTTAAACCTCATTAAATCATAGTACACGATATCTTAGCTCATAATTACTTAACTCAGGGCTGCAGGATTTGCAATATAACAATGGCCAAAACGAAAAACGTTGACGAGACGTGTGAAGAGGCCCATGTGAGGACTTGTTTACAAACTGGTGTGATGGCAGCACTCCTAGCGGCGGTGGCGCGAAACTCCTTGGACCCCACACTCTGTTGATGTTGGAAGCGCGAAGATAAATTCTGACGACGACGATATTGCGACGATGGCGGAGGGGAAAGCACGATAGAGAGACAGGAGTTCACAGCAGAGTGGTGTAGCTGGAGGCTGTGGTGAGGTGTGTGAGCTTGGGAGGGAGGCAGGGTGGCGACACTTAGTCAAACAATTGTAGTCTTTTTTTTCACCAATTCCTCTTGAATAACTGTACAACACCCACAATAATCAGTTGATACTTGCGACGATGGCTGACGACGATTTCAGTAGCTTGAACACTCACAAAGCTTAGATACTGTCAGCTTGGGTGGCGGTGGTGGTGGTGGGTGCAGGTTCCCACGTGGTGGCGCGAGATTCAAAAATGGCTGGCGCGGAAGCTTCCTTCCTCCTCACTGATTAATTAACATTCAAACAGGAAATTATTGACCCTTACTGCTGAGACGTTGGACTGGAGTAGTGGTTGATGGCAGGACCCCGGTCTGGCACAATATTTGATGCATGGGTGGCAGGATGGCGGCTTATGGAGGCGGCTGATGGCAGTTGTACTGTGAAACACAAAGCTATGCTGGGTACTTGAAGTTTTCGTTTCCAGAAAAAAAATTCTGGATCTCACCGCTGCCACCAGTATTCGTTTGCCTTGTTCGGGTTGAATGTAGACACAGTAGTCGCTTCTGTATATTTATTGACCGAGACGACAAGGTATATAACTGGCCAGCCGAGGTCAACCTACTCTGAGGCTGTGAGGAGAACTGAGGCTGCTGGGAGCATGGCTGATGCTCCTCTGTCTGGCATGACGTCAGAGGCCTACTTGCCTGTGATAGGTTATATTCCAACTGACATAGAATTTGAGTATAATATATATATATATATATATATATATATATATATATATATATATATATATATATATATATATATACATATATATATATATATATATATATATACATATGCGAACAAGCCTGAATGGTCCCCAGGACATATGCAACTGAATGTATATATATACATATATATATATATATATATATATATATATATATATATATATATATATATATATATATATATATATATATATATATATATATATATATATATATATATATGGGGCTGGTGGCAGGTGCTGCTATATATATATATATATATATATATTTATATATATATATATATATATATATATATATATATATATATATATATATATATGCGAACAAGCCTGAACTATCACTTCCTTTTGACGGCCGTGATGGTCAAGCGGATTAAGGCGCCCTGTAGTTACCAGTTGCGTTGCTTCTGGGAGTATGGGTTCGAGTCACTTCTGGGGTGTGAGTTTTCATTCGCATATAGTCCTGGGGACCATTCAGGCTTGTTCGCATTTGTGTTCCTCACATGTGCCCCAAAGAATGAGGTGATTTGGTGAAATGCTATGCCCAAGATTACCATCCGAGTTGCCGTCGGGGAAGTGGTTCATATAGCCTCGGCTATCACTTCCTTTTGACGGCCGTGATGGTCAAGCGGATTAAGGCGCCCTGTAGTTACCAGTTGCGTTGCTTCTGGGAGTATGGGTTCGAGTCACTTCTGGGGTGTGAGTTTTCATTTTCATATATATATATATATATATATATATATATATATATATATATATATATATATATATATATATATATATATATATATATATATGTCGTACCTAGTAGCCAGAACTCACTTTTCAGCCTACTATTCAAGGCCCGATTTGCCTAATAAGCCAAGTTTTCCTGAATTAATATATTTACTATAATTTTTTTCTTATGAAATGATAAAGCAACCCTTTTCTCTATGTATGAGGTCAATTTTTTTTTATTGGAGTTAAAATTAACGTAGATATATGACCGAACCTAACCAACCCTACCTAACCTAACCTAACCTATATTTATAGGTAAGGTTAGGTTAGGTAGCCAAAAAAAGCTAGGTTAGGTTAGGTTAGGTAGGTTAGGTAGACGAAAAAATATTAATTCATGAAAACTTGGCTTATTAGGCAAATCGGGCCTTGAATAGTAGGCTGAGAAGTGCGTTCTGGCTATTAGGTACGACATATATATATATATATATATATATATATATATATATATATATATATATATATATATATATATATATATATATATATATATATATATATATACATATATATATATATATATATATATATATATATATATATATATATATATATATATATATATATGTATATATATATTAGTATATTTTGGTGGCAGTCTTTCCTGTAGACATATATTATTAAATATGACCGAAAAAGTAAGATTAATAATTCTAACACGAATTTTCTCGATCTTTCGTACGTTTCTTTTCACTGCTGGTGGTAATTCAAAATTCAATTCTCCAAAATTCATTTTTATTTCTAGTCTGATGCGACACTTGAGCGCATTTCGTAAAACTTATTACATTTTCAAAGACTTTAGTTTACACATAAACAACTGAATAGAACTTACACATCTTTGATTTGTTTATATCTACATTTGAGTGAGGTGGATGGGGTGAGGTGGTATTAATAGGGTATTAACTTCCTAAACACAAGAGAGAACACGAAACAATGGGTATTGAATGGAAGTGATTGTAGAAAGCCTATTGGTCCATATTTCTTGATGCTTCTATATTGGAGCGGAGTCTTGAGGTGGGTAGAATATAGTTGTGCATTAAATGGCTGTTGATTGCTGGTGTTGACTTCTTGATGTGTAGTGCCTTGCAGACATCAAGCCGCCTGCTATCGCTGTATTTATCGATGATTTCTGTGTTGTTTACTAGGATTTCGCTGGCGATGGTTTGGTTGTGGGAAGAGATTATATGTTCCTTAATGGAGCCCTGTTGCTTATGCATCGTTAAACGCCTAGAAAGAGATGTTGTTGTCTTGCCTATATACTGGGTTTTTTGGAGCTTACAGTCCCCAAGAGGGCATTTGAAGGCATAGACGACGTTGGTCTCTTTTAAAGCGTTCTGCTTTGTGTCTGGAGAGTTTCTCATGAGTAGGCTGGCCGTTTTTCTGGTTTTATAGTAAATCGTCAGTTGTATCTGTGGTGTTTGTGTGTTACTGAGGAAGTCTTGGTTGTAGGGTTGATGTAAAGTCATGACTTGGTTACTGACTTTAATACTTAATATGATTACATGACTAGTAGCTACCAAGCTTGGCTGGCGTCCTGTACGCTCTTGTTTACCTTCCTCTCTCTGGCGTCCCAGCCGCCGCACATAGAAAACGGATGGTACCATTTTCTGTGAACATGACATCCCTCCTTTTCTTTAAAAGAATGAATACAGGATGTCTACCATGCTTGTAGCACAAAGCAAAGTTATTGACACAAAGTAAGTTATTACCATATCAAGAGATACTGCATACATTTAACATTAATTAAGCACACAAAGAATTTAAACAACTTAATCTTTTCCACAAAGGATTTCAATGTTAAAAATACATATGCAATGTTAAACAAACATGAAAGAAACTGTAATACAAAGTTACAAAATATTGAATGAGATATCTGCATTATTCAAACAATATTAAATTTAGTTTAGCATAATAAGTAAATACTTTTCATTACATAGGAACACAATTAATCATCAAATCGTGTAGGGCGTTTAACATGACGTTTAGGACGCGAGTCCCCAAATACAATAACATCCCTTGATGAATTGTTTGTCGGGTTATAACTATTTTTTTCTTTTTCTTTTGCACGACTTTGCACTTCATCATTTTCTACACTAGTTGGAATCACTTTGAAATAGGCCATATTACGTGTTATACTATGATCTCTATTACTAGCTGTTACCATAGTTCCTTTTACACTAATCACTTTATATGGTTTTGTATCATACGGCATATCTAACTTTCCCTCTTTTTTCTTTTTAACGAGAACAGTGTCACCAACCTTTATGAACTGTTCCTTTGCACGTTGATCATGAGCAATTTTCATTTTGCCCTTGGCTAGTGCATCCTTCTGAGCGAGACGTTTATCCGTTACCTCGGCTGGCATGACGGGTAGTGCGATTCTCATAGGACGTCCAAATAAAAGTTCACCAGGTGACTTGCCCAGTGTTCCATGCGGTGTTGCACGGTAGTTCCTGAGAAAAGCATACATAGCTTGTTTCCAGGATCGTCCTTCGGCATGAGCACAGCGTACCGCTTTCATGAGAGGTTGCATGAATCTCTCAACTTCTCCATTTGCTTGAGGATGTAGTGGCATCACACGGCGGTGTTTGAATCCAATATGCTCAGCAAAGTTGACGAAGTCTTGTCCATTGAATGGCGGTCCATTGTCCGTCTTGACAACTTCAGGAATGCCAAAGTTTGAAAAGATCTTGTCGAGTTTCGGGATGACGGCCTTTGCAGATGTGGAATTGATGATTTCTACTTCTGGATAACGTGAGTGATCATCAATGACTACCATCAAGTACTCTCCAGTTGGTAGTGGTCCGCAGAAGTCCATCGATACTTCCGTCCATGGTGCAGCAGGTAGTGGTGAAGGTTGTAGAGGTGTTGGTCTTGAAGTATCCACTACAGCTTGGCAAGGGACACAGGCATCATGCATATCCTTTGCTTGACGATCAATGCCAGGAAACCACACCTTTTCTCGTAGCAGCTGTTTGGTCCTAACAAGACCTTGGTGTCCTTGATGTGCAAGCTTCAGAGCACGTTGCTGGAGAACAGCTGGAATAACGATACGAGTACCTCGCAGCACAGTGTCGCGTTGTTGCGTAACACTTAATTCTGTCTGGATGCGTTCAAGTGCTTTGAATGCATCTTGGTCAACTCCTGAGGGTGGGATGCGTGGAAACTTTTTCTTAGTCAATGCATCCACTGTTGCTTGCAGAGTTGGGTCCTCTAGGGTTGCAGTACGGATTTCATCAAGAGTAAGAGCCTTAGGGACTGCATCACAGGTTACAGAGTGTACATATTCCTCGGCAACTTGCTGATGCTTGGTGATGGTGAAACTGTTGGCAGGATGTCGACTGATGTAATCAGCGGGATTGCCTGCACCCGGCTTGTATTTCACCGTAAAGTTGTATGGTTGCAGACGAAGAGCCCATCTCTCAATGCGAGCTGGTGGTTTGGACTTTGGATTATTGAAGATGGTCTCCAACGGTTTGTGGTCAGTGACTATCGTGGTGAAGGGTGCACCAAGCAGATACACATTGAAGTGTTCACAGCCCCATACAAGAGCAAGAGCTACCTTCTCTGTCTGACTGTATCGTTGCTCAACATCTGTGAGAGAACGGCTGGCGTAGGCAATTACTACTCGGGAATCTGGTTGACCAGGTTTGTGTTGGGCTAAAACAGCACCTAAACCAACAGGACTAGCATCCACCGTTAACTCAGTGTCCATTGATGGATCAAAGTATGCAGCAGTCGCATTCTCTACTAGTGCATCTTTCACAGCATCAAATGCATTTTGCTCGATATCGCTCCAGTACCATGATGCATTTTTCTTCAGGAGCTCACGTAGAGGCTTCGTAATGGTAGCAAAATCTGGAATGAAGCGAGAACAGTAGTTTGCCATTCCCAGAAAACTATGTACTTCAGTGGACGTTGAAGGAGGTGCAGCGTTCTTGATATCTGCAACTTTCTTAGGATCTGGAGACAGACCTTTGTCACTAAGTACATGTCCAAAGAATTCAATTTTATGTTGATTGAACTCACACTTTGCTCGGCTTAACGTCAAATTCTTTTCTCGTAAGCGTTGCAATGTTGCACGAAGAGCTTTGTCGTGTTCAGCTTGGGTACGGCCATAAACAATGATGTCATCAGACATGTTGTCAGCATTAGGTATGTCTTGCAATACCTGGCTGATGATGTGCTGGAATACCTCGGCAGCACTGTTAATACCAAAACTCAGGCGCTTGTACCTATACAGACCTCGATGTGTCGTAAACGTTGTGATGAATCGACTCTCCTCATCAAGTTCAAGCTGATGATAGCCCTTGTTTAAATCTAACTTGCTGAATACAGTTGCACCATTCAAGCGGTAGATCATATCATCTACAGTCGGTGTAGGATGGCGTTCACGCATTATTGCCTTGTTGGGAACACGCATGTCCACACAAATGCGTATCTCATCTGGATTCTTCGGCTTTGGTGGAGTGACAATTGGGCTTACCCATGGTGTTGGGCCTGTTACTGGTTCAATGATATCTAGTTGTATCAGCCTATCCAGTTCGGCATCGACTTTCTTGCGAGTATGGAATGGTTGTCGGCGATGTGGTTGGGCAACTGGAATTACATCTGGGTTGATATGCAGATGTACTTTGCTATCAGTATAACAACCTATGGATTTAAATCGATCAGAGAATTCAGCAACAATACCATCAACATTGTTTGCAGATTCCACTGCTACAGCATTAGAAAGCTGAAGTAGCCCCAATTTGGTTGAAGTCTTGTAACTGAGTAAAGACTCCTTTGCATTCCTAACAACATGGAATGTAGTAATGAGCATTGCATTCTTTGACTTAATCTCTGCAGTTAAAGTTCCAATCACTGGCAAGGCTAACTTCGAAGCATAGGCAGTGGCTTTACCATTGTATTTTTCTAGCTTTGGGAACTGTTTTCTAAATTTTTCATAGTGGCACTCAGCAATGGTATCAATGTTTGATCCAGTGTCAATGAGAACCTTGAGACAAATACCAGCAATGTATACACATGTCTCTGGGTTGTTTGGAAGATCATTCCATTCTGTGATTGCTTGTACTCCATAAGTATAATCACATTCACTGTCATCTGAGACTGGTTGTAATGAAATGTTGTCTTGTACATTGTTAACATTCTTGATTTGAGGTGCAATATTGTGTTTACCACCTCGACCCCTATGACCTGATCCTCGTACAGTGCTTTTATTCATTGACTGTGGTTTCTTTAGTGCGGAACGACACATAGCACCAAAATGACCTAGTTTTCCACACTCATAACACTTCTTACCTTGAGCAGGACAAACATTATCTTGGTGTGGGTAGTCTCCTCCACAATTGTAACATTTATTGTTGACACCCTCTGATGTGGGTCGTTGTGACTGCTTGAGCCTTGTTCCTTGACCCCAGTTGTGACGTGGTTCTCGGCTAAATTTACTGTTAGGTTTGCCATGATATCTTCTTTGATCACGGTGTCCTCCCTGAACCTTACGTACCTCATCACTGTTAGTAACAGTGGCAGAACCGTTATTGGCACTGCACTCCATGACACGAGCATCACGTGCAGCATCTTCCATTCGACGAGCAATATCCAGTATCTTGGTAAGAGAACTTTCATCATCAACAAGTTCTAGAGCTCTTCGACGGAGACGTGTAGATGTGCATGTTTCAATTATTTGCTGTTTGATTTCTTTGTCAACATCAGCAAACTCACAATGGGCTGCTAAACCCTGCAGACGTGTGTGGTATTGATCCACAGTTTCATTAGAGAGTTGTTTTGCTCTCCTGAAATGCATAATTTCCATAGCAGTATTTTGCCTTGGTTTGAAATGCTCTGTTAGTTTGGCTTTGGCAGTGTCATAATCTTTGGCACCACCAGTGTCTTTCAGTGTGTCAAAGATGTTACAAACTCTATCACCTGCATAATGAAGTAGAAAGGCACGCTTTCTTTCAGCACTTTTGATGTCAGAAACTATCAACAAATTTTCAAACCTTTTAAGCCATTTGACCCACCTCTGTGACAGGTTTGTCTGGTCACAGTCAGGATCAAATGCAGGAAACTGAGGTATATTTGCCATTTTTACTGAATAAATGTAACTTATCACTTAAATGTTCCTCGGAATATTAAACACTTACTGCACTGTATATGTTAGTCAAGAATTCACTGTAATTACTTTAATTTTGCAAAGCACACAAGCATTTTAATGCAAAAGTTCACAACAGTGCACAATATAGCAGTAACTGACTTCTTACCTAGCCCTTGTGTACATGTGTTGTTCCTACTCACAGCAGCAGCACAGCAGTTGGCACAGCAGTTGGTACAACAGCAGTTGGTACAGCAGTTGGTACAGCAGTTGGTACAGCAGTTGGTGCAGCAGTTGGTACAGCAGTCGGTACAGCGTGATGAATTTTGTAGCACGAAGCGTCGTTTCGTAACCAAAACATCAGGTTTTGTACACATCAAAGCGTCGTTTTGTACACAACGTCGGCAGATTCCTCAGTACAGTTTCTTCAGCACAGCTTGGGTAGCACACAGCTTGGGTAGCACACAGCATTGGTTAGCACACAGCATCGTTTAGCACACAGCATTGGTTAGCACACAGCATCGGTTAGCATACAGCATCGGGTATGGCGCTCACAGCTTCTCTTCCTCCTCCAGGCAGCATGCTTCTCCCTTGTGTTTGAAACTGAACAAATACCTGCGTTCACAATTCATCCTCGTCGCCAATGTGGTGTTTGTGTGTTACTGAGGAAGTCTTGGTTGTAGGGTTGATGTAAAGTCATGACTTGGTTACTGACTTTAATACTTAATATGATTACATGACTAGTAGCTACCAAGCTTGGCTGGCGTCCTGTACGCTCTTGTTTACCTTCCTCTCTCTGGCGTCCCAGCCGCCGCACATAGAAAACGGATGGTACCATTTTCTGTGAACATGACAGTATCCTCTGATTTTTGTCTGTAGGGATAACGTTTCTAATAACAATATCTTTCAGGACCCTTTCCTCCATTTTATGAGCTGTGGAAAAGAAATTCCTGTAAAATAGTCTAATAGGGGGTATAGGTGTTGTGTTAGTTGTCTCTTAAGAGGTTGCATGGCGTTTCACTTTCCTTCTTATGATGTCTTCGACAAAACCATTGGAGAAGCCGTTGTTGACTAGGACCTGCCTTACCCTACAGAGTTCTTCGTCGACTTAATTCCATTCTGAGCTGTGGCTGAGAGCACGGTCGACATAAGCGTTAACAACAATCCTCTTGTACCTGTCTGGGCAGTCGCTGTTGGCATTTAGGCACATTTCTATGTTCGTTTCCTTAGTGTAGACTGCAGTGTGGAAACCTCCGCCCTTTTCCATGACTGTTACATCTAGAAAGGGCAGCTTCCCATCCTTTTCCATCTCGTAAGTGAAACGCAGGACGGAACTCTGCTCAAATGCCTCCTTCAGCTCCTGCAGATGTCTGACATCAGGTACTTGTGTAAAAATGTCGTCAACATACCTGCAGTATATGGCCGGTTTCAAGTTCATGTCGACTAAGAATTTTTGCTCGATGGTACCCATGTAGAAGTTTGCAAACAGGACACCTAGGGGAGAACCCATGGCTACCCCATCTACTAGCTTATACATTTGCCCATCCGGGCTCAAGAAGGGTGCCTCTTTAGTACAAGCTTGGAGTAGTTTCCTTAGAATATTTTCTGGTATGTCAAGAGGAGTACAGGCCAGATCACAATACACTCTGTCGGCTATCATCCCGATTGTCTCGTCCACAGGTACGTTGGTAAACAGTGATTCTACGTCCAACGAGGCTCTTATCCCTGTGGCCCGTGTGCCCCGTAGTAAGTCAACAAATTCCTTTGGAGACTTCAGGCTGAAGGCGCAAGGGACATAAGGAGTCAGCAGGCCGTTGAGTCGCTTCGCCAGTCTGTACGTGGGTGTGGGTATCTGGCTGATGATTGGCCGAAGTGGGTTTCCAGGCTTGTGTGTCTTGACATTTCCATACGCATATCCAGGTTTATATTCCCCAATAATTTTTGGCAGGTGGAGTCCAACCAAAATATACCAAAAATATACTGCTACCAAAATATACTAATATTAAAACCAAAATATACCAAAAATATACTGCTACCAAAATATACTAATATTAAAACGCACGACCCAGCAGCAAGGAATCAAGCTTTCGCGATAAAATATCGCCAGGATCTGATTCGTGGTCAGATATAAAAGGCAGAAAATGAAATCAAGGATAACAAAACGCAACTACTTCATGCTACAAACGAATGGAGAAATAGCAACATCGACGAAAGTCTCCGTTCCCGCATTGAACAACACCTCGACATCCTCACAGACCGACATCACCTCAGCACTGAAACAAGGATTATCAAGAAACTGACAACGTTATATGGAGGACCTATGGCAATTCCACGACCAAGAGATGGATTCCTGAACCTTGCAGGAATTAACCTCGCTGAGAACCAAGTCACTCTCCTAAATCTGGGTATAAACTATCACGTTATGTCCAGACCGAGTGAGATGGCCCGGAAAGTGGAGTTGGAAATTCTGTTGGACGACATATTCGACCTCGAGACACAAAAGAAGGTCACTACCAAAGATACCTTACAAGCAGAACTTATTGCGGAAGGAGGAAAGAATCGAGGCAACTACAGAAGCAAGATACTGTCCCCCGAGCTCAAAGTGGCAGCTAAAAGCCTTCGTGAGAACAAGCAGATAGTTGTCAGGAGAGGTGATAAGTCGCCAATATACGTCATTCTTAAAAAAGACGAATATCTGGCGAAAATGAACTTCATACTCTCTGACCAAACTAAATTCCAAAGGGTAACGAAGGACACTACATCCGAATTGAAAGGTGGTTCAAATAGCTTCGGCTATCACCTCATTATGTGCGGTCGTGATGGTCAAGTGGATTAAGGCGTCTTGTATATACTAGTTGCGTTGCTCCTGGGAGTATGGGTTCGAGTCACTTCTGGGGTGTGAGTTTTCAGTTGCATATTGTCCTGGGGACCATTCAGGCTTGTTCGCATTTGTGTTCCTCACGTGTGCCCCAAAGAATGAGGTGATTTGGTAAAATGCTGTGCCCAAGATTACCATCCGAGTGCCGGCGGTGGGGTGGTTCAAATAGCTTCGGCTATCACCTCATTATGTCCGGTCGTGATGGTCAAGTGGATTAAGGCGTCTTGTACATACCAGTTGCGTTGCTCCTGGGAGTATGGGTTCGAGTCACTTCTGGGGTGTGAGTTTTCAGTTGCATATTGTCCTGGGGACCATTCAGGCTTGTTCGCATTTGTGTTCCTCACGTGTGCCCCAAAGAATGAGGTGATTTGGTAAAATGCTATGCCCAAGATTACCATCCGAGTGCCGGCGGTGGGGTGGTTCAAATAGCTTCGGCTATCACCTCATTATGTCCGGTCGTGATGGTCAAGTGGATTAAGGCGTCTTGTACATACCAGTTGCATTGCTCCTGGGAGTATGGGTTCGAGTCACTTCTGGGGTGTGAGTTTTCAGTTGCATATTGTCCTGGGGACCATTCAGGCTTGTTCGCATTTGTGTTCCTCACGTGTGCCCCAAAGAATGAGGTGATTTGGTAAAATGCTATGCCCAAGATTACCATCCGAGTGCCAGCGGTGGGGTGGTTCAAATAGCTTCGGCTATCTCCTCATTATGTCCGGTCGTGATGGTCAAGTGCATTAAGGCGTCTTGTACATACCAGTTGCGTTGCTCCTGGGAGTATGGGTTCGAGTCACTTCTGGGGTGTGAGTTTTCAGTTGCATATTGTCCTGGGGACCATTCAGGCTTGTTCGCATTTGTGTTCCTCACGTGTGCCCCAAAGAATGAGGTGATTTGGTAAAATGCTATGCCCAAGATTACCATCCGAGTGCCGGCGGTGGGGTGGTTCAAATAGCTTCGGCTATCACCTCATTATGTCCGGTCGTGATGGTCAAGTGGATTAAGGCGTCTTGTACATACCAGTTGCGTTGCTCCTGGGAGTATGGGTTCGAGTCACTTCTGGGGTGTGAGTTTTCAGTTGCATATTGTCCTGGGGACCATTCAGGCTTGTTCGCATTTGTGTTCCTCACGTGTGCCCCAAAGAATGAGGTGATTTGGTAAAATGCTATGCCCAAGATTACCATCCGAGTGCCGGCGGTGGGGTGGTTCAAATAGCTTCGGCTATCACCTCATTATGTCCGGTCGTGATGGTCAAGTGGATTAAGGCGTCTTTTATATACCAGTTGCGTTGCTCCTGGGAGTATGGGTTCGAGTCACTTCTGTGGTGTGAGTTTTCAGTTGCATATTGTCCTGGGGACCATTCAGGCTTGTTCGCATTTGTGTTCCTCACGTGTGCCCCAAAGAATGAGGTGATTTGGTAAAATGCTATGCCCAAGATTACCATCCGAGTGCCGGCGGTGGGGTGGTTCAAATAGCTTCGGCTATCTCCTCATTATGTCCGGTCGTGACGGTCAAGTGGATTAAGGCGTCTTGTACATACCAGTTGCGTTGCTCCTGGGAGCATGGGTTCGAGTCACTTCTGGGGTGTGAGTTTTCAGTTGCATATTGTCCTGGGGACCATTCAGGCTTGTTCGCATTTGTGTTCCTCACGTGTGCCCCAAAGAATGAGGTGATTTGGTAAAATGCTATGCCCACGATTACCATCCGAGTGCCGGCGGTGGGGTGGTTCAAATAGCTTCAGCTATCACCTCATTATTTCCGGTCGTGATGGTCAAGTGGATTAAGGCGTCTTGTACATACCAGTTGCGTTGCTCCTGGGAGTATGGGTTCGAGTCACTTCTGGGGTGTGAGTTTTCAGTTGCATGTTGTCCTGGGGACCATTCAGGCTTGTTCGCATTTGTGTTCCTCACGTGTGCCCCAAAGAATGAGGTGATTTGGTAAAATGCTATGCCCAAGATTACCATCCGAATGCCGGCGGTGGGGTGGTTCAAATAGCTTCGGCTATTACCTCATTATGTCCGGTCGTGATGGTCAAGTGGATTAAGGCGTCTTGTACATACCAGTTGCGTTGCTCCTGGGAGTATGGGTTCGAGTCACTTCTGGGGTGTGAGTTTTCAGTTGCATATTGTCCTGGGGACCATTCAGGCTTGTTCGCATTTGTGTTCCTCACGTGTGCCCCAAAGAATGAGGTGATTTGGAAAAATGCTATGCCCAAGATTACCATCCGAGTGCCGGCGGTGGGGTGGTTCAAATAGCTTCGGCTATCACCTCATTATGTCCGGTCGTGATGGTCAAGTGGATTAAGGCGTCTTGTACATACCAGTTGCGTTGCTCCTGGGAGTATGGGTTCGAGTCACTTCTGGGGTGTGAGTTTTCAGTTGCATATTGTCCTGGGGACCATTCAGGCTTGTTCGCATTTGTGTTCCTCACGTGTGCCCCAAAGAATGAGGTGATTTGGTAAAATGCTATGCCCAAGATTACCATCCGAGTGCCGGCGGTGGGGTGATTCAAATAGCTTCTGCTATCACCTCATTATGTCCGGTCATGATGGTCAAGTGGATTAAGGCGTCTTGTACATACCAGTTGCGTTGCTTCTGGGAGTATGGGTTCGAGTCACTTCTGGGGTGTGAGTTTTCAGTTGCATATTGTCCTGGAGACCATTCAGGCTTGTTCGCATTTGTGTTCCTCACGTGTGCCCCAAAGAATGAGGTGATTTGGTAAAATGCTATGCCCAAGATTACCATCCGAGTGCCGGCGGTGGGGTGGTTCAAATAGCTTCGGCTGTCACCTCATTATGTCCGGTCGTGATGGTCAAGTGGATTAAGGCGTCTTGTACATACCAGTTGCGTTGCTCCTGGGAGTATGGGTTCGAGTCACTTCTGGGGTGTGAGTTTTCAGTTGCATATTGTCCTGGGGACCATTCAGGCTTGTTCGCATTTGTGTTCCTCATGTGTGCCCCAAAGAATGAGGTGATTTGGTAAAATGCTATGCCCAAGATTACCATCCGAGTGCCGGCGGTGGGGTGGTTCAAATAGCTTCAGCTATCACCTCATTATGTCCGGTCGTGATGGTCAAGTGGATTAAGGCGTCTTGTACATACCAGTTGCGTTGCTCCTGGGAGTATGGGTTCGAGTCACTTCTGGGGTGTGAGTTTTCAGTTGCATATTGTCCTGGGGACCATTCAGGCTTGTTCGCATTTGTGTTCCCCACGTGTGCCCCAAAGAATGAGGTGATTTGGTAAAATGCTATGCCCAAGATTACCATCCGAGTGCCGGCGGTGGGGTGGTTCAAATAGCTTCGGCTATCACCTCATTATGTCCGGTCGTGATGGTCAAGTGGATTAAGGCGTCTTGTACATACCAGTTGCGATGCTCCTAGGAGTATGGGTTCGAGTCACTTCTGGGGTGTGAGTTTTCAGTTGCATATTGTCCTGGGGACCATTCAGGCTTGTTCGCATATATATATATATATATATATATATATATATATATATATATATATATATATATATATATATATATATATATATATATAGATAGATAGATAGATAGATAGATAGATAGATAGTTACATAGATAGATACATAGATAGTTACATAGATAAAATGGAGATTTGATCAACTGATATGTTGTCTATTGACATGTTGTGATTTTTTGTGACATTCTGATGGCCGCTATAGTCATATTGGCTTAGTGCTTTCTCCTGATAATTATCTCTGGCTGCCCCTGATAACTCACTCTTGTCGTGGGTGACCCTGAAGGTGTCGAGGACGTGCTGGGGCGCCTTGGGGTCAAGGGCTACGGTGAAGGGCGGCCCGTGGCCCTGGCGCCAGTCGTCAGGGTCCCCAAGTCTTACTCGGGCCACCACCTGGGCCCCGCCGTTCTCCACCACCTCCACCTCCCGCGGCACCGCCAGGAACGGCGGGTTGTCGTTCACGTCCGTCACGTTCACCTGCAGGAAGAGCACCCAGCCAGAGTGAGGTCATCTTCAGGCATATGGTTGACCATCCCTCCATGGTTAGAACGACATTCCAAAGACAGTGACAAGTTGTGTACTTACAGTGCCGAGACAGTGTCAAGTTGTGTACTTACAGTGTTGAGACAGTGTCAAGTTGTGTACTTTCCGTGCCGATACAGTGACAAGTTGTGTACTTACAGTGCCGAGACAGTGTCAAGTTGTGTACTTTCTGTACCGAGACAGTGACATTTTGTGTACTTGCAGTGTTGAGATAGTGTCATGTTGTGTACTTACAGTGCCGAGACAGTGTCAAGTTGTGTACTTGCAGAGTTGAGACAGTGTGAAGTTGTGTACTTTCCGTGCCGAGACAGTGACAAGTTGTGTACTTACAGTGTCATATAGAAGGAATAACACTTCTGAAGAAGTATTATTAATTAAATACGTAAGTACTTACGGAAATTCCTGTCTTAATTCTTCCTTCGTATTCTGACATTGTCATATTATATAAATATATAAATATATATATATATATATATATATATATATATATATATATATATATATATATATATATATATATATATATATATATGTCGTACCTAATAGCCAGAACGCACTTCTCAGCCTACTATACAAGGCCCATTTTGTCTAATAAGCCAAGTTTTCCTGAATTAATATATTTTCTCAATTTTTTTTCTTATGAAATGATAAAGCTACCCATTTCATTACGTATGAGGTAAAAAAAAATTATTGGAGTTAAAATTAACGTAGATATATGACCGAACCTAACCAACCCAACCTAACCTAACCTAACCTATCTTTATAGGTTAGGTTAGGTTAGGTAGCCGAAAATGTTAGGTTAGGTTAGGTTAGGTAGGTTAGGTAGTCCAAAAAATATTATTTCATGAAAACTTGGCTTATTAGGCAAATCGGGCCTTGCATAGTAGGCTGAGAAGTGCGTTCTGGCTATTAGGTACGACATATATATATATATATATATATATATATATATATATATATATATATATATATATATATATATATATATATATATATATGTCGTACCTAGTAGCCAGAACGCACTTCTCAGTCTACTATGCAAGGCCCGATTTGCCTAATAAGCCAAGTTTTCCTGAATTAATATATTTTCTCTAATTTTTTTCTTATGAAATGATAAAGCTACCCATTTCATTACGTATGAGGTAAATTTTTTTTTTTGTAGTTAAAATTAACGTAGATATATGACCGAACCTAACCAACCCTACCTAACCTAACCTAACCTATCTTTATAGGTTAGGTTAGGTTAGGTAGCCGAAAAAGTTATGTTAGGTTAGGTTAGGTAGATTAGGTAGTCGAAAAAACATTAATTCATGAAAACTTGGCTTATTAGGCAAATCGGGCCTTGTATAGTAGGCTGAGAAGTGCGTTCTGGCTACTAGATACTACATATATATATATATATATATATATATATATATATATATATATATATATATATATATATATATATATATATATATATATATATATACATATATATATATATATATATATATATATATATATATATATATATATATATATATATATATACATATATATATACATATATATATATATATATATATATATATATATATATATATATATATATATATATATATATATATATATATATATATATATATATCGTACCTAGAAGCCAGAACGCACTTCTCGGCCTACTATGCAAGGGCCGATTTGCCTAATAAGCCAAGTTTTCATGAATTTATATATTTTCTCAAATTTTTTTCTTATGAAATGATAAAGCTACCCATTTCATTATGAACGAGGTCAATTTTTTTTTTATTGGAGTTAAAATTAACGTAGATATATGACCGAACATAACCAACCCTACCTAACCTATCTCTATAGGCTAGGTTAGGTTAGGTAGCCAAAAAAGTTAGGTTAGGTTAGGTTAGGTAAGTTAGGTAGTCGAAAAAACATTATTTCATGAAAACTTGGCTTATTAGGCAAATCGGGCCTTGCATAGTAGGCTGAGAAGTGCATTCTGGCTACTAGGTACGACATATATATATATATATATATATATATATATATATATATATATATATATATATATATATATATATATATATATACATATATATATATTCCTTATTGGAGCCCATTAATGGAGCCAATATATATATATATATATATATATATATATATATATATATATATATATATATATATATATATATATATATATATATATATATATATATATATATATATATGTCGTACCTAGTAGCCAGAACACACTTCTCAGCCTACTATGCAAGGCCCAATTTGCCTAATAAGCCAAGTTTTCATGAATTAATTATTTTTCGACTACCTAACCTACCTAACCTAACCTAACCTAACTTTCCCGGGTACCTAACCTAACCTAACTGATAATGATAGGTTAGGTTAGGTTAGGTAGGGTTGGTTAGGTTCGGTCATATATCTACGTTAATTTTGACTCCAATAACAAAAAATTGACCTCAAACATAATGAAATGGGAAGCTTTATCATTTCATAAGAAAAAAAATAGAGAAAATATATTTTTCAGGAAAACTTGGCTTATTAGGCAAATCGGGCCTTGTATAGTAGGCTGAGAAGTGCGTTCTGGCTATTAGGTACGACATATATATATATATATATATATATATATATATATATATATATATATATATATATATATATATATATATATATATATATATATATATATATATATATATATGACCGCATATTCTGTATTTATTATTTTCTGGTTTAGGGCTTCTATCCCTCTAACTATTTTCTTAGCATCAGGGCTTAATTGGAATAGGAGTTCTCCAAAACTCATTTTCGTACTTTTAAGGTGAAGAAAAGAAGTGATTTACTATAGAGTGTATTACACTTATTTGTATAATTTGCACGACGTTTCGAACCTCCATGGTTCATTCTCAAGTGAACAATCTTACAATACTAGTTGATTTTATACCCGCATTAGGTCAGGTGATAATACAATGAAGGTGAAAAACATGGGGGGATACATAAGGGATAAACATAGGGGCTGCAGAAGGCTTATTGGCCCATACGAGGCATCTCCTATCTAAACACAAAGATGAATCCAGTGTAATTGGCCTGTTATGTTGGACATTGTCTTCTGTGTTGGCATCGATATGTTCTTGTCTTGTCCTTACTCTCATGGTGGGTAGAGTAAATAGTTCCGTGATTTGGGTGTTCATGGTAGGTCGCTCTATTCTTATGTGAATTGCCTCAAGAATTTGTAATCTTCTTGAATCTTGGGTTTTGTCTATTATGCAAGTATTCTTGTTCAACATTTCTCTTGTTAGAGTAATGTCATGGGCTTGTCTCATGTGATTCCTAGGGGCACCAGATTGAAGATGGCATGTCAAACGCCTCGTCAGCTTGGTCGACGTCATACCTATGTACTTACATTGAAGGTTACATCCTTCGTGGGGGCAAGTGTACATGTATACAACGCTTGACTGCTGTAGAGGGTTCTCCGTCGGCTTCGGGCTGTTTTTGATAAGGAGTTCGGAAGTCTTCTTGGTTTTGTAGAATATTATCAGGTTTATGTTTTGGTTAGGAGTAGTGCTTTTTACTCCTTTACGGATTATTTCTTTCATTATTCTTTCCTCTTTTATATGTTCACTGTGCATGGTTGATTTGTAATATAATTTTATTGGGGGTGTTGTGGTTTCTGTTCTAGGTTCTGAATTATACCAACGGTCCAAGTGTCTTCTTATAGCAGCGTTTATTTCCGCGTTGCTATATCCGTTGTTCACCAATACCTGAGTTACTCTTTCAAACTCTCTACTCACGTTGCTCCATTCAGAGCAGTGGGTAAGCGCTCGACGAATATAAGCATTGAGAACACTGGCTTTGTATCTTTGGGGGCACTCACTTCTACCGTTCAGCATAATCCTATGTTGGTGGGCTTGGTATATACGTTGGTGCTTAAAGAGGTTCCTGTTTTTGTTATTAGTACATCCAAGAATGGCAGACTGTTATTTTTACTATTTTCATGTGTAAATCGGATTACTGACTCTCTCTCTAGGTGTCTTTTTAGGTCAATTAGTTCATCTGAGTCTTTTACTATTACGAATATGTCATCTACATAACGGCAGTATACAGTTGGTTTTTGTCTGCTACTGAAGACCCTATCTTCGATGGTTCCCATATAAAAATTAGCAAATAAAACTCCTAAGGGGGAGCCCATTGCTACTCCGTCTATCTGTAAATACATGTCTCCTTGTGGACTGATGAAAGGGGCTTCCTTTGTACATGCTTCGAGAAGACTTTTCAAGTGTGGCTCAGGTATGTCTAATTTGGGGGTGCTCTTGTCTCTGTATACTCTGTCCAGTATCATTCCTATGGTTGTGTCGACTGGGACGTTGGAAAAAGGGATTCAACGTCCAGGGAAGCGATGATTCCATCGGGCTGGGTAGATTTGATCAATTCTAGGAAATCTGCTGATGATTGTAGACTAAACTTACTTGGAGTGTATGGAGTTAGGAGTTCATTGAGTTTTTTTGCCAGGTGATAAGTTGGGGTTGGTATTTGGCTGATTATAGGGCGTAGTGGGTTACCTGGTTTATGCGTCTTAACATTGCCGTAGGCATATCCTAAGCCATAGTCGCCTTGAAGTTTATTGAAATGCGCACTACCTTTCTTTGCGTTGATTGCTGTAATTGTTTTGTTTACTTTCCGCTTAAGGTCTTCTACGGGGTTCCTCGTGATTCGTTGAAATTTGGAGTCGTCACTTAGGATGTCGCTAATTTTGTTCATGTATTCATGGGTAGGAATCAATACATATGCTGCTGTTTTGTCGGCTTTTCTTATTGTTACGTCTTTCAGATTTTTTAGTTGTTTCGCTGCTTCTTTGAGTCGTGGGGTTAAGATTGTAGATGAATATGTTCCTCGTTTTTTCCCTGCTTCTGCAAGTAGTTCAGCTTGAAGTGTGTCCGTGGTGATGACTTTTTTGTTGTCTTCTAGCTTATGGATATCGTCCAGAAGCATTTCGAAGACAATGTCCAACATAACAGAAGACAATGTCCAACATAACAGGCCAATTACACTGGATTAATCTTTGTGTTTAGATAGGAGATGCCTCGTATGGGCCAATAAGCCTTCTGCAGCCCCTATGTTTATCCCTTATGTATCCCCCCATGTTTTTCACCTTCATTGTATTATCACCTGACCTAATGCGGGTATAAAATCAACTAGTATTGTAAGATTGTTCACTTGAGAATGAGCCATGGAGGTTCGAAACGTCGTGCAAATTATACAAATAAGTGTAATACACTCTATAGTAAATCACTTCTTTTCTTCACCTTAAAAGTACGAAAATGAGTTTTGGAGAACTCCTATTCCAATTAAGCCCTGATGCTAAGAAAATAGTTAGAGGGATAGAAGCCCTAAACCAGAAAATAATAAATACAGAATATGCGGTCATATTCAATGAAACATGTTTGAAAGAAAACCTGCTGCCAGTATACACCAATATATATATATATATATATATATATATATATATATATATATATATATATATATATATATATATATATATATATATATATATATATATGTATATATGTCGTACCTAGTAGCCAGAACTCACTTCTCAGCCTACTATGCAAGGCCCGATTTGCCTAATTAGTCAAGTTTTCATGAATTAATTGTTTTTCGAATACCTAACCTAACCTAACCTAACTTTTTCGGCTACCTAACTTAACCTAACCAATAAAGATAGGTTAGGTTAGGTTAGGTAGGGTTGGTTAGATTTGGTCATATATCTACGTTAATTTTAACTCCAGTAAAAAAAAAATTGACCTCATGCATAATGAAATGTGTAGGTTTATCATTTCATAAGAAAAAAATTAGAGAAAATATATTAGTTCAGGAAAACTTGGCTTATTAGGCAAATCGGGCCTTGCGTAGTAGGCTGAGAAGTGAGTTCTGGCTAATAGGTATGACATATATATATATATATGTATATATATATATATATGTCGTACCTAGTAGCCAGAACGCACTTCTCAGCCTACTATGCAAGGCCCGATTTGCCTAATAAGCCAAGTTTTCCTGAATTAATATATTTTCTCTAATTTTTTTCTTATGAAATGATAAAGCTTCCCATTTCATTATGTATGAGGTCAATTTTTTTATTAGAGTTAAAATTAACGTACATATATGACCGAACCTACCCAACCCTACCTAACCTATATATAACCTAACATATATATATATATATATATATATGTATATATATATATATATATATATATATATATATATATATATATATATATGTCGTACCTAGTAGCCAGAACGCACTTCTCGGCCTACTATGCAAGGCTCGATTTGCCTAATAAGCCAAGTTTTCCTGAATTAATATATTTTCTCTAATTTTTTTCTTATGAAATGATAAAGCTACCCATTTCATTATGTATGAGGTCAATTTTTTTTTATTGGAGTTAAAATTAACGTAGATATATGACCGAACCTAACCAACCCTACCTAACCTAACCTAACCTATCTTTATAGGTTGGGTTAGGCTAGGTAGCTGAAAAAGTTAGGTTAGGTTAGGTTAGGTAGGTTAGGTAGTCGAAAAACAATTAATTCATGAAAACTTGGCTTATTAGGCAAATCGGGCCTTGCATAGTAGGCTGAGAAGTGCGTTCTGGCTACTAGGTACGACATATATATATATATGTCGTACTTAGTAGCCAGAACGCACTTCTCGGCCTACTATGCAAGGCCCGATTTGCCTAATAAGCCAAGTTTTCATGAATTAATTGTTTTTCGACTACCTAACCTACCTAACCTAACCTAACTTTTTCCGCTACCTAACCTAACCTAACCTAACCTATAGAGATAGGTTAGGTTAGGTTAGGTTCGGTTATATATCTACGTTATTTTATCTCCAATAAAAAAAATTGACCTCATACATAATGAAATGTTTAGCTTTATCATTTCATAAGAAAAAAATTAGAGAAAATATATTAATACAGGAAAAGTTGGCTTATTAGGCAAATCGGGCCTTGCATAGTAGGCTGAGAAGTGCATTCTGGCTACTAGGTACGACATATATATATATATATATATATATATATATATATATATATATATATATGTATATGTCGTACCTAGTAGCCAGAACGCACTTTCTGGCCTACTATGCAAGGCCTGATTTGCCTAATAGGCCAAGTTTTCCTGAATTAATATATTTTCTCAAATGTTTTTCTTATGAAATGGTAAAGCTACCAATTTCATTATGTATGAGGTCAATTTTTTTTTATTGGAGTTAAAATTAACGTAGATATATGACCGAACCTAACCAACCCTACCTAACCTAACCTAACCTATCTTTATAGGTTAGGTTAGGTTAGGTAGCCGAAAAAGTTAGGTTAGGTTAGGTTAGGTAGGTTAGGTTGTCGAAAAACAATTAATTCATGAAAACTTGGCTTATTAGGCAAATCGGGCCTTGAATAGTAGGCTGAGAAGTGCGTTCTGGCTACTAGGTACGACATATATATATATATATATATATATATATATATATATATATATATATATATATATATATATATATATATATATATTATTAAATATTCGTATTATTAAATATGACCGAAAAAGTAAGATTAATAATTCTAACACGAATTTTCTCAATCTTTCGTACATTACGCTTCACTGTTGGAGGTAAATAAAAAATCAATTCTCCAAAATTCATTTTTTATTTCTAGTCTGACGCGACACGGGCGCGTTGCGTAAAACTTATTACATTTTCAAAGACTTTAGTTCACAAATACACAACTGAATAGAACTTACGTATTTCCGATTTTATATCTACATTTGAGTGAGGTGGAAGGGGTGATGTGGCATTAACACAAGACAGAACAAAGTGTGGTATTAATAGGGTATTAATTTCATCAACACAAGACAGAACACGAAACAATGGATATTGAATAGAAGTGTTTGTAGAAAGCCTATTGGTCCATATTTCTTGATGCTTCTATATTGGAGCGGAGTCTTGAGGTGGGTAGAATATAGTTGTGCAATAATTGGCTGTTGATTGCTGGTGTTGACTTCTTGATGTGTAGTGCCTCGCAAACGTCAAGCCGCCTGCTATCGCTGTATCTATCGATGATTTCTGTGTTGTTTACTAGGATTTCTCTGGCGATGGTTTGGTTGTGGGAAGAGATTATATGTTCCTTAATGGAGCCCTGTTGCTTATGCATCGTTAAACGCCTAGAAAGAGATGTTGTTGTCTTGCCTATATACTGGGTTTTTTGGAGCTTACAGTCCCCAAGTGGGCATTTGAAGGCATAGACGACGTTAGTCTCTTTTAAAGCGTTCTGTTTTGTGTCTGGAGAGTTTCTCATGAGTAGGCTTGCCGTTTTTCTGGTTTTATAGTAAATCGTCAGTTGTATCCTCTGATTTTTGTCTGTAGGGATAACGTTTCTCTTAACAATATCTTTCAGGACCCTTTCCTCCGTTTTATGAGCTGTGGAAAAGAAGTTCCTGTAAAATAGTCTAATAGGGGGTATAGGTGTTGTGTTAGTTGTCTCTTCAGAGGTCGCATGGCTTTTCACTTTCCTTCTTATGATGTCTTCGACGAAACCATTGGAGAAGCCGTTATTGACTAGGACCTGCCTTACCCTACAGAGTTCTTCGTCGACTTGCTTCCATTCTGAGCTGTGGCTGAGAGCACGGTCGACATATGCGTTAACAACACTCCTCTTGTACCTGTCTGGGCAGTCGCTGTTGGCATTTAGGCACATTCCTATGTTTGTTTCCTTAGTGTAGAATGCAGTGTGGAAACCTCCGCCCTTTTCCATGACTGTTACATCTAGAAAGGGCAGCTTCCCATCCTTTTCCATCTCGTAAGTGAAACGCAGCACGGAACTCTGCTCAAATGCCTCCTTCAGCTCCTGCAGATGTCTGACATCAGGTACCTGTGTAAAAATGTCGTCAACATACCTGCAGTATATGGCCGGTTTCAAGTTCATGTCGACTAAGACTTTTTGCTCGATGGTACCCATGTAGAAGGTTGCAAACAGGACACCTAGGGGAGAACCCATGGCGACCCCATCTACTTGCTTATACATGTGCCCATCCGGGCTCAAGAAGGGTGCCTCTTTAGTACAAGCTTGGAGTAGTTTCTTGGAGAAGTAGGTGAATATATACTTCCATTCAATACCCATTGTTTCGTGTTCTGTCTTGTGTTGATGAATTTAATATCCTATTAATACCACCTAACCCCATCCACCTCACTCAAATGTAGATATAAACAAATCGGAGATGTGTAAGTTCTATTCAGTTGTGTATGTGTAAACTAAAGTCTTTGAAAATGTAATAAGTTTTACGAAACGCGCTCAAGTGTCGCGTCAGACTAGAAATAAAAATTAATTTTGGAGAATTGATTTTTGAATTACCACCAGCAGTGAAAAGAAATGTACGAAAGATTGAGAAAATTCATGTTAGAATTATTAATCTTACTTTTTCGGTCATATTTAATAATATATGTCTACAGGATAGACTGCTACCAAAATATACTAATATATAGTATATATATATATATATATATATATATATATATATATATATATATATATATATATATATATATAACTGAAAACTCACACCCCAGAAGTGACTCGAACCCATACTCCCAGGAGCAACGCAACTGGTATGTACAAGACGCCTTAATCCACTTGACCATCACGACCGGACATAATGAGGTGATAGCCGAGGCTATTTGAACCACCCCACCGCCGGCACTCGGATAGTAATCTTGGGCATAGCATTTTACCAAATCACCTGATTCTTTGGGGCACATGTGAGGAACACAAATAGCCTCGGCTATCACCTCATTATGTCCGGTCGTGATGGTCAAGTGGATTAAGGCGTCTTGTACATACCAGTTGCGTTGCTCCTGGGAGTATGGGTTCGAGTCACTTCTGGGGTGTGAGTTTTCAGTTGCATATTGATCTGGGGACCATTCAGGCTTGTTCGCATATATATATATATATATATATATATATATATATATATATATATATATATATATATATATATATATATATATATATATATATATATATATATATATATATATATATATATATATATATATATATATATATATATATATATTTGCTGTGCCCAATGCAGCCCTGGGAACTCGCCTCAGTCATGACGCTCTCCGCATTGGAGCTGCCTTTCGCCTTGCCGCCCCCATCCTCACCGAACATAGGTGCATCTGCGGAACTGCGATGGCAGACCAATATGGTCGTCATGGTCTGGTATGTCGTAAATCACAGGGTAAAATTGCAAGACATGAAGAATTCAACGACATCATCAAGAGGAGCCTCGCCACAGCCCGCTGCCCGGCACAAAGAGAACCACACTTATCCAGACCTAACGACCCTCAGAAGCGCCCTGATGGGGTCACCTTGCTACCTTGGAAGGATGGTAAGCAAGTGGTATGGGGCTACACGTGCGCTGCCACACTGGCCAGTACCTACCTCCACTACAGCACACGTGAAAGCGGTGGTGCTGCTTCTTTCAGGGAATCGCAGAAAATTATTAAATACAGAGGTCTAGCACACTGCTACAGCTTTGTTCCGATCGGCTCGGAGACCCTCGGTTCGTGGGGAAAATGTGCATTGAAGTTCCTGAAGGAATTGGGGGACAAATTGATCAGCGCTACAAAAGACCAGAGAGCAAAAAGTTTCTTGTTCCAGCGCCTCAGTGTTGCGATTCAGAGGGGAAATGCCTGTTGCGTCTTGGGCACTAGTCCAACTTCAGAGGAATTCGAAGAAGTGTTTGACTTGCAACAATGATCGAACCCGTCTGTGACATTCATCAATGTTTCCCATTGTTGTGTTCTTCAAGAGATCCATAACCTTTAAGCACCTTTTTGCATTATTATTTTTGTATCAACCCATGTATATCTTGTAACCATCAAATGCAATATATATATATATATATATATATATATATATATATATATATATATATATATATATATATATATATATATATATATATATATATATATAAAGATAATGCACGATTGGATACAGATAAGTAGGACTCATTTTGAGTCAAGGCTTGAGAGGCGAGTGAGAGGAGGTTCAGAGATATAATATATACAAACACCTCCTCTAGAATAGAGAATAGAAACGCATTATAACACAAAGAAGTGGTCAACGGAAATAGTAAGAGAGAACACACTTTAGCTGGGAAGCATATTAGGAAAAGAAGCCAGAGAGGGACATTCAAAACAATGTAAACCTAACGAAACATCTGGTTGTTACAGTGCTAATACAGACAAGTTATTACTTACAGTGCTGATACAGCGACAACATGTGTACATACAGTGCTGATACAGTGAAAAACATGTGTACTTACAGTGAGGGTGGCTGTGGCAGTCCTGGGTGGGGTGCCGTCATCCACCGCCCACACCAGCACGGAGTGGGCGGCCGCTGTCTCGCGATCCAGGCCGCCCACAACCCAGACCGCCCCCGACCCATCTACACTGAACTGTCGTCTGGGGTCACTGTCCTCTGCTATCTTGTAGCGCACGCGGCTGTGTCCTCCCTGCGGTTAGTGGCGGGTATTAGTGTAGGACACCTGGCTGTGTCCTCCCTGCGGTTAGTGGCGGGTATTAGTGTAGCACACCTGGCTGTGTCCTCCCTGCGGTTTGTGGCGGATATTAGTGTAGGACACCTGGCTGTGTCCTCCCTGCGGTTAGTGGCGGGTATTAGTGTTGGACACCTGGCTGTGTCCTCCCTGCGGTTAGTGGCGGGTATTAGTGTAGGACGCCTGACTGTGTCTTCCCTGCGGTTAGTGGCGGGTATTAGTGTTGGACACCTGGCTGTGTCCTCCCTGCGGTTAGTGGCGGGTATTAGTGTAGGACACCTGGCTGTGTCCTCCCTGCGGTTAGTGGCGGGTATTAGTGTTGGACACCTGGCTGTGTCCTCCCTGCGGTTAGTGGCGGGTATTAGTGTAGGACACCTGGCTGTGTCCTCCCTGCGGTTTGTGGCGGATATTAGTGTAGCACACCTGGCTGTGTCCTCCCTGCGGTTAGTGGCGGGTATTAGTGTAGGACACCTGGCTGTGTCCTCCCTGCGGTTTGTGGTGGATATTAGTGTAGCACACCTGGCTGTGTCCTCCCTGCAGTTAGTGGCGGGTATTAGTGTAGGACACCTGGCTGTGTCCTCCCTGCGGTTAGTGGCGGGTATTAGTGTAGGACGCCTGACTGTGTCTTCCCTGCGGTTAGTGGCGGGTATTAGTGTAGGACACCTGGCTGTGTCCTCCCTGCGGTTAGTGGCGGGTATTAGTGTAGGACACCTGGCTGTGTCCTCCCTGCGGTTAGTGGCGGGTATTAGTGTAGGATACCTGGCTGTGTCCTCCCTGCGGTTAGTGGCGGGTATTAGTGTAGGACGCCTGGCTGTGTCCTCCCTGTGGTCCTATGCAAATTGGGCCTTGCATAGTAGGCCAAGATCTGTGTTCTGGCTACTATGTACATATATATATATATATATATATATATATATATATATATATATATATATATATATATACATATATATATATATACATATATATATATATATATATATATATATATATATATATATATATATATATATATATATATATATATATATATATATATATATATATATATATAAGCCTATACTTGCATAAACCACAAGTGAAGATAAACAATCTTTGGACAACACCCACCAGTGGGACTCGAACCCAGAAAGCACAACTACCTTCCAGTAGCTGGCATAACTAGTATGCTTTAACCCACTACGCCATCAGACCTTACAAAAGAAGTAGATAGTTCGAGATATATATATCTCAAACATCTCTACCTCCCGAAGGCACCAGATGAGTGAGGGGTCAATCTGCAATTTTCATCAAGCCACTGTCAATGTGAGAGAACTCGTGTCCAGCTTATAAGCCTATACTTGCATAAACCACAAGTGAAGATAAACAATCTTTGGACAACACCCACCAGTGGGACTCGAACCCAGAAAGCACAACTACCTTCCAGTAGCTGGCATAACTAGTATGCTTTAACCCACTACGCCATCAGACCTTACAAAAGAAGTAGATAGTTCGAGATATATATATCTCAAACATCTCTACCTCCCGAAGGCACCAGATGAGTGAGGGGTCAATCTGCAATTTTCATCAAGCCACTGTCAATGTGAGAGAACTCGTGTCCAGCTTATAAGCCTATACTTGCATAAACCACAAGTGAAGATAAACAATCTTTGGACAACACCCACCAGTGGGACTCGAACCCAGAAAGCACAACTACCTTCCAGTAGCTGGCATAACTAGTATGCTTTAACCCACTACGCCATCAGACCTTACAAAAGAAGTAGATAGTTCGAGATATATATATCTCAAACATCTCTACCTCCCGAAGGCACCAGATGAGTGAGGGGTCAATCTGCAATTTTCATCAAGCCACTGTCAATGTGAGAGAACTCGTGTCCAGCTTATAAGCCTATACTTGCATAAACCACAAGTGAAGATAAACAATCTTTGGACAACACCCACCAGTGGGACTCGAACCCAGAAAGCACAACTACCTTCCAGTAGCTGGCATAACTAGTATGCTTTAACCCACTACGCCATCAGACCTTACAAAAGAAGTAGATAGTTCGAGATATATATATCTCAAACATCTCTACCTCCCGAAGGCACCAGATGAGTGAGGGGTCAATCTGCAATTTTCATCAAGCCACTGTCAATGTGAGAGAACTCGTGTCCAGCTTATAAGCCTATACTTGCATAAACCACAAGTGAAGATAAACAATCTTTGGACAACACCCACCAGTGGGACTCGAACCCAGAAAGCACAACTACCTTCCAGTAGCTGGCATAACTAGTATGCTTTAACCCACTACGCCATCAGACCTTACAAAAGAAGTAGATAGTTCGAGATATATATATCTCAAACATCTCTACCTCCCGAAGGCACCAGATGAGTGAGGGGTCAATCTGCAATTTTCATCAAGCCACTGTCAATGTGAGAGAACTCGTGTCCAGCTTATAAGCCTATACTTGCATAAACCACAAGTGAAGATAAACAATCTTTGGACAACACCCACCAGTGGGACTCGAACCCAGAAAGCACAACTACCTTCCAGTAGCTGGCATAACTAGTATGCTTTAACCCACTACGCCATCAGACCTTACAAAAGAAGTAGATAGTTCGAGATATATATATCTCAAACATCTCTACCTCCCGAAGGCACCAGATGAGTGAGGGGTCAATCTGCAATTTTCATCAAGCCACTGTCAATGTGAGAGAACTCGTGTCCAGCTTATAAGCCTATACTTGCATAAACCACAAGTGAAGATAAACAATCTTTGGACAACACCCACCAGTGGGACTCGAACCCAGAAAGCACAACTACCTTCCAGTAGCTGGCATAACTAGTATGCTTTAACCCACTACGCCATCAGACCTTACAAAAGAAGTAGATAGTTCGAGATATATATATCTCAAACATCTCTACCTCCCGAAGGCACCAGATGAGTGAGGGGTCAATCTGCAATTTTCATCAAGCCACTGTCAATGTGAGAGAACTCGTGTCCAGCTTATAAGCCTATACTTGCATAAACCACAAGTGAAGATAAACAATCTTTGGACAACACCCACCAGTGGGACTCGAACCCAGAAAGCACAACTACCTTCCAGTAGCTGGCATAACTAGTATGCTTTAACCCACTACGCCATCAGACCTTACAAAAGAAGTAGATAGTTCGAGATATATATATCTCAAACATCTCTACCTCCCGAAGGCACCAGATGAGTGAGGGGTCAATCTGCAATTTTCATCAAGCCACTGTCAATGTGAGAGAACTCGTGTCCAGCTTATAAGCCTATACTTGCATAAACCACAAGTGAAGATAAACAATCTTTGGACAACACCCACCAGTGGGACTCGAACCCAGAAAGCACAACTACCTTCCAGTAGCTGGCATAACTAGTATGCTTTAACCCACTACGCCATCAGACCTTACAAAAGAAGTAGATAGTTCGAGATATATATATCTCAAACATCTCTACCTCCCGAAGGCACCAGATGAGTGAGGGGTCAATCTGCAATTTTCATCAAGCCACTGTCAATGTGAGAGAACTCGTGTCCAGCTTATAAGCCTATACTTGCATAAACCACAAGTGAAGATAAACAATCTTTGGACAACACCAAGCATCTCGGGAGGTAGAGATGTTTGAGATATATATATCTCGAACTATCTACTTCTTTTGTAAGGTCTGATGGCGTAGTGGGTTAAAGCATACTAGTTATGCCAGCTACTGGAAGGTAGTTGTGCTTTCTGGGTTCGAGTCCCACTGGTGGGTGTTGTCCAAAGATTGTTTATCTTCACTTGTGGTTTATGCAAGTATAGGCTTATAAGCTGGACACGAGTTCTCTCACATTGACAGTGGCTTGATGAAAATTGCAGATTGACCCCTCACTCATCTGGTGCCTTCGGGAGGTAGAGATGTTTGAGATATATATATCTCGAACTATCTACTTCTTTTGTAAGGTCTGATGGCGTAGTGGGTTAAAGCATACTAGTTATGCCAGCTACTGGAAGGTAGTTGTGCTTTCTGGGTTCGAGTCCCACTGGTGGGTGTTGTCCAAAGATTGTTTATCTTCACTTGTGGTTTATGCAAGTATAGGCTTATAAGCTGGACACGAGTTCTCTCACATTGACAGTGGCTTGATGAAAATTGCAGATTGACCCCTCACTCATCTGGTGCCTTCGGGAGGTAGAGATGTTTGAGATATATATATCTCGAACTATCTACTTCTTTTGTAAGGTCTGATGGCGTAGTGGGTTAAAGCATACTAGTTATGCCAGCTACTGGAAGGTAGTTGTGCTTTCTGGGTTCGAGTCCCACTGGTGGGTGTTGTCCAAAGATTGTTTATCTTCACTTGTGGTTTATGCAAGTATAGGCTTATAAGCTGGACACGAGTTCTCTCACATTGACAGTGGCTTGATGAAAATTGCAGATTGACCCCTCACTCATCTGGTGCCTTCGGGAGGTAGAGATGTTTGAGATATATATATCTCGAACTATCTACTTCTTTTGTAAGGTCTGATGGCGTAGTGGGTTAAAGCATACTAGTTATGCCAGCTACTGGAAGGTAGTTGTGCTTTCTGGGTTCGAGTCCCACTGGTGGGTGTTGTCCAAAGATTGTTTATCTTCACTTGTGGTTTATGCAAGTATAGGCTTATAAGCTGGACACGAGTTCTCTCACATTGACAGTGGCTTGATGAAAATTGCAGATTGACCCCTCACTCATCTGGTGCCTTCGGGAGGTAGAGATGTTTGAGATATATATATCTCGAACTATCTACTTCTTTTGTAAGGTCTGATGGCGTAGTGGGTTAAAGCATACTAGTTATGCCAGCTACTGGAAGGTAGTTGTGCTTTCTGGGTTCGAGTCCCACTGGTGGGTGTTGTCCAAAGATTGTTTATCTTCACTTGTGGTTTATGCAAGTATAGGCTTATAAGCTGGACACGAGTTCTCTCACATTGACAGTGGCTTGATGAAAATTGCAGATTGACCCCTCACTCATCTGGTGCCTTCGGGAGGTAGAGATGTTTGAGATATATATATCTCGAACTATCTACTTCTTTTGTAAGGTCTGATGGCGTAGTGGGTTAAAGCATACTAGTTATGCCAGCTACTGGAAGGTAGTTGTGCTTTCTGGGTTCGAGTCCCACTGGTGGGTGTTGTCCAAAGATTGTTTATCTTCACTTGTGGTTTATGCAAGTATAGGCTTATAAGCTGGACACGAGTTCTCTCACATTGACAGTGGCTTGATGAAAATTGCAGATTGACCCCTCACTCATCTGGTGCCTTCGGGAGGTAGAGATGTTTGAGATATATATATCTCGAACTATCTACTTCTTTTGTAAGGTCTGATGGCGTAGTGGGTTAAAGCATACTAGTTATGCCAGCTACTGGAAGGTAGTTGTGCTTTCTGGGTTCGAGTCCCACTGGTGGGTGTTGTCCAAAGATTATATATATATATATATATATATATATATATATATATATATATATATATATATATATATATATATATATATATATTGTGACGGTAACGCGTTGGTGTTCGGCTGTTTAAGGCTAGGGGTATGGCCTCGTCACATAGTTATAAAAAAAAATAGAAAAACTGGAACTTCGTCTGTGGTAAGGTAAGGAGAAGACACACAAAACACAAGTAAACTTTAACAATGAAATTTTAATTACGTTAAATAAATCAAAACATGAAAATAATGCACAAACAAATATGTATAATAAAATCAATCAATCAAAATAATAAGAATACTTAAATGACACAATGAAAAGTTACGTTAAGGCAAAATAACAAGAAGTGCAACACAAAGGTAAGTGGGAGGTGCTGGAATATTGGCTTAAAGCCACCACCTCTCTCAGTACACTCTAGAGTCTAGCTGGGAGGTGTGCTGGCTACGAAAGCACGGAACATTCTGAAGACTGATGTTGGGGCGACCCCAGACATCGGGTAGTATTGGGGGGCGAGTGCAGGTGCAGCCAGACCGGCGACCAATCAGCGGAGCCGTAGCGATCAACGGGTAGTTTGGTGATTTGGGTCCGAACAGGTGGCGGGCTGCATACGTTTCTGCTCACCCTTGCAAGCCTTGCTGGTGTTGTTGTCGTTGTTGGACATTTCTTCCATAGTCTTTTTATATAATTGTGAAGACGTAATTTTGGAGGGAAGAGCAGGCTCAATCTCTTGAAGGAGATTATCGTCACAACTCTCCCCCGAAGCCTGCGGTTCTGGAAGAAGTACGTCGTTATGTGGTGGAGTAATGGATGGAGTCGCTTCTACTTCATAAACTCTGGAGAGGGCATCGGCTATGGTGTTGTCAGAACCCTTGATATAGCGGATCTCCAGGTTGAAGTCTTGTAAATACAGAGCCCATCGTAGAAGACGCTGGTTGGTGAATTGGGCTTGATGTAGGAAGCGGAGAGGGTTGTGGTCTGAGAAGATGGTGGTAGACCTGGCGCCTTGTAGGTACGGAGCGAAGTGTTGGAGGTTCAGGACGATGGATAGTAGCTCCTTTTCAATAGTGCTGTAGTTCCTCTGGTGTGGTTTCAGTTTGTAGCTGTAGTAGCTGACAGGTAGAACCTCCTCGCCTCGTAGTTGCATCAGGACACCACCAACGCCGGTACCACTGGCGTCGACATGAAGGACGAAAGGCTTGGTGATATCTGGAGAGGCGAGAATGGGGTTAGAACAGAGGAGGAATTTGAGTTGTTCGAAAGCAACGGTTTGCTGCATGGTCCAATTATACCGTTGCTTGGGACTGGTTAATAGAATTAGAGGTGTGGCGACTGTACTGAAATTCCTCACAAACCTACGGTAGTAAGAGGCAAGACCAAGGAAGCGCAGGAGCTGCTTCCTGGTGGTAGGCTGTGGATACTGTAGGATGGCTTGAGTGTGTGAGTCTAACGGAGCTATGCTGCCACTCCCAATAACATGACCCAGATAACGCACTTTACCTTTCGCGAAAGTGGACTTGCCCAGGTTGATGGTGAGGCCGGCTGTCAGGAGCTTGGAGAACAGACGTCGCAGCTGGAGCAGATGTTCACTCCAGGAGTTGGAGGCTACGACGATATCGTCCAGGTAGGCGTATGTGTTATCCAAGCCCTGGATGACACGGTTGACAGCTCTTTGAAAGGTGGCCGGGGCATTACATAGTCCGAAAGGAAGGCGTTCATATCTGAAAAGTCCAAAAGGAGTGATGAAGGCAGATATCTCTTTAGCGCGCTCCGTTAGACACACTTGATAGTACCCCTTAAGCAAGTCCACTTGGGACAAGTACTGGGCACTACCAATGGCATCAAGGATGTCATCTATCCTTGGCAAGGGGTAAGCATCCTTGACAGTGACAGAGTTCAGTTTTCGATAGTCAGTGCACAACCGCACCTTACCTTGGGGTTTGGGCACCAAGATACAAGGTGAGGCCCAGGGGGACTCACAAGGTGTAGCCAGTCCATGGTCCAAGAGGTACTGCACCTCAGCATGCATGACTTCCTTCTTGCTCGGGCTGATTCGGTAGAAGGGTTGACGAATCGGCCGGGTGTCGGGGAGCAGTTGGATGTCGTGCTGGGTAACATTACACTCTTGGGGATCATCTCTGAACAACTCTTGATGTTCTCTGAAGATCTTAACGAGAGGTGCACTATGATTATCCTGAAAGTATTTGGGAAGATCATTAAGGATTTCGGAATTAGAAAGCGCTGACTCCTTGTCAGTGCTTTCGGGAGGAGAAGCTGGGAAGGTCTCACTGTGGATGTAGGGTTCTGTGAATGTGGAATAGTTAATCAAGACAGTGGGAGGAGTACCATTATATTGCTTCAGGAGGTTGACGTGGCACAGCTGGGTCTTCCGCCGCCTATCTGGAGTCTCTATCACATAATTATTATTATTCCTGCACTCTTTGACGCAGTAGGGTCCTGAAAATCTGTTTTGTAAAGGTGAACCTGGGATAGGGAAATAAGCAAGGACGAAGTCTCCCGGCTTGAATTTTCTTACTTTGCTGGTCTGGTCGTAATGAGTCTTCATTCTCACCTGGGCTTTCAATAGATTATCATGGGCAAAGCGGTGGACTCTCTCTAGAATGTGCTGAAGGTTTTGAAGAAACTGGGGCACATTCTGATGCTCACTGAAGGTGGCATCTCTGAGAGAGTCTTTGAAAGCCTTAAGGGGAGTACGGCACTTACGGCCGTAGAGCATCTCATAAGGAGATACTCCTAGGGACTCATTGGGGAGACTTCTGAAAATACACATTATTAGGTCAATCTGCTTATCCCAATCCTTTGAGGTTTCACTACAAAACTTTTTCAAGAGTGCTTTGATGGTCTGATGACTACGTTCAAGAGAACCCTGTGAAGCAGGATGATAGGGGCTGGACAATACCTGTTTGATGTTGAACTCCTCCAGTGTTCTTTTGAAGAGATCACTGGTGAAGTTGGTGCCACAGTCACTTTGAATCTCCCTGGGAAATCCGTATTGAGTGAAGATCTTCAGTAGATGTTTGATAACCGTAGCAGCCGTGATGTTCTTCACTGGAACTGCTATGGGAAATCTGGTGGTAGGACACAGGATGGTTAGGATGTAGGCGTTACCTGAACTGGTCCGAGGTAAAGGACCAACACAGTCTATTATGAGTCTGTGGAAAGGTTCCGCAGGCACCTGTATGGGAATCAGTGGTGCTCTGGGAATGGAGACGTTCGGTTTGCCTGCCATCTGACATGTATGACACTGTTTTACGTACTGTTTGACGTTATTTACCATACCTGGCCAGTAGTAGTCTTGACGAATCCCATGGTAAGTCTTGTTGAAGCCGTAGTGGGAGAATGATCCGTGGGCCAGGTGTAGAATAGTGGGCCGCAGGCTGGTGGGAATCACAAGTTGTTCGGTGTTGGCCCAATCGTCCTCCTCCTTCAGTTTACTGGGTCTATATCTGCGGTAGAGCAAGTCGTTCTCTAGGAAGAACCCAGGAATACTGTCGGGTTGAGTCTCAGCCTGGAAAAACAATGGTGTTAAAGTAAGATCTTCCCTCTGCAACTTACGGAACTCCAACTTGGTCAGATGCGGGGGTAGTTTCTGAGGGTCTTGAGGGACAGCGGTAGCAGTAGAGTCAGCTGGCTGTGGACGTGCGGCTTGTGCACGGGTGGTCACGAGAACCGGAGGAGAAACTTCACTCTCTTGAACCTCTGCTGGAACATACTCAAGAATAGGGTTACTTGGCACAGAGTTACACACCTGGGGTTTGTCCATGACGATCAGGTTGGTCGGTTGCAGGTCTTCTGCCAAGTCGTTGCCTAGGAGAAGTTGCACTCCAGGCATGGGAAAAGGCTTTTCCCTGACGGCGACTTGGACTTCCCCGTTCACGTAGGGACAATCCAGGTGGACTCTGGCGAGAGGGTATGGAGTGGTAGCAGTGAGGTCAGTGATGAAGACGGTTTCTCCGGTGTAGACTATGTTGGGCACAGCCGACTTCAAGATGATCGATTGTAGAGCCGCTGTGTCCCTCAAGATCTTCAATTTGAAACGTCCCTCCGGATTTGAACCGTTGGCAGAGACAGTTCCAGTATACAGGTGGTTACTGAAAAGAGAAAGATCATTAACATCAACACCAACATTCATCACAGGCTTACCGGACTTAGGAGGAGTTGGTTTGGGTCGTTGTTGGTCAGTGGTTCCCTTGTATTGAGACTTACCACACTTGTCTATGGTATGTCCATAGAGTCTACAATACTTGCAGTACAGTTGTGAACCAGCTTGATCGGGGCTCACCTTCTCGTAACTGTACCACGACTTCTTACTGGAGGATGGTTCAGGTGTCAGCCGGTGGATGAGGCTGTAAGTGTCAGCCGACTTAGCACACTTCAGGTAGTCGGTTTCTTCTTTATCTGCTAAGTAGAGGCGGACAGGAGGCGGCACACGTCTCAAGAATTCTTCAACAAGCATCAGGTTCACGAGTTCTGTAAAAGTAGAGACATGTGCTGCTTCCAGCCATTTCATGAAATACCTCCGTTTCGTGTTAGCAAACTCGAGGAAGGTAGTGGTACTTGCCTTCAGGTGGTCACGGAATTTCCTTCTATAACTTTCGGTGGAAAGTAGGTAGGCGTCTAACACTGCTTGTTTCAGAGTGTAGTAGTCATTCTCAGACGCCAAAGTACTGAGTGTGACTGCAGCTCTACCTGTAAGATGGACTCTGAGAAGTGTTGCCCATTGGTCGACAGGCCAACTGAGTTGATTAGCAAGGGTTTCAAAGGTGGTAAAGAACACATCAACTTCTGCTTCTACAAAGGATGGCATTAACTTACTTGCATGTGATATATTAAAACTGACGGGAAGATTTGCAGTAGCTTGTTGGCGTTGAGTGAAGTGTGAAGTTTCCAAGGCGATTTCACGTTGACGACACTCTAGAGCCAGAGTTGCTTGTTGCTTGTCATGTTCGCGTTGTATTTCCAACTCGCGTTGTTTGGTTTCAAGCTGTAAGCGTTCCCGCTCCTGGAGTGTTTCAAGCTGTACTCGTTCACGTTCACGGAGTAATGCGACCTCACGTTCGTGTTCTTCTCTCCTCAAAGCAGCTTCGCGTTCTTGTTCGTCTCTCCTCAAAGCGGCTTCGCGTTCGTGTTCTTCCCTTCGTATGGCAGCTGCTTCTCTTTGCTGCTCACGTTCAATCTTGGCCAGCTCTAGTTTAAGTTTCATCGTTGCCAAGTCAGTTTTCTCTGCAATATAGTAAGTTTCATGAGTTTCAGAGTCTATCTTACCTTGCTCTAAATAGTAATCCAGCAACAGGTTGTGTAGGTCATTTTTGTTGGCTTGGTAGGGAACTTCTAGTTGATACTCATGTGCAAGAGTTTGTAGTTCAGTCCTCTTGGCACGACTCAAAGTCCCTATTTCACCTGCTGGATTTGCACGGAAAGTTTGGAGACGAAACATGGTGAAATTAGCAAATAAAGGTACACGAATGTTCAATAATGAAATGTCAGAAACAGGACAACGTGGCAACTGGTACCTATCCTGTGTGATCTTTAACAATTAACGTTAAGTGAAAGATATTAAATGATTAAATTAAATCAAGGGCGCAGGAAATCTTGTACCCGGTACTCATGTAAGAGAATAAGGGCAAGAAAATCCTACTAACAAATGAAACAAAGTTTCGAAAACAAATGAAACAGTTAAATGCTTCAAAAGTAAAATTGGTAGTCCAAGGATGTAGGCATACCTTGCCAAGTCTCTATAGGACATAAAGCAAGTTTTTCCTACTGAATTTAATATGATACTTACAGAATTAGCGAACTTTTGTGCTCTGAAAAAATAAGCTAATTCCCTACCGTTGTATGTATCATCATCTCTGACTGACGTGTAGGGGTGCGAGGTGTCAACTGGTGACGAGAACTGCTGCTGAGGTCCCAATTCAGCAACTAAAGTTCGAGCTAGAGGAACTATGGCCCTCTTTGTCCTCCTACAGTCAGATTGCAGAAGATTGGGTACTCTTGACCCGGGGCAGACCACAGTACCAGGGTACCAATATGATGATCTGTCAGAATGAGAAATATTCAAGGGACATAGATGGTAAATACGAGTAATAACATGGAGGGAGAGATGACCAATTAAGAGTATGACTGAGGCCTACAGTCACCACGTAATCCAAAGTTGTCTCACCTTCACTATATGTTACTCTCGTAATGCACAATACACCGCACCTTATAAAAATGAAATTGAATGAAAAATAGTAAAGCTACGTTAACAAAGTTAAATACGCTTACCATAAATTACCACTTGGCACCAGTACCTGAGTGAGGCTCCTAGGACAGGCCCCCATAAAACTTGTGACGGTAACGCGTTGGTGTTCGGCTGTTTAAGGCTAGGGGTATGGCCTCGTCACATAGTTATAAAAAAAAATAGAAAAACTGGAACTTCGTCTGTGGTAAGGTAAGGAGAAGACACACAAAACACAAGTAAACTTTAACAATGAAATTTTAATTACGTTAAATAAATCAAAACATGAAAATAATGCACAAACAAATATGTATAATAAAATCAATCAATCAAAATAATAAGAATACTTAAATGACACAATGAAAAGTTACGTTAAGGCAAAATAACAAGAAGTGCAACACAAAGGTAAGTGGGAGGTGCTGGAATATTGGCTTAAAGCCACCACCTCTCTCAGTACACTCTAGAGTCTAGCTGGGAGGTGTGCTGGCTACGAAAGCACGGAACATTCTGAAGACTGATGTTGGGGCGACCCCAGACATCGGGTAGTATTGGGGGGCGAGTGCAGGTGCAGCCAGACCGGCGACCAATCAGCGGAGCCGTAGCGATCAACGGGTAGTTTGGTGATTTGGGTCCGAACAGGTGGCGGGCTGCATACGTTTCTGCTCACCCTTGCAAGCCTTGCTGGTGTTGTTGTCGTTGTTGGACATTTCTTCCATAGTCTTTTTATATAATTGTGAAGACGTAATTTTGGAGGGAAGAGCAGGCTCAATCTCTTGAAGGAGATTATCGTCACAATATATATATATATATATATATATGCTTAGAGCTGTAGCAGCTCCCCATGCAGGTGATTTCCTATTAGCAACCCCAATGTCAGCAACCGGCACCCGTCTCACACCACAGGCCCTCCGAATTGCCGTGGCTCTCCGCCTCGCTGCCCCAATCCACACCGAATACAGGTTGGTGTATTTGCGGCGAGGCAGAGGCCGACAGATACGGACGGCATGGCCTTCTCTGCCAAAAGACAGGAGGACGGCATGCAAGACACGGCGAGGTCAATGACATTGTTAAGAGAAGCCTTACCACAGCCAGTTGTCCAGCAGAAAGAGAGCCCCGTTACCTAATGTCCCGCAACTCTGATGAGCCTGTCGGTCGCCCAGACGGAATCACGGTGAACCCCTGGAAGAATGGTAGACAGTTGGTGTGGGACTACACTTGCGTTTCAACTTTAGCCAATACCTATGATGACTTCAGTGCTACACAAACAGGAGGAGCTGCCAATCACCGGGAAGCGGCCAAGTCACGTAAATACAGCAACCTGTCCTCTTAAAAAGAACGTCGCTTTTGGCCGTTTGCCCGTATGGCCGAATTTGGACGTAATTTGAAAATAAAAAAAATATGAAAATAAATTTGCGATTTTTTTTTTCAACAACAGTAAGTTAAGGGTCCTCTGATAGGTTAGGTGGGCAGGAAATTCTCATAAAGTTTCAAAACATTATGAAAAACGTTAATTTAAAGTGTCCTCTTATAACCTCTGCGCGAACGCCGGATGACTCAAATAGAAAACGGAACAGAACATCACTTGTGTGAGTCGATTTCATTTCATATTACGTCCAAATTTAGCCATATCGCGCTTACGAGCCAAAAGTGACGTTATTTTTAAGAGGACGGGTTGAATACAGAGACCTTGAGCACCACTACAATTTTGTCCCTATTGCCTCAGAGACACTTGGTGCCTGGGGTAAAAGTGTTGCTAGCTTTTTGAAAGAGTTGGGGTCTAAGCTAATCGAAACAACTAGAGACCCTAGAGCTGCCAGTTGTCTTTTTCAGCGCCTTAGTGTGGCAATCCAGAGAGGAAATGCTCACGGCATCCATGGTTCCTGCCAACCATCTGAGGAGCTGGAGGAGCTGTTCAACTTGTGACAAGCAGCCTTGTACCCTGCATGTAATCAATATTGTAACTTTTTTTTGTATAATGGCATTTTCAAATAAAGTTAGATAAATATACACACATACCAAAAGAACAGGGGTGGTAGGAGAAGAAAATATCAAAGTGTTCAGTGAGGATCCACAAGGTCTTCTCTGAGTACTCATTATTTTCTTCTCCGAGGCTATGGGTCCCTACACTTGCACCAGAGGTGGTACCTCTTCTAGGTTTAATATATATATATATATATATATATATATATATATATATATATATATATATATATATATATATATATATATATATATATATATATTTCATTGAATATGACCGCATATTCTGTATTTATTATTTTCTGGTTTAGGGCTTCTATCCCTCTAACTATTTTCTTAGCATCAGGGCTTAATTGGAATAGGAGTTCTCCAAAACTCATTTTCGTACTTTTAAGGTGAAGAAAAGAAGTGATTTACTATAGAGTGTATTACACTTATTTGTATAATTTGCACGACGTTTCGAACCTCCATGGTTCATTCTCAAGTGAACAGATCTTACAATACTAGTTGATTTTATACCCGCATTAGGTCAGGTGATAATACAATGAAGGTGAAAAACATTGGGGGATACATAAGGGATAAACATAGGGGCTGCAGAAGGCTTATTGGCCCATACGAGGCATCTCCTATCTAAACACAAAGATTAATCCAGTGTAATTGGCCTGTTATGTTGGACATTGTCTTCTGTGTTGGCATCGATATGTTCTTGTCTTGTCCTTACTCTCATGGTGGGTAGAGTAAATAGTTCCGTGATTTGGGTGTTCATGGTAGGTCGCTCTATTCTTATGTGAATTGCCTCAAGAATTTGTAATCTTCTTGAATCTTGGGTTTTGTCTATTATGCAAGTATTCTTGTTCAACATTTCTCTTGTTAGAGTAATGTCATGGGCTTGTCTCATGTGATTTCCAGGGGCACCAGATTGAAGATGGCATGTCAAACGCCTCGTCAGCTTGGTCGACGTCATACCTATGTACTTACATTGAAGGTTACATCCTTCGTGGGGGCAAGTGTACATGTATACAACGCTTGACTGCTGTAGAGGGTTCTCCGTCGGCTTCGGGCTGTTTTTGATAAGGAGTTCGGAAGTCTTCTTGGTTTTGTAGAATATTATCAGGTTTATGTTTTGGTTAGGAGTAGTGCTTTTTACTCCTTTACGGATTATTTCTTTCATTATTCTTTCCTCTTTTATATGTTCACTGTGCATGGTTGATTTGTAATATAATTTTATTGGGGGTGTTGTGGTTTCTGTTCTAGGTTCTGAATTATACCAACGGTCCAAGTGTCTTCTTATAGCAGCGTTTATTTCCGCGTTGCTATATCCGTTATTCACCAATACCTGAGTTACTCTTTCAAACTCTCTACTCACGTTGCTCCATTCAGAGCAGTGGGTAAGCGCTCGACGAATATAAGCATTGAGAACACTGGCTTTGTATCTTTGGGGGCACTCACTTCTACCGTTCAAGCATAATCCTATGTTGGTGGGCTTGGTATATACGTTGGTGCTTAAAGAGGTTCCTGTTTTTGTTATTAGTACATCCAAGAATGGCAGACTGTTATTTTCACTATTTTCATGTGTAAATCGGAGTACTGACTCTCTCTCTAGGTGTCTTTTTAGGTCAATTAGTTCATCTGAGTCTTTTACTATTACGAATATGTCATCTACATAACGGCAGTATACAGTTGGTTTTTGTCTGCTACTGAAGACCCTATCTTCGATGGTTCCCATATAAAAATTAGCAAATAAAACTCCTAAGGGGGAGCCCATTGCTACTCCGTCTATTTGTAAATACATGTCTCCTTGTGGACTGATGAAAGGGGCTTCCTTTGTACATGCTTCGAGAAGACTTTTCAAGTGTGGCTCAGGTATGTCTAATTTGGGGGTGCTCTCGTCTCTGTATACTCTGTCCAGTATCATTCCTATGGTTGTGTCGACTGGGACGTTGGTAAAAAGGGATTCAACGTCCAGGGAAGCGATGATTCCATCGGGCTGGGTAGATTTGATCAATTCTAGGAAATCTGCTGATGATTGTAGACTAAACTTACTTGGAGTGTATGGAGTTAGGAGTTCATTGAGTTTCTTTGCCAGGTGATAAGTTGGGGTTGGTATTTGGCTGATTATAGGGCGTAGTGGGTTACCTGGTTTATGCGTCTTAACATTGCCGTAGGCATATCCTAAGCCATAGTCGCCTTGAAGTTTATTGAAATGCACACTACCTTTCTTTGCGTTGATTGCTGTAATTGTTTTGTTTACTTTCCGCTTAAGGTCTTCTACGGGGTTCCTCGTGATTCGTTGAAATTTGGAGTCGACACTTAGGATGTCGCTAATTTTGTTCATGTATTCATGGGTAGGAATCAATACATATGCTGCTGTTTTGTCGGCTTTTCTTATTGTTACGTCTTTCAGATTTTTTAGTTGTTTCGCTGCTTCTTTGAGTCGTGGGGTTAAGATTGTAGATGAATATGTTCCTCGTTTTTTCCCTGCTTCTGCAAGTAGTTCAGCTTGAAGTGTGTCAGTGGTGATGACTTTTTTGTTGTCTTCTAGCTTATGGATATCGTCCAGAAGCATTTCGATTTCCAGGCGTTTTTGATGCATCTTTGGTTTAGATAAGAATTGACAATTTAGACCAAGATTTAAGAGGTCTCGTTGGACCTCGGTAAGATCATAAGAAGTCAGGTTAAAGTAGCCATCTTTAGGACGAGGGATTTTTAGCTGTCCACCGTTTAGGGATGTTAACTTACGGAGTGTCTTTGTTTCTACAAGAGTTTTATGTTGTTGTTTCAGGTTAAATAGTTCACTGTTAATCTTAACCCCACGACTCAAAGAAGCAGCGAAACAACTAAAAAATCTGAAAGACGTAACAATAAGAAAAGCCGACAAAACAGCAGCATATGTATTGATTCCTACCCATGAATACATGAACAAAATTAGCGACATCCTAAGTGTCGACTCCAAATTTCAACGAATCACGAGGAACCCCGTAGAAGACCTTAAGCGGAAAGTAAACAAAACAATTACAGCAATCAACGCAAAGAAAGGTAGTGTGCATTTCAATAAACTTCAAGGCGACTATGGCTTAGGATATGCCTACGGCAATGTTAAGACGCATAAACCAGGTAACCCACTACGCCCTATAATCAGCCAAATACCAACCCCAACTTATCACCTGGCAAAGAAACTCAATGAACTCCTAACTCCATACACTCCAAGTAAGTTTAGTCTACAATCATCAGCAGATTTCCTAGAATTGATCAAATCTACCCAGCCCGATGGAATCATCGCTTCCCTGGACGTTGAATCCCTTTTTACCAACGTCCCAGTCGACACAACCATAGGAATGATACTGGACAGAGTATACAGAGACGAGAGCACCCCCAAATTAGACATACCTGAGCCACACTTGAAAAGTCTTCTCGAAGCATGTACAAAGGAAGCCCCTTTCATCAGTCCACAAGGAGACATGTATTTACAAATAGACGGAGTAGCAATGGGCTCCCCCTTAGGAGTTTTATTTGCTAATTTTTATATGGGAACCATCGAAGATAGGGTCTTCAGTAGCAGACAAAAACCAACTGTATACTGCCGTTATGTAGATGACATATTCGTAATAGTAAAAGACTCAGATGAACAAATTGACCTAAAAAGACACCTAGAGAGAGAGTCAGTACTCCGATTTACACATGAAAATAGTGAAAATAACAGTCTGCCATTCTTGGATGAACTAATAACAAAAACAGGAACCTCTTTAAGCACCAACGTATATACCAAGCCCACCAACATAGGATTATGCCTGAACGGTAGAAGTGAGTGCCCCCAAAGATACAAAGCCAGTGTTCTCAATGCTTATATTCGTCGAGCGCTTACCCACTGCTCTGAATGGAGCAACGTGAGTAGAGAGTTTGAAAGAGTAACTCAGGTATTGGTGAACAACGGATATAGCAACGCGGAAATAAACGCTGCTATAAGAAGACACTTGGACCGTTGGTATAATTCAGAACCTAGAACAGAAACCACAACACCCCCAATAAAATTATATTGCAAATCAACCATGCACAGTGAACATATAAAAGAGGAAAGAATAATGAAAGAAATAATCCGTAAAGGAGTAAAAAGCACTACTCCTAACCAAAACATAAACCTGATAATATTCTACAAAACCAAGAAGACTTCCGAACTCCTTATCAAAAACAGCCCGAAGCCGACGGAGAACCCTCTACAGCAGTCAAGCGTTGTATACATGTACACTTGCCCCCACGAAGGATGTAACCTTCAATGTAAGTACATAGGTATGACGTCGACCAAGCTGACGAGGCGTTTGACATGCCATCTTCAATCTGGTGCCCCTAGGAATCACATGAGACAAGCCCATGACATTACTCTAACAAGAGAAATGTTGAACAAGAATACTTGCATAATAGACAAAACCCAAGATTCAAGAAGATTACAAATTCTTGAGGCAATTCACATAAGAATAGAGCGACCTACCATGAACACCCAAATCACGGAACTATTTACTCTACCCACCATGAGAGTAAGGACAAGACAAGAACATATCGATGCCAACACAGAAGACAATGTCCAACATAACAGGCCAATTACACTGGATTAATCTTTGTGTTTAGATAGGAGATGCCTCGTATGGGCCAACAAGCCTTCTGCAGCCCCTATGTTTATCCCTTATGTATCCCCCCATATTTTTCACCTTCATTGTATTATCACCTGACCTAATGCGGGTATAAAATCAACTAGTATTGTAAGATCTGTTCACTTGAGAATGAACCATGGAGGTTCGAAACGTCGTGCAAATTATACAAATAAGTGTAATACACTCTATAGTAAATCACTTCTTTTCTTCACCTTAAAAGTACGAAAATGAGTTTTGGAGAACTCCTATTCCAATTAAGCCCTGATGCTAAGAAAATAGTTAGAGGGATAGAAGCCCTAAACCAGAAAATAATAAATACAGAATATGCGGTCATATTCAATGAAACATGTTTGAAAGAAAACCTGCTGCCAGTATACACCAATATATATATATATATATATATATATATATATATATATATATATATATATATATATATATATATATATATATATATATATATATATATATATATATATTATTATAGACTGTGGGTTGGTTGGTGTTGTCGTCGTTGATCCTTCTCTATGGACAACCCAACCCACAACTCGGCAGAGTGCTTATACTAGGAGATCACCCTTGGCGCTTCTGGCTCTTGGAGAGGGGCTCAACGTCACACGTTTAGGGGATGCGGCTCCAACACTTAGCCTCGTTGTCACGTGCACACACCCACTCGAGCCGCTGTGACTCCCCACTCTCTCCTTATGAGATATGATCTCCTCAATCCCCTATGACTTACTAGTATTACCTCCTACCCTGTCCACGGCAGTGGTTCTTGGTTCTTTCTCTCTCCATCTCCTTCTTTACTACCTCCTGGGAAGCCTCACTAGGACAAGGGCAAACACCAGCAAATTGTGACACATTTACTGGACAAAGCACATACACGATACATACACACATATAATAATAACGAATCCTATACTCTATAATATCACAATCAGGTTGCACTCCAACACCATCAGAACTCTATTATCAGCTTATCAAGTGGTATCCTATCTCCTGGTTCACCACCTGATACTATTAACCTCCTCAAGTTGATCAAGTCTACATACACTGTTGCACTATCATCAAGATAATGTATATATATAGAAAACCAGCATTTGAATGCAATAACATATATCAGCATAAATGTTCATTGATACACAACAATGATTAATCGATCAATATCAGTCCTAGAACGCATACATCTGTAGGTAATCCAGCCTACGACTGTAACTCTAAACTTCAGTATAAAAAAACTCCTTGACATAAGAATGCCAACAGTCACTCACCTCTCACTGCGTCTTGCACGCTAATGACAACCAAACACTATCGACTCCCTATAAGTAATCCACCAGAACTTTCCCTTCCACCTCTGGAAGTTCACTACCCTAATATCCTTAGGTTCTTCCGGGCTTCACTACCAGGATCCTCTGCAGCTCCTCCAGGCTGCTATCATGAAGCTTCCTTGAGCAACTACGGTGCTTCACCCTTCTGCTAGGGTCTTCCACAGCTCTCTTGGCTGCTACACCATGAAGTTTCCTCGAGCAACTATGGTGCTTCTCCACCTCTACAGAAGCACGTGACACTCCTCTTCACTGCTGCTTCTCCTCACAGCTCGAGGTCCTCTGCTCCACTACCTTGGAGTCTCATCAGCTACTTCATCTGCTGGCTTCGAAGTTCTCAGCAACTTCTTCCCCAAAAGACAAACCTGCAACCCATCGACACTCCAATAAAATGTTCCCCTTTAACACATAAACAAAAATAACCACACAATACGCTTGCCTCAAACCTCTATCTGTTCTCTATATACAGCGAGAGTGGACTCCCCCGTTTTGGGCGGGTCCATACTCCACCTCGCCTGGCGGCGGTCCTCACTCGCTGGGAGGGTCTTCCTCCGTCAAGAGCCAGGCTCCCTCAGTCGTTCGCCAGCGCTCAGAGGGGGCGGACGTCGCTCCGTGCTCCTCCCTCTTCACTCTCCTATTTCAGGCTTTCTGCCTTATTAAAACATGTCTAACTTATAAATAAACATTGCTACTGTCGCTGGGCACACGACCAACTACAAGTGATCACTATGAACTGGCGTATATCGTGCTTACCACAGATTAACTGATCGAGGGCGCTTTTCCTCTGACGGCGTCTGGTCAGGGCGCTCCACACAGCCCACGAAAATGCCTCTGAGTAGCTTATTAAACTCTGCTCGTCGACCAGGACTTGATACCACAACGTTCCCAGCTCGGTTCCACAGCTGGCACGTCTACACACTTCTCTTCTCTTCGAGATATATCACTAGGGGTTCCCTTCTGGCGGGAGCTCAAATGGAGCGCGGCTTCCCCCTGCGATGTCTGGCACTCAAGTGAGGTCAAAGTCCTCCGGAAGCGAGCCTCATGCCTCCAGCAAAATGTCCACATCTCCTCGCCAGTCATTTATCTGTTTTCTTCTTCATTGCCCATGATCTCAAACTGTTATACATATCCAAGCAACTATTTTACATATGCGTTATCACCTCAAATTTTGCTAGACCTTCTAATCAGGTCAGGCTTGACGAATAACTCTCAAGGAGGGAGACTCGTTTCTCCTGTAGGCTGAGATCATAACACTCCCCTCCCCTTATTTTTGAGAGTTATTCTAGTGGCTAGGCTCGAGATAACGCATCAGCCACTACATTGTCTTGCCCTCTTATGTGCGTTATCACCAGGTCATACTCTTGGAGCGATAAAAACCATCTGGTTAATCTCTGGTTTGCATGCTTCATTTTCTTCAGGAAAACTAGGGGATTATGGTCTGTATACACCGTCACTGGGTGTCCCCCCCCACTCACATACACTTCAAAATGTTTCAATGCCATCACCAGGGCCAAAGTCTCTTTCTCGACTGTACTGTACGACCTCTGGTGCTTAACGAACTTCTTCGAGAAGAAGGACACGGGGCGGTAAATTCCATCATTCTGCTGCGTCAGTACAGCTCCGGCCCCTATATCACTGGCATCTACAAATAACGTAAACGGCGCTTCAAAATCTGGCGACACTAGTACAGGTGCCTCAGTCAACAGTCTTTTGGTCTTCTCAAACGCTTCTTGTGCTGTTCCATTCCACTCCCACTTCTTGCTCTTTGATAGCAAACTCGTCATAGGAGCGGCTACGGTGGAGAAATTTTCACAGAACTGCCGGTAATACCCAATCATACCGAGGTATCTCAACAATTCTTTCTTACTCCTGGGCACCGGGAAGTTGTCAATGGCCTCCACCTTTGTTCTTACCGGAGCAACCTCGCCTTGCCCTACTATATATCCAAGGTACTCCAGGCGGGCTCTCCCGAACTCGCTTTTTGCCAAGTTGATCGTCATGTTGGCCTTCTCCAACCGATCGAACAAATCTAAAAGTCGATCCACGTGATCCTTCCAGGAATCAGCGAACACCACAATATCATCGATGTACACTGCACATCCAGTCGCGCCTTGTAATACCTGATTCATTACTCGTTGAAAAAACTACCACTATTCTTCATTCCGAACGGCACCACTTTATATTGGTACAAGCCGTCGGGTGTCACGAACGCTGAGATCCTCTTGGCCTCCTCAGACAGGGGAATCTGGTAGTATCCCTTCAACAGGTCTATCTTCGAGACATACCGTGCACTCCCAATCCGATCTATGCAATCGTCAATGCGCGGTATCGGAAACGAGTCAGCGACCGTGAGTGCATTCACTTTCCTATAATCGGTACAGAACCGGTACGTGCCGTCACTCTTCTTCACGAGGAGGCACGGCGAACTCCAGTCACTGTCGCTAACCTCTGCCAAGTCGTTATCTAGCAGATACTTCACTTCTGCTCTCATTGCCGCTGCTTTCTCCGGGTTAACTCTGTAAGGGTGCTGCTTGATGGGCTCAGCACTCCCTACATTCACTTCGTGCACCGTTCCGCGGTGTCTTCTAGGCACGTCCGTGAATAACGACTTATTCCTCCGTAGGATCTCCACTAGCTCCTGTCGTTGGTCATCCTCCAAATGACCCAGACGCTCACCTATCTTGGCCAGGCTTTCTGTATTTGATATCTTCGCGCCATCGGCCTTCTCTAACTTACAGTTCTCCTCTTCTATCCCTTTTCCGTCTCCTCCACACAGCACCGTCGCCTGCAATGGGGTTTCCATCGGTTCTTCATCGTCTAGAGGCTTATCTCTGTCATAGTACCTCTTTATCATGTTCACGTGGCAAACCTGTGACTTCCTCGGACGATCTGGCATGTGGATTACATAATTCACATCCCCTAATGCCTTCTGGATGGTATATGGTCCACAAAATCTCGACTCGTATATACTTCCTTTTACCGGTAGCAGGACTAACACCTGATCTCCTTCTTGAAATTTCCTGCCCTTCGCCTTCCTGTCGTGGTACCTTACCATCTCTGCCTGGGATGTCCTCAAATTTTCCTTGGCCAAATCTCTGGTCCTAGAGAGTCGCTCTCTAAAAGTCTTCACATATTTTCCCACGTCCACCTTAGGCCTATCCACGGTGAGCTGCTCCTTCAGTGCGCCCACTGGGCTCCTCACGGAGTGTCCGTACACCAGTTGAAATGGGGTGAATCCGAGTGATTCTACTACCGCATCCCTGATGGCGAACAACACGGATGGTAATGCCTCGTCCCAACTACTCCCTTCCTCAGCGCAGTATATCCTCAACAAGCTCTTTAGCGTTCCATGGAAACGCTCCAATGCTCCCTGCGACTGAGGGTGATACGGTGACGAGCGCACTTGCTCTACTCTCCATCCTTTCACAGTTTCCCTAAACAACTTCGACTGGAAGACACTCCCCTGGTCCGTCTGGATAACCTTGGGCATTCCTACCCACGCAATGTAGTTCTGTAGTCTATCCAGAACGGCTCTCGACGTCACTCTTCTCAGGGGGATTGCTTCAGGGAAACGGGTGGCCGTGCACATTATGGTCAGTAAGTACTCGTGGCCTTTTCTGGTCCTCGGCAACGGACCTACACAGTCTATCAAGACTCTCTCAAAAGGCTCGCCAAATGCCGGTATGGGCTTTAAGGGTGCCTTTGGTATAGCCGGAGCCGGCTTACCTGCACGTTGGCACGCCAAACATGTCCTACAATATTTCTTTACCTCCTTCCACACGTTCGGCCAGTAGAAGTGCTCCTGCACCTTATTTAAGGTCTTCTTCACCCCTAAATGCCCTGCCATATCTACGGAGTGGGCTAGTTCTAACACAGCCGCCCTAAACTCCTTCGGCACTAACACTTGGTGCTTCTCCAACCATACCTTATCTGCGCCGGCTTTGTCCGGTCGCCATTTCCTCATTAGTACATCATCGTCCAAGTAGTAATACACGGGGGACTCCGGACATGAATTTCCCCCTTTTGCCTCCCTGATTAGATCTATAAACTCCTCTTTCTGAGCCCTAATGAGGTCCACTCGGTTCACGCTGAACTTTTCAGGTAGGGTCATTTTCACTTCCTGTCTCCTCGAATCCTCATTCTTCTGAGCTCGATCTTCGTCGAACAGCCCAGACATGTCCATGTTGACCTCCTCCCTTGGTGGAGTCGACACTGCCATATCATCTCCAATGTCTTCCTCGGCGGCTACGTCCGGCTCTGTCACTACACAGGCCGGGTATACGATGACTTGACTGTCCTCTGCCTCATTTTCAAGGATGCTGGCTAGATCTATCTTGTCCGGCGTTCCACTTGTACCGCGGTCCTTCTGGTTCACCTCCGGCACAGCTTTTACTATCAGCTCTGGCAGCACCTTGGACCCACACAAGTCGTTCCCCAGGATCACTTGGACTCCTGGAACAGGTATGTTGGGGCACACTCCCAACATCACCTCCGCCGACAAATAATCTGACTTCAACTGGACAGCACACACGGGCATGTCACTCTTAGACAACAACCCATGAACCTTTATCCTCCTACTGCCAGCTAACAGTCGATCATTTCTTATTAGGCCTCTCAGAATCAAGCTCTGATTGGCTCCAGTATCCCTGAGGATACTAACCTCCACCTCGGGTTGACCTTCTATGCCGACCCAACCTTTACTAATGAACGGCCTATACCGCTCGTTCATCAAATCTACCTTCTGTGGTTTGTCTTGTTGTACATCAACGTACTTCTTCCGGGGATCACATGTCGTCAGGGTCACGACTCTTTTGCCCTGCCGACAATCTCGCATCATGTGACCTGATCTGTTGCACTTGTAGCATCTCATTTGGGAGAAATCTCTCCTATACGCCCCCGAGTGGCTCTGACTCTGCCCACTCGTATTGGAGTTCCTCGGGCCAGATGTACTACTCATACTCTGTGGAGCTTCATTGGACTCTTGTCTCCTCTGCACATTTTTATTTTCCTGCTTACCTCCAGCAGGCGGACTCGGCAACTTTCCTTCCTGGGGCTTAAAACTAGCTGGTCTGCTTGTCTGCCCCCCAAAACTTCTTCCTCCCCAGACTCCACTGGGTCTGCTATTGCTGCGTCTCGCCTCGCTTCTTACTCTGTTCTCTCTTAAGCTCTTGTATGCTTCAGTAATCATATCCGCCCTATCTGCGGCATCTTTCACCTCCTTTATCCCTGCTTCTTGGATCTTGAACTTTGTTTCGGGATGCATCATCTCCAAGAACTTCTCCATGACCATCAGTTGCTTCAGGTCAGCGTAAGATCCAACTCCAGCAGCCTCAATCCACTTCTGGAATCGTCTTTCCAGATCCCTTGCTGTCTCAGCAAACGTACACGCTCCAACTTTGATCATCTCTCTGAAGCGCTTCCTATAAGCCTCTGAGGTTAACTGAAACGAGCGCAATATGCTGCTCTTTACTGTGGCGTAATCCTGGCACTCTTCCAGTGACAATTGGGTGTATGCCTCCCTGGCTGCACCGGTCAATCTTAACTGGACCAGCTGGGCCCATTCCTCCTGTGGCCACTCCTTGATGCTGGCTACTTTTTCAAAGTGCTCGAAAAAGCTCTCTGCCTCTTCGGGAACAAACAAGGGAATGTCCTTCTCCCTAACCCTAACATCTGGTGGGTGTGATACCTGGGTGGTGCTCTCTGGCAACCCATGTTCAATCCTTTGCTCAGCCAAGGTTCTATTCGCTTCTATCTGCATTTGTTTTGTTCTCTCTTTTTCTTTTTCGACTTGGGCTTTTTCTTTCTCCTGTTCCAACTCCAGTTCCCTTACTCTGGTTTTCTCTTTTTCTTTCTCCTGTTCCAACTCCAGTTCTCTTAATCTGGTTTTCTCTTTTTCTTTCTCCACCTCTAGTCTTGCTTTCTCTTTTTCTATTTCCAGTCTGGTTTTTTCTTTTTCCTTCTCTGCTTCATTTTTCATCTGGAGTTCTAATTTCATCTTTTCCAGCTGGAACTGTCTCTCCTTGTCCTCTCGTTGTTGCTGCATCTGGAGCTCTAACTGGAATCTCTCCAAACTCCTATTTCGGCTACTCCTGCTACTGCGGCTACTCTTGCTGCTCCTACTCGATCCCTGGGACCTCACGTCATCCTGCCCATCATCCTCCTTTCCACTTTCAGCTCCTTTTTGGGCTCCTTGCTCTGCCGCTTCATTTTTGGCTCTTAACTGCCTCAGGATCTCATCCTTCATCCCAGCTACTTTAGATGCTTTCAACCTAATGCCACATTTTTCTGCTATTTGTTTCAATTGATCCCTCGTGCAACCTTCCAAGTCCTCAGGCTTGCCTGACTCCACAAACGCTTGCACCTTATCCATCTTTGTCCTGTGAGTCTTCCCAAGAGAGAGAGTATACACCTGCGGTCACGCAGTTTATTTCAGCAAAGGTGTACAAATCCACTCTTGGACAGGGTGTGGGTGTGTCAGTTCACTCTCCCGGACGGGCCCCCAATTTATTATAGACTGTGGGTTGGTTGGTGTTGTCGTCGTTGATCCTTCTCTATGGACAACCCAACCCACAACTCGGCAGAGTGCTTATACTAGGAGATCACCCTTGGCGCTTCTGGCTCTTGGAGAGGGGCTCAACGTCACACGTTTAGGGGATGCGGCTCCAACACTTAGCCTCGTTGTCACGTGCACACACCCACTCGAGCCGCTGTGACTCCCCACTCTCTCCTTATGAGATATGATCTCAATCCCCTATGACTTACTAGTATTACCTCCTACCCTGTCCACGGCAGTGGTTCTTGGTTCTTTCTCTCTCCCTCTCCTTCTTTACTACCTCCTGGGAAGCCTCACTAGGACAAGGGCAAACACCAGCAAATTGTGACACATTTACTGGACAAAGCACATACACGATACATACACACATATAATAATAATGAATCCTATACTCTATAATATCACAATCAGGTTGCACTCCAACACCATCAGAACTCTATTATCAGCTTATCAAGTGGTATCCTATCTCCTGGTTCACCACCTGATACTATTAACCTCCTCAAGTTGATCAAGTCTACATACACTGTTGCACTATCAGCAAGATAATGTATATATATAGAAAACCAGCATTTGAATGCAATAACAAATATCAGCATAAATGTTCATTGATACACAACAATGATTAATCGATCAATATCAGTCCTAGAACGCATACATCTGTAGGTAATCCAGCCTACGACTGTAACTCTAAACTTCAGTATAAAAAAACTCCTTGACATAAGAATGCCAACAGTCACTCACCTCTCACTGCGTCTTGCACGCTAATGACAACCAAACACTATCGACTCCCTATAAGTAATCCACCAGAACTTTCCCTTCCACCTCTGGAAGTTCACTACCCTAATATCCTTAGGTTCTTCCGGGCTTCACTACCAGGATCCTCTGCAGCTCCTCCAGGCTGCTATCATGAAGCTTCCTTGAGCAACTACGGTGCTTCACCCTTCTGCTAGGGTCTTCCACAGCTCTCTTGGCTGCTACACCATGAAGTTTCCTCGAGCAACTATGGTGCTTCTCCACCTCTACAGAAGCACGTGACACTCCTCTTCACTGCTGCTTCTCCTCACAGCTCGAGGTCCTCTGCTCCACTACCTTGGAGTCTCATCAGCTACTTCATCTGCTGGCTTCGAAGTTCTCAGCAACTTCTTCCCCAAAAGACAAACCTGCAACCCATCGACTCTCCAATAAAATGTTCCCCTTTAACACATAAACAAAAATAACCACACAATACGCTTGCCTCAAACGTCTATCTGTTCTCTACATACAGCGAGAGTGGACTCCCCCGTTTTGGGCGGGTCCATACTCCACCTCGCCTGGCGGCGGTCCTCACTCGCTGGGAGGGTCTTCCTCCGTCAAGAGCCAGGCTCCCTCAGTCGTTCGCCAGCGCTCAGAGGGGGCGGACGTCGCTCCGTGCTCCTCCCTCTTCACTCTCCTATTTCAGGCTTTCTGCCTTATTAAAACATGTCTAACTTATAAATAAACATTGCTACTGTCGCTGGGCACACGACCAACTACAAGTGATCACTATGAACTGGCGTATATCGTGCTTACCACAGATTAACTGATCGAGGGCGCTTTTCCTCTGACGGCGTCTGGTCAGGGCGCTCCACACAGCCCACGAAAATGCCTCTGAGTAGCTTATTAAACTCTGCTCGTCGACCAGGACTTGATACCACAACGTTCCCAGCTCGGTTCCACAGCTGGCACGTCTACACACTTCTCTTCTCTTCGAGATATATCACTAGGGGTTCCCTTCTGGCGGGAGCTGAAATGGAGCGCGGCTTCCCCCTGCGATGTCTGGCACTCAAGTGAGGTCAAGGTCCTCCGGAAGCGAGCCTCACGCCTCCAGCAAAATGTCCACATCTCCTCGCCAGTCATTTATCTGTTTTCTTCTTCATTGCCCATGATCTCAAACTGTTATACATATCCAAGCAACTATTTTACATATGCGTTATCACCTCAAATTTTGCTAGACCTTCTAATCAGGTCAGGCTTGACGAATAACTCTCAAGGAGGGAGTCTCGTTTCTCCTGTAGGCTGAGATCATAACAATATATAAATACATATAATCTTTGGACAACACCCACCAGTGAGACTCGAACCCAGAAAGCACAACTACCTTCCAGTAGCTGCCATAACTAGTATGCTTTAACCCACTACACCATCAGACCCTACAAAAGAAGTTGAGAATTCGAGATATATATATCTCAAACATCTCCACTTCCCGAGGGCACCAGATGAGTGTGGGGTCAGTCTGCATTTTTCATCAAGCCACTGTCAATGTGAGAGAACTCGTGTCCAGCTTATAAGTCTATACTTGCATAAACCACAAGGGAAGATTAACAATCTTTGGACAACACCCACCAGTGAGACTCGAACCCAGAAAGCACAACTACCTTCCAGTAGCTGCCATAACTAGAATGCTTTAACCCACTACACCATCAGACCCTACAAAAGAAGTTGAGAATTCGAGATATATATATCTCAAACATCTCCACTTCCCGAGGGCACCAGATGAGTGTGGGGTCAGTCTGCATTTTTCGTCAAGCCACTGTCAATGTGAGAGAACTCGTGTCCAGCTTATAAGCCTATACTTGCATAAACCACAAGGGAAGATTAACAATCTTTGGACAACACCCACCAGTAAGACTCGAACCCAGAAAGCACAACTACCTTCCAGTAGCTGCCATAACTAGTATGCTTTAACCCACTACACCATCAGACCCTACAAGAGAAGTTGAGAATTCAAGATATATATATCTCAAACATCTCCACTTCCCGAGGGCACCAGATGAGTGTGGGGTCAGTCTGCATTTTTCGTCAAGCCACTGTCAATGTGAGAGAACTCGTGTCCAGCTTATAAGCCTATACTTGCATAAACCACAAGGGAAGATTAACAATCTTTGGACAACACCCACCAGTGAGACTCGAACCCAGAAAGCACAACTACCTTCCATTAGCTGCCATAACTAGTATGCTTTAACCCACTACACCATCAGACCCTACAAAAGAAGTTGAGAATTCGAGATATATATATCTCAAACATCTCCACTTCCCGAGGGCACCAGATGAGTGTGGGGTCAGTCTGCATTTTTAGTCAAGCTACTGTCAATGTGAGAGAACTCGTGTCCAGCTTATAAGCCTATACTTGCATAAACCACAAGGGAAGATTAACAATCTTTGGACAACACCCACCAGTGAGACTCGAACCCAGAAAGCACAACTACCTTCCAGTAGCTGCCATAACTAGTATGCTTTAACCCACTACACCATCAGACCCTACAAAAGAAGTTGAGAATTCGAGATATATATATCTCAAACATCTCCACTTCCCGAGGGCACCAGATGAGTGTGGGGTCAGTCTGCATTTTTCGTCAAGCCACTGTCAATGTGAGAGAACTCGTGTCCAGCTTATAAGCCTATACTTGCATAAACCACAAGGGAAGATTAACAATCTTTGGACAACACCCACAAGTGAGACTCGAACCCAGAAAGCACAACTACCTTCCAGTAGCTGCCATAACTAGTATGATTTAACCCACTACACCATCAGACCCTACAAAAGAAGTTGAGAATTCGAGATATATATATCTCAAACATCTCCACTTCCCGAGGGCACCAGATGAGTGTGGGGTCAGTCTGCATTTTTTCGTCAAGCCACTGTCAATGTGAGAGAACTCGTGTCCAGCTTATAAACCTATACTTGCATAAACCACAAGGGAAGATTAACAATCTTTGGACAACACCCACCAGTGAGACTCGAACCCAGAAAGCACAACTACCTTCCAGTAGCTGCCATAACTAGTATGCTTTAACCCACTACACCATCAGACCCTACAAAAGAAGATGAGAATTCGAGATATATATATCTCAAACATCTCCACTTCCCGAGGGCACCAGATGAGTGTGGGGTCAGTCTGCATTTTTCGTCAAGCCACTGTCAATGTGAGAGAACTCGTGTCCTGCTTATAAGCCTATACTTGCATAAACCACAAGGGAAGATTAACAATCTTTGGACAACACCCACCAGTGAGACTCGAACCCAGAAAGCACAACTACCTTCCAGTAGCTGCCATAACTAGTATGCTTTAACCCACTACACCATCAGACCCTACAAAAGAAGTTGAGAATTCGAGATATATATATCTCAAACATCTCCACTTCCCGAGGGCACCAGATGAGTGTGGGGTCAGTCTGCATTTTTCGTCAAGCCACTGTCAATGTGAGAGAACTCGTGTCCAGCTTATAAGCCTATACTTGCATAAACCACAAGGGAAGATTAACAATCTTTGGACAACACCCACCAGTGAGACTCGAACACAGAAAGCACAACTACCTTCCAGTAGCTGCCATAACTAATATGCTTTAACCCACTACACCATCAGACCCTACAAAAGAAGTTGAGAATTCGAGATATATATATCTCAAACATCTCCACTTCCCGAGGGCACCAGATGAGTGTGGGGTCAGTCTGCATTTTTCGTCAAGCCACTGTCAATGTGAGAGAACTCGTGTCCAGCTTATAAGCCTATACTTGGCATAAACCACAAGGGAAGATTAACAATCTTTGGACAACACCCACCAGTGAGACTCGAACCCAGAAAGCACAACTACCTTCCAGTAGCTGCCATAACTAGTATGCTTTAACCCACTACACCATCAGACCCTACAAAAGAAGTTGAGAATTCGAGATATATATATCTCAAACATCTCCACTTCCCGAGGGCACCAGATGAGTGTGGGGTCAGTCTGCATTTTTCGTCAAGCCACTGTCAATGTGAGAGAACTCGTGTCCAGCTTATAAGCCTATACTTGCATAAACCACAAGGGAAGATTAACAATCTTTGGACAACACCCACCAGTGAGACTCGAACCCAGAAAGCACAACTACCTTCCAGTAGCTGCCATAACTAGTATGCTTTAACCCACTACACCATCAGACCCTACAAAAGAAGTTGAGAATTCGAGATATATATATCTCAAACATCTCCACTTCCCGAGGGCACCAGATGAGTGTGGGGTCAGTCTGCATTTTTCGTCAAGCCACTGTCAATGTGAGAGAACTCGTGTCCAGCTTATAAGCCTATACTTGCATAAACCACAAGGGAAGATTAACAATCTTTGGACAACACCCACCAGTGAGACTCGAACCCAGAAAGCACAACTACCTTCCAGTAGCTGCCATAACTAGTATGCTTTAACCCACTACACCATCAGACCCTACAAAAGAAGTTGAGAATTCGAGATATATATATCTCAAACATCTCCACTTCCCGAGGGCACCAGATGAGTGTGGGGTCAGTCTGCATTTTTCGTCAAGCCACTGTCAATGTGAGAGAACTCGTGTCCAGCTTATAAGCCTATACTTGCATAAACCACAAGGGAAGATTAACAATCTTTGGACAACACCCACCAGTGAGACTCGAACCCAGAAAGCACAACTACCTTCCAGTAGCTGCCATAACTAGTATGCTTTAACCCACTACACCATCAGACCCTACAAAAGAAGTTGAGAATTCGAGATATATATATCTCAAACATCTCCACTTCCCGAGGGCACCAGATGAGTGTGGGGTCAGTCTGCATTTTTCGTCAAGCCACTGTCAATGTGAGAGAACTCGTGTCCAGCTTATAAGCCTATACTTGCATAAACCACAAGGGAAGATTAACAATCTTTGGACAACACCCACCAGAGAGACTCGAACCCAGAAATCACAACTACCTTCCAGTAGCTGCCATAACTAGTATGCTTTAACCCACTACACCATCAGACCCTACAAAAGAAGTTGAGAATTCGAGATATATATATCTCAAACATCTCCACTTCCCGAGGGCACCAGATGAGTGTGGGGTCAGTCTGCATTTTTCGTCAAGCCACTGTCAATGTGAGAGAACTCGTGTCCAGCTTATAAGCCTATACTTGCATAAACCACAAGGGAAGATTAACAATCTTTGGACAACACCCACCAGTGAGACTCGAACCCAGAAAGCACAACTACCTTCCAGTAGCTGCCATAACTAGTATGCTTTAACCCACTACACCATCAGACCCTACAAAAGAAGTTGAGAATTCGAGATATATATATCTCAAACATCTCCACTTCCCGAGGGCACCAGATGAGTGTGGGGTCAGTCTGCATTTTTCGTCAAGCCACTGTCAATGTGAGAGAACTCGTGTCCAGCTTATAAGCCTATACTTGCATAAACCACAAGGGAAGATTAACAATCTTTGGACAACACCCACCAGTGAGACTCGAACCCAGAAAGCACAACTACCTTCCAGTAGCTGCCATAACTAGTATGCTTTAACCCACTACACCATCAGACCCTACAAAAGAAGTTGAGAATTCGAGATATATATATCTCAAACATCTCCACTTCCCGAGGGCACCAGATGAGTGTGGGGTCAGTCTGCATTTTTCGTCAAGCCACTGTCAATGTGAGAGAACTCGTGTCCAGCTTATAAGCCTATACTTGCATAAACCACAAGGGAAGATTAACAATCTTTGGACAACACCCACCAGTGAGACTCGAACCCAGAAAGCACAACTACCTTCCAGTAGCTGCCATAACTAGTATGCTTTAACCCACTACACCATCAGACCCTACAAAAGAAGTTGAGAATTCGAGATATATATATCTCAAACATCTCCACTTCCCGAGGGCACCAGATGAGTGTGGGGTCAGTCTGCATTTTTCGTCAAGCCACTGTCAATGTGAGAGAACTCGTGTCCAGCTTATAAGCCTATACTTGCATAAACCACAAGGGAAGATTAACAATCTTTGGACAACACCCACCAGTGAGACTCGAACCCAGAAAGCACAACTACCTTCCAGTAGCTGCCATAACTAGTATGCTTTAACCCACTACACCATCAGACCCTACAAAAGAAGTTGAGAATTCGAGATATATATATCTCAAACATCTCCACTTCCCGAGGGCACCAGATGAGTGTGGGGTCAGTCTGCATTTTTCGTCAAGCCACTGTCAATGTGAGAGAACTCGTGTCCAGCTTATAAGCCTATACTTGCATAAACCACAAGGGAAGATTAACAATCTTTGGACAACACCCACCAGTGAGACTCGAACCCAGAAAGCACAACTACCTTCCAGTAGCTGCCATAACTAGTATGCTTTAACCCACTACACCATCAGACCCTACAAAAGAAGTTGAGAATTCGAGATATATATATCTCAAACATCTCCACTTCCCGAGGGCACCAGATGAGTGTGGGGTCAGTCTGCATTTTTCGTCAAGCCACTGTCAATGTGAGAGAACTCGTGTCCAGCTTATAAGCCTATACTTGCATAAACCACAAGGGAAGATTAACAATCTTTGGACAACACCCACCAGTGAGACTCGAACCCAGAAAGCACAACTACCTTCCAGTAGCTGCCATAACTAGTATGCTTTAACCCACTACACCATCAGACCCTACAAAAGAAGTTGAGAATTCGAGATATATATATCTCAAACATCTCCACTTCCCGAGGGCACCAGATGAGTGTGGGGTCAGTCTGCACTTTTCGTCAAGCCACTGTCAATGTGAGAGAACTCGTGTCCAGCTTATAAGCCTATACTTGCATAAACCACAAGGGAAGAATAACAATCTTTGGACAACACCCACCAGTGAGACTCGAACCCAGAAAGCACAACTACCTTCCAGTAGCTGCCATAACTAGTATGCTTTAACCCACTACACCATCAGACCCTACAAAAGAAGTTGAGAATTCGAGATATATATATCTCAAACATCTCCACTTCCCGAGGGCACCAGATGAAGTGTGGGGTCAGTCTGCATTTTTCGTCAAGCCACTGTCAATGTGAGAGAACTCGTGTCCAGCTTATAAGCCTATACTTGCATAAACCACAAGGGAAGATTAACAATCTTTGGACAACACCCACCAGTGAGACTCGAACCCAGAAAGCACAACTAATTCCAGTAGCTGCCATAACTAGTATGCTTTAACCCACTACACCATCAGACCCTACAAAAGAAGTTGAGAATTCGAGATATATATATCTCAAACATCTCCACTTCCCGAGGGCACCAGATGAGTGTGGGGTCAGTCTGCATTTTTCGTCAAGCCACTGTCAATGTGAGAGAACTCGTGTCCAGCTTATAAGCCTATACTTGCATAAACCACAAGGGAAGATTAACAATCTTTGGACAACACCCACCAGTGAGACTCGAACCCAGAAAGCACAACTACCTTCCAGTAGCTGCCATAACTAGTATGCTTTAACCCACTACACCATCAGACCCTACAAAAGAAGTTGAGAATTCGAGATATATATATCTCAAACATCTCCACTTCCCGAGGGCACCAGATGAGTGTGGGGTCAGTCTGCATTTTTCGTCAAGCCACTGTCAATGTGAGAGAACTCGTGTCCAGCTTATAAGCCTATACTTGCATAAACCACAAGGGAAGATTAACAATCTTTGGACAACACCCACCAGTGAGACTCGAACCCAGAAAGCACAACTACCTTCCAGTAGCTGCCATAACTAGTATGCTTTAACCCACTACACCATCAGACCCTACAAAAGAAGTTGAGAATTCGAGATATATATATCTCAAACATCTCCACTTCCCGAGGGCACCAGATGAGTGTGGGGTCAGTCTGCATTTTTCGTCAAGCCACTGTCAATGTGAGAGAACTCGTGTCCAGCTTATAAGCCTATACTTGCATAAACCACAAGGGAAGATTAACAATCTTTGGACAACACCCACCAGTGAGACTCGAACCCATAAAGCACAACTACCTTCCAGTAGCTGCCATAACTAGTATGCTTTAACCCACTACACCATCAGACCCTACAAAAGAAGTTGAGAATTCGAGATATATATATCTCAAACATCTCCACTTCCCGAGGGCACCAGATGAGTGTGGGGTCAGTCTGCATTTTTCGTCAAGCCACTGTCAATGTGAGAGAACTCGTGTCCAGCTTATAAGCCTATACTTGCATAAACCACAAGGGAAGATTAACAATCTTTGGACAACACCCACCAGTGAGACTCGAACCCAGAAAGCACAACTACCTTCCAGTAGCTGCCATAACTAGTATGCTTTAACCCACTACACCATCAGACCCTACAAAAGAAGTTGAGAATTCGAGATATATATATCTCAAACATCTCCACTTCCCGAGGGCACCAGATGAGTGTGGGGTCAGTCTGCATTTTCGTCAAGCCACTGTCAATGTGAGAGAACTCGTGTCCAGCTTATAAGCCTATACTTGCATAAACCACAAGGGAAGATTAACAATCTTTGGACAACACCCACCAGTGAGACTCGAACCCAGAAAGCACAACTACCTTCCAGTAGCTGCCATAACTAGTATGCTTTAACCCACTACACCATCAGACCCTACAAAAGAAGTTGAGAATTCGAGATATATATATCTCAAACATCTCCACTTCCCGAGGGCACCAGATGAGTGTGGGGTCAGTCTGCATTTTTCGTCAAGCCACTGTCAATGTGAGAGAACTCGTGTCCAGCTTATAAGCCTATACTTGCATAAACCACAAGGGAAGATTAACAATCTTTGGACAACACCCACCAGTGAGACTCGAACCCAGAAAGCACAACTACCTTCCAGTAGCTGCCATAACTAGTATGCTTTAACCCACTACACCATCAGACCCTACAAAAGAAGTTGAGAATTCGAGATATATATATCTCAAACATCTCCACTTCCCGAGGGCACCAGATGAGTGTGGGGTCAGTCTGCATTTTTCGTCAAGCCACTGTCAATGTGAGAGAACTCGTGTCCAGCTTATAAGCCTATACTTGCATAAACCACAAGGGAAGATTAACAATCTTTGGACAACACCCACCAGTGAGACTCGAACCCAGAAAGCACAACTACCTTCCAGTAGCTGCCATAACTAGTATGCTTTAACCCACTACACCATCAGACCCTACAAAAGAAGTTAGAGAATTCGAGATATATATATCTCAAACATCTCCACTTCCCGAGGGCACCAGATGAGTGTGGGGTCAGTCTGCATTTTTCGTCAAGCCACTGTCAATGTGAGAGAACTCGTGTCCAGCTTATAAGCCTATACTTGCATAAACCACAAGGGAAGATTAACAATCTTTGGACAACACCCACCAGTGAGACTCGAACCCAGAAAGCACAACTACCTTCCAGTAGCTGCCATAACTAGTATGCTTTAACCCACTACACCATCAGACCCTACAAAAGAAGTTGAGAATTCGAGATATATATATCTCAAACATCTCCACTTCCCGAGGGCACCAGATGAGTGTGGGGTCAGTCTGCATTTTTCGTCAAGCCACTGTCAATGTGAGAGAACTCGTGTCCAGCTTATAAGCCTATACTTGCATAAACCACAAGGGAAGATTAACAATCTTTGGACAACACCCACCAGTGAGACTCGAACCCAGAAAGCACAACTACCTTCCAGTAGCTGCCATAACTAGTATGCTTTAACCCACTACACCATCAGACCCTACAAAAGAAGTTGAGAATTCGAGATATATATATCTCAAACATCTCCACTTCCCGAGGGCACCAGATGAGTGTGGGGTCAGTCTGCATTTTTCGTCAAGCCACTGTCAATGTGAGAGAACTCGTGTCCAGCTTATAAGCCTATACTTGCATAAACCACAAGGGAAGATTAACAATCTTTGGACAACACCCACCAGTGAGACTCGAACCCAGAAAGCACAACTACCTTCCAGTAGCTGCCATAACTAGTATGCTTTAACCCACTACACCATCAGACCCTACAAAAGAAGTTGAGAATTCGAGATATATATATCTCAAACATCTCCACTTCCCGAGGGCACCAGATGAGTGTGGGGTCAGTCTGCATTTTTCGTCAAGCCACTGTCAATGTGAGAGAACTCGTGTCCAGCTTATAAGCCTATACTTGCATAAACCACAAGGGAAGATTAACAATCTTTGGACAACACCCACCAGTGAGACTCGAACCCAGAAAGCACAACTACCTTCCAGTAGCTGCCATAACTAGTATGCTTTAACCCACTACACCATCAGACCCTACAAAAGAAGTTGAGAATTCGAGATATATATATCTCAAACATCTCCACTTCCCGAGGGCACCAGATGAGTGTGGGGTCAGTCTGCATTTTTCGTCAAGCCACTGTCAATGTGAGAGAACTCGTGTCCAGCTTATAAGCCTATACTTGCATAAACCACAAGGGAAGATTAACAATCTTTGGACAACACCCACCAGTGAGACTCGAACCCAGAAAGCACAACTACCTTCCAGTAGCTGCCATAACTAGTATGCTTTAACCCACTACACCATCAGACCCTACAAAAGAAGTTGAGAATTCGAGATATATATATCTCAAACATCTCCACTTCCCGAGGGCACCAGATGAGTGTGGGGTCAGTCTGCATTTTTCGTCAAGCCACTGTCAATGTGAGAGAACTCGTGTCCAGCTTATAAGCCTATACTTGCATAAACCACAAGGGAAGATTAACAATCTTTGGACAACACCCACCAGTGAGACTCGAACCCAGAAAGCACAACTACCTTCCAGTAGCTGCCATAACTAGTATGCTTTAACCCACTACACCATCAGACCCTACAAAAGAAGTTGAGAATTCGAGATATATATATCTCAAACATCTCCACTTCCCGAGGGCACCAGATGAGTGTGGGGTCAGTCTGCATTTTTCGTCAAGCCACTGTCAATGTGAGAGAACTCGTGTCCAGCTTATAAGCCTATACTTGCATAAACCACAAGGGAAGATTAACAATCTTTGGACAACACCCACCAGTGAGACTCGAACCCAGAAAGCACAACTACCTTCCAGTAGCTGCCATAACTAGTATGCTTTAACCCACTACACCATCAGACCCTACAAAAGAAGTTGAGAATTCGAGATATATATATCTCAAACATCTCCACTTCCCGAGGGCACCAGATGAGTGTGGGGTCAGTCTGCATTTTTCGTCAAGCCACTGTCAATGTGAGAGAACTCGTGTCCAGCTTATAAGCCTATACTTGCATAAACCACAAGGGAAGATTAACAATCTTTGGACAACACCCACCAGTGAGACTCGAACCCAGAAAGCACAACTACCTTCCAGTAGCTGCCATAACTAGTATGCTTTAACCCACTACACCATCAGACCCTACAAAAGAAGTTGAGAATTCGAGATATATATATCTCAAACATCTCCACTTCCCGAGGGCACCAGATGAGTGTGGGGTCAGTCTGCATTTTTCGTCAAGCCACTGTCAATGTGAGAGAACTCGTGTCCAGCTTATAAGCCTATACTTGCATAAACCACAAGGGAAGATTAACAATCTTTGGACAACACCCACCAGTGAGACTCGAACCCAGAAAGCACAACTACCTTCCAGTAGCTGCCATAACTAGTATGCTTTAACCCACTACACCATCAGACCCTACAAAAGAAGTTGAGAATTCGAGATATATATATCTCAAACATCTCCACTTCCCGAGGGCACCAGATGAGTGTGGGGTCAGTCTGCATTTTTCGTCAAGCCACTGTCAATGTGAGAGAACTCGTGTCCAGCTTATAAGCCTATACTTGCATAAACCACAAGGGAAGATTAACAATCTTTGGACAACACCCACCAGTGAGACTCGAACCCAGAAAGCACAACTACCTTCCAGTAGCTGCCATAACTAGTATGCTTTAACCCACTACACCATCAGACCCTACAAAAGAAGTTGAGAATTCGAGATATATATATCTCAAACATCTCCACTTCCCGAGGGCACCAGATGAGTGTGGGGTCAGTCTGCATTTTTCGTCAAGCCACTGTCAATGTGAGAGAACTCGTGTCCAGCTTATAAGCCTATACTTGCATAAACCACAAGGGAAGATTAACAATCTTTGGACAACACCCACCAGTGAGACTCGAACCCAGAAAGCACAACTACCTTCCAGTAGCTGCCATAACTAGTATGCTTTAACCCACTACACCATCAGACCCTACAAAAGAAGTTGAGAATTCGAGATATATATATCTCAAACATCTCCACTTCCCGAGGGCACCAGATGAGTGTGGGGTCAGTCTGCATTTTTCGTCAAGCCACTGTCAATGTGAGAGAACTCGTGTCCAGCTTATAAGCCTATACTTGCATAAACCACAAGGGAAGATTAACAATCTTTGGACAACACCCACCAGTGAGACTCGAACCCAGAAAGCACAACTACCTTCCAGTAGCTGCCATAACTAGTATGCTTTAACCCACTACACCATCAGACCCTACAAAAGAAGTTGAGAATTCGAGATATATATATCTCAAACATCTCCACTTCCCGAGGGCACCAGATGAGTGTGGGGTCAGTCTGCATTTTTCGTCAAGCCACTGTCAATGTGAGAGAACTCGTGTCCAGCTTATAAGCCTATACTTGCATAAACCACAAGGGAAGATTAACAATCTTTGGACAACACCCACCAGTGAGACTCGAACCCAGAAAGCACAACTACCTTCCAGTAGCTGCCATAACTAGTATGCTTTAACCCACTACACCATCAGACCCTACAAAAGAAGTTGAGAATTCGAGATATATATATCTCAAACATCTCCACTTCCCGAGGGCACCAGATGAGTGTGGGGTCAGTCTGCATTTTTCGTCAAGCCACTGTCAATGTGAGAGAACTCGTGTCCAGCTTATAAGCCTATACTTGCATAAACCACAAGGGAAGATTAACAATCTTTGGACAACACCCACCAGTGAGACTCGAACCCAGAAAGCACAACTACCTTCCAGTAGCTGCCATAACTAGTATGCTTTAACCCACTACACCATCAGACCCTACAAAAGAAGTTGAGAATTCGAGATATATATATCTCAAACATCTCCACTTCCCGAGGGCACCAGATGAGTGTGGGGTCAGTCTGCATTTTTCGTCAAGCCACTGTCAATGTGAGAGAACTCGTGTCCAGCTTATAAGCCTATACTTGCATAAACCACAAGGGAAGATTAACAATCTTTGGACAACACCCACCAGTGAGACTCGAACCCAGAAAGCACAACTACCTTCCAGTAGCTGCCATAACTAGTATGCTTTAACCCACTACACCATCAGACCCTACAAAAGAAGTTGAGAATTCGAGATATATATATCTCAAACATCTCCACTTCCCGAGGGCACCAGATGAGTGTGGGGTCAGTCTGCATTTTTCGTCAAGCCACTGTCAATGTGAGAGAACTCGTGTCCAGCTTATAAGCCTATACTTGCATAAACCACAAGGGAAGATTAACAATCTTTGGACAACACCCACCAGTGAGACTCGAACCCAGAAAGCACAACTACCTTCCAGTAGCTGCCATAACTAGTATGCTTTAACCCACTACACCATCAGACCCTACAAAAGAAGTTGAGAATTCGAGATATATATATCTCAAACATCTCCACTTCCCGAGGGCACCAGATGAGTGTGGGGTCAGTCTGCATTTTTCGTCAAGCCACTGTCAATGTGAGAGAACTCGTGTCCAGCTTATAAGCCTATACTTGCATAAACCACAAGGGAAGATTAACAATCTTTGGACAACACCCACCAGTGAGACTCGAACCCAGAAAGCACAACTACCTTCCAGTAGCTGCCATAACTAGTATGCTTTAACCCACTACACCATCAGACCCTACAAAAGAAGTTGAGAATTCGAGATATATATATCTCAAACATCTCCACTTCCCGAGGGCACCAGATGAGTGTGGGGTCAGTCTGCATTTTTCGTCAAGCCACTGTCAATGTGAGAGAACTCGTGTCCAGCTTATAAGCCTATACTTGCATAAACCACAAGGGAAGATTAACAATCTTTGGACAACACCCACCAGTGAGACTCGAACCCAGAAAGCACAACTACCTTCCAGTAGCTGCCATAACTAGTATGCTTTAACCCACTACACCATCAGACCCTACAAAAGAAGTTGAGAATTCGAGATATATATATCTCAAACATCTCCACTTCCCGAGGGCACCAGATGAGTGTGGGGTCAGTCTGCATTTTTCGTCAAGCCACTGTCAATGTGAGAGAACTCGTGTCCAGCTTATAAGCCTATACTTGCATAAACCACAAGGGAAGATTAACAATCTTTGGACAACACCCACCAGTGAGACTCGAACCCAGAAAGCACAACTACCTTCCAGTAGCTGCCATAACTAGTATGCTTTAACCCACTACACCATCAGACCCTACAAAAGAAGTTGAGAATTCGAGATATATATATCTCAAACATCTCCACTTCCCGAGGGCACCAGATGAGTGTGGGGTCAGTCTGCATTTTTCGTCAAGCCACTGTCAATGTGAGAGAACTCGTGTCCAGCTTATAAGCCTATACTTGCATAAACCACAAGGGAAGATTAACAATCTTTGGACAACACCCACCAGTGAGACTCGAACCCAGAAAGCACAACTACCTTCCAGTAGCTGCCATAACTAGTATGCTTTAACCCACTACACCATCAGACCCTACAAAAGAAGTTGAGAATTCGAGATATATATATCTCAAACATCTCCACTTCCCGAGGGCACCAGATGAGTGTGGGGTCAGTCTGCATTTTTCGTCAAGCCACTGTCAATGTGAGAGAACTCGTGTCCAGCTTATAAGCCTATACTTGCATAAACCACAAGGGAAGATTAACAATCTTTGGACAACACCCACCAGTGAGACTCGAACCCAGAAAGCACAACTACCTTCCAGTAGCTGCCATAACTAGTATGCTTTAACCCACTACACCATCAGACCCTACAAAAGAAGTTGAGAATTCGAGATATATATATCTCAAACATCTCCACTTCCCGAGGGCACCAGATGAGTGTGGGGTCAGTCTGCATTTTTCGTCAAGCCACTGTCAATGTGAGAGAACTCGTGTCCAGCTTATAAGCCTATACTTGCATAAACCACAAGGGAAGATTAACAATCTTTGGACAACACCCACCAGTGAGACTCGAACCCAGAAAGCACAACTACCTTCCAGTAGCTGCCATAACTAGTATGCTTTAACCCACTACACCATCAGACCCTACAAAAGAAGTTGAGAATTCGAGATATATATATCTCAAACATCTCCACTTCCCGAGGGCACCAGATGAGTGTGGGGTCAGTCTGCATTTTTCGTCAAGCCACTGTCAATGTGAGAGAACTCGTGTCCAGCTTATAAGCCTATACTTGCATAAACCACAAGGGAAGATTAACAATCTTTGGACAACACCCACCAGTGAGACTCGAACCCAGAAAGCACAACTACCTTCCAGTAGCTGCCATAACTAGTATGCTTTAACCCACTACACCATCAGACCCTACAAAAGAAGTTGAGAATTCGAGATATATATATCTCAAACATCTCCACTTCCCGAGGGCACCAGATGAGTGTGGGGTCAGTCTGCATTTTTCGTCAAGCCACTGTCAATGTGAGAGAACTCGTGTCCAGCTTATAAGCCTATACTTGCATAAACCACAAGGGAAGATTAACAATCTTTGGACAACACCCACCAGTGAGACTCGAACCCAGAAAGCACAACTACCTTCCAGTAGCTGCCATAACTAGTATGCTTTAACCCACTACACCATCAGACCCTACAAAAGAAGTTGAGAATTCGAGATATATATATCTCAAACATCTCCACTTCCCGAGGGCACCAGATGAGTGTGGGGTCAGTCTGCATTTTTCGTCAAGCCACTGTCAATGTGAGAGAACTCGTGTCCAGCTTATAAGCCTATACTTGCATAAACCACAAGGGAAGATTAACAATCTTTGGACAACACCCACCAGTGAGACTCGAACCCAGAAAGCACAACTACCTTCCAGTAGCTGCCATAACTAGTATGCTTTAACCCACTACACCATCAGACCCTACAAAAGAAGTTGAGAATTCGAGATATATATATCTCAAACATCTCCACTTCCCGAGGGCACCAGATGAGTGTGGGGTCAGTCTGCATTTTTCGTCAAGCCACTGTCAATGTGAGAGAACTCGTGTCCAGCTTATAAGCCTATACTTGCATAAACCACAAGGGAAGATTAACAATCTTTGGACAACACCCACCAGTGAGACTCGAACCCAGAAAGCACAACTACCTTCCAGTAGCTGCCATAACTAGTATGCTTTAACCCACTACACCATCAGACCCTACAAAAGAAGTTGAGAATTCGAGATATATATATCTCAAACATCTCCACTTCCCGAGGGCACCAGATGAGTGTGGGGTCAGTCTGCATTTTTCGTCAAGCCACTGTCAATGTGAGAGAACTCGTGTCCAGCTTATAAGCCTATACTTGCATAAACCACAAGGGAAGATTAACAATCTTTGGACAACACCCACCAGTGAGACTCGAACCCAGAAAGCACAACTACCTTCCAGTAGCTGCCATAACTAGTATGCTTTAACCCACTACACCATCAGACCCTACAAAAGAAGTTGAGAATTCGAGATATATATATCTCAAACATCTCCACTTCCCGAGGGCACCAGATGAGTGTGGGGTCAGTCTGCATTTTTCGTCAAGCCACTGTCAATGTGAGAGAACTCGTGTCCAGCTTATAAGCCTATACTTGCATAAACCACAAGGGAAGATTAACAATCTTTGGACAACACCCACCAGTGAGACTCGAACCCAGAAAGCACAACTACCTTCCAGTAGCTGCCATAACTAGTATGCTTTAACCCACTACACCATCAGACCCTACAAAAGAAGTTGAGAATTCGAGATATATATATCTCAAACATCTCCACTTCCCGAGGGCACCAGATGAGTGTGGGGTCAGTCTGCATTTTTCGTCAAGCCACTGTCAATGTGAGAGAACTCGTGTCCAGCTTATAAGCCTATACTTGCATAAACCACAAGGGAAGATTAACAATCTTTGGACAACACCCACCAGTGAGACTCGAACCCAGAAAGCACAACTACCTTCCAGTAGCTGCCATAACTAGTATGCTTTAACCCACTACACCATCAGACCCTACAAAAGAAGTTGAGAATTCGAGATATATATATCTCAAACATCTCCACTTCCCGAGGGCACCAGATGAGTGTGGGGTCAGTCTGCATTTTTCGTCAAGCCACTGTCAATGTGAGAGAACTCGTGTCCAGCTTATAAGCCTATACTTGCATAAACCACAAGGGAAGATTAACAATCTTTGGACAACACCCACCAGTGAGACTCGAACCCAGAAAGCACAACTACCTTCCAGTAGCTGCCATAACTAGTATGCTTTAACCCACTACACCATCAGACCCTACAAAAGAAGTTGAGAATTCGAGATATATATATCTCAAACATCTCCACTTCCCGAGGGCACCAGATGAGTGTGGGGTCAGTCTGCATTTTTCGTCAAGCCACTGTCAATGTGAGAGAACTCGTGTCCAGCTTATAAGCCTATACTTGCATAAACCACAAGGGAAGATTAACAATCTTTGGACAACACCCACCAGTGAGACTCGAACCCAGAAAGCACAACTACCTTCCAGTAGCTGCCATAACTAGTATGCTTTAACCCACTACACCATCAGACCCTACAAAAGAAGTTGAGAATTCGAGATATATATATCTCAAACATCTCCACTTCCCGAGGGCACCAGATGAGTGTGGGGTCAGTCTGCATTTTTCGTCAAGCCACTGTCAATGTGAGAGAACTCGTGTCCAGCTTATAAGCCTATACTTGCATAAACCACAAGGGAAGATTAACAATCTTTGGACAACACCCACCAGTGAGACTCGAACCCAGAAAGCACAACTACCTTCCAGTAGCTGCCATAACTAGTATGCTTTAACCCACTACACCATCAGACCCTACAAAAGAAGTTGAGAATTCGAGATATATATATCTCAAACATCTCCACTTCCCGAGGGCACCAGATGAGTGTGGGGTCAGTCTGCATTTTTCGTCAAGCCACTGTCAATGTGAGAGAACTCGTGTCCAGCTTATAAGCCTATACTTGCATAAACCACAAGGGAAGATTAACAATCTTTGGACAACACCCACCAGTGAGACTCGAACCCAGAAAGCACAACTACCTTCCAGTAGCTGCCATAACTAGTATGCTTTAACCCACTACACCATCAGACCCTACAAAAGAAGTTGAGAATTCGAGATATATATATCTCAAACATCTCCACTTCCCGAGGGCACCAGATGAGTGTGGGGTCAGTCTGCATTTTTCGTCAAGCCACTGTCAATGTGAGAGAACTCGTGTCCAGCTTATAAGCCTATACTTGCATAAACCACAAGGGAAGATTAACAATCTTTGGACAACACCCACCAGTGAGACTCGAACCCAGAAAGCACAACTACCTTCCAGTAGCTGCCATAACTAGTATGCTTTAACCCACTACACCATCAGACCCTACAAAAGAAGTTGAGAATTCGAGATATATATATCTCAAACATCTCCACTTCCCGAGGGCACCAGATGAGTGTGGGGTCAGTCTGCATTTTTCGTCAAGCCACTGTCAATGTGAGAGAACTCGTGTCCAGCTTATAAGCCTATACTTGCATAAACCACAAGGGAAGATTAACAATCTTTGGACAACACCCACCAGTGAGACTCGAACCCAGAAAGCACAACTACCTTCCAGTAGCTGCCATAACTAGTATGCTTTAACCCACTACACCATCAGACCCTACAAAAGAAGTTGAGAATTCGAGATATATATATCTCAAACATCTCCACTTCCCGAGGGCACCAGATGAGTGTGGGGTCAGTCTGCATTTTTCGTCAAGCCACTGTCAATGTGAGAGAACTCGTGTCCAGCTTATAAGCCTATACTTGCATAAACCACAAGGGAAGATTAACAATCTTTGGACAACACCCACCAGTGAGACTCGAACCCAGAAAGCACAACTACCTTCCAGTAGCTGCCATAACTAGTATGCTTTAACCCACTACACCATCAGACCCTACAAAAGAAGTTGAGAATTCGAGATATATATATCTCAAACATCTCCACTTCCCGAGGGCACCAGATGAGTGTGGGGTCAGTCTGCATTTTTCGTCAAGCCACTGTCAATGTGAGAGAACTCGTGTCCAGCTTATAAGCCTATACTTGCATAAACCACAAGGGAAGATTAACAATCTTTGGACAACACCCACCAGTGAGACTCGAACCCAGAAAGCACAACTACCTTCCAGTAGCTGCCATAACTAGTATGCTTTAACCCACTACACCATCAGACCCTACAAAAGAAGTTGAGAATTCGAGATATATATATCTCAAACATCTCCACTTCCCGAGGGCACCAGATGAGTGTGGGGTCAGTCTGCATTTTTCGTCAAGCCACTGTCAATGTGAGAGAACTCGTGTCCAGCTTATAAGCCTATACTTGCATAAACCACAAGGGAAGATTAACAATCTTTGGACAACACCCACCAGTGAGACTCGAACCCAGAAAGCACAACTACCTTCCAGTAGCTGCCATAACTAGTATGCTTTAACCCACTACACCATCAGACCCTACAAAAGAAGTTGAGAATTCGAGATATATATATCTCAAACATCTCCACTTCCCGAGGGCACCAGATGAGTGTGGGGTCAGTCTGCATTTTTCGTCAAGCCACTGTCAATGTGAGAGAACTCGTGTCCAGCTTATAAGCCTATACTTGCATAAACCACAAGGGAAGATTAACAATCTTTGGACAACACCCACCAGTGAGACTCGAACCCAGAAAGCACAACTACCTTCCAGTAGCTGCCATAACTAGTATGCTTTAACCCACTACACCATCAGACCCTACAAAAGAAGTTGAGAATTCGAGATATATATATCTCAAACATCTCCACTTCCCGAGGGCACCAGATGAGTGTGGGGTCAGTCTGCATTTTTCGTCAAGCCACTGTCAATGTGAGAGAACTCGTGTCCAGCTTATAAGCCTATACTTGCATAAACCACAAGGGAAGATTAACAATCTTTGGACAACACCCACCAGTGAGACTCGAACCCAGAAAGCACAACTACCTTCCAGTAGCTGCCATAACTAGTATGCTTTAACCCACTACACCATCAGACCCTACAAAAGAAGTTGAGAATTCGAGATATATATATCTCAAACATCTCCACTTCCCGAGGGCACCAGATGAGTGTGGGGTCAGTCTGCATTTTTCGTCAAGCCACTGTCAATGTGAGAGAACTCGTGTCCAGCTTATAAGCCTATACTTGCATAAACCACAAGGGAAGATTAACAATCTTTGGACAACACCCACCAGTGAGACTCGAACCCAGAAAGCACAACTACCTTCCAGTAGCTGCCATAACTAGTATGCTTTAACCCACTACACCATCAGACCCTACAAAAGAAGTTGAGAATTCGAGATATATATATCTCAAACATCTCCACTTCCCGAGGGCACCAGATGAGTGTGGGGTCAGTCTGCATTTTTCGTCAAGCCACTGTCAATGTGAGAGAACTCGTGTCCAGCTTATAAGCCTATACTTGCATAAACCACAAGGGAAGATTAACAATCTTTGGACAACACCCACCAGTGAGACTCGAACCCAGAAAGCACAACTACCTTCCAGTAGCTGCCATAACTAGTATGCTTTAACCCACTACACCATCAGACCCTACAAAAGAAGTTGAGAATTCGAGATATATATATCTCAAACATCTCCACTTCCCGAGGGCACCAGATGAGTGTGGGGTCAGTCTGCATTTTTCGTCAAGCCACTGTCAATGTGAGAGAACTCGTGTCCAGCTTATAAGCCTATACTTGCATAAACCACAAGGGAAGATTAACAATCTTTGGACAACACCCACCAGTGAGACTCGAACCCAGAAAGCACAACTACCTTCCAGTAGCTGCCATAACTAGTATGCTTTAACCCACTACACCATCAGACCCTACAAAAGAAGTTGAGAATTCGAGATATATATATCTCAAACATCTCCACTTCCCGAGGGCACCAGATGAGTGTGGGGTCAGTCTGCATTTTTCGTCAAGCCACTGTCAATGTGAGAGAACTCGTGTCCAGCTTATAAGCCTATACTTGCATAAACCACAAGGGAAGATTAACAATCTTTGGACAACACCCACCAGTGAGACTCGAACCCAGAAAGCACAACTACCTTCCAGTAGCTGCCATAACTAGTATGCTTTAACCCACTACACCATCAGACCCTACAAAAGAAGTTGAGAATTCGAGATATATATATCTCAAACATCT
>NC_091178.1:21609713-21697213 GCF_040958095.1 Procambarus clarkii
GAGGGGGAGGGCAAAGAGGAGGAGTAAGAGAAGGGTCATGAGAAAGAAGTGGAAGAGGAGGGGAGAGGGTAGGGGGAAGAGAAGGGGAGAGGTAAGAGAAGGGGGATGAGGGGTAGGGGTAGGAGAAGGGGAAGAGGAGGAAGGGAAAGACTAGAGGGAAGAATGGAGGGGGAAAGAGAAGGGGGTATGGGTATGAGAAGGGGGATGAGGAGTGGAGTGGGGTAAGAGGAGGGGGGATAGGTAAGAGAAGGGGGGATGTGGAGGAAGGGAAAGAGGAGGGGGAAAAGGGGAGGGGTAAGAGAAGGGGGCTGAGTGAGGAAGGGGAAGTGGAGGGGGAGGTTAGGTTAGGTCCTATGACCGAACCTAACCAACCCTACCTAACCTAACCTAACCTATCTTAACCTAACCTAAACTAACATAACTAAATCAATAATTTATGTTCTTAATATAATATAATAATAATATTTAAAATAAAACAATAGGAATCAATTTATTGAAAATAAAGAAAATTACTCGGCCTATTAAGCAAATCGGGCCTTGCATAATAGGCTGAGAAGTGCGTTCTGGCTACTAGGTACGACATATATATATATTTGAAACAAGGTTTCAAATTTTTTTTTTAGCCATTGCTTCGTGCAGTACGTTTTGGAAACTTATTTACATTCACACAAAATTACCTATCTAATGCGTGAAAACAAACGTTGCCACTACTTCCCAACACTTTCCAGATACGTTGTGGCAACCTTAAATTGTTTCCTAGGATGTGGTCAGACGGCGCCACCAGTTCCCATGTGGTCAGGGGCGCCACCAGTTCCCATGTGGTCAGGGGCGCCACCAGTTCCCATGTGGTCAGGGGCGCCACCAGTTCCCATGTGGTCAGGGGCGCCACCAGTTCCCATGTGGTCAGGGGCGCCACCAGTTCCCATGTGGTCAGGGGCGCCACCAGTTCCCATGTGGTCTGGGGCGCCACCAGTTCCCATGTGGTCAGGGGCGCCACCAGTTCCCATGTGGTCAGGGGCGCCACCAGTTCCCATGTGGTCAGGGGCGCCACCAGTTCCCATGTGGTCTGGGGCGCCAACAGTTCCCATGTGGTCTGGGGCGCCACCAGTTCCCATGTGGTCTGGGGCGCCACCAGTTCCCATGTGGTCAGGCGGTGCGCCGGTGTCCATGTGGTCAGGCGGTGCCGCCAGTGTCCATGTGGTCAGGCGGTGTGCCGGTGTCTATGTGGTCAGGCGGTGCCGCCAGTGTCCATGTGGTCAGGCGGTGCCGCCAGTGTCCATGTGGTCAGGCGGTGCCGCCAGTGTCCATGTGGTCAGGTGGTGCCGCCGGTGTCTATGTGGTCAGGCGGTGTGCCGGTGTCTATGTGGTCAGGGGCGCCACCAGTTCCCATGTGGTCTGGCGGTTCCGCAGGTGTCCATGTGGTCAGGCGGTGCCGCCAGTTCCCATGAGGTCAGGTGGCGCCACCTGTGTCCATATGGTCAGGGGGAGCTGCCGGTGTCCATGTGGTCAGGTGGTGCCGCCAGTTCCCATGAGGTCAGGTGGCGCCACCTGTGTCCATATGGTCAGGGGGAGCTGCCGGTGTCCATGTGGTCAGGCGATGCCACCAGTTCCCATGTGGTCAGGTGGCGCCGCCGGTGTCCATGTGGTCAGGGGGCGCCGCCGGTGTCCATGTGGTCAGGGGGGGCGCCGCCGGTGTCCATGTGGTTAGGCGGTGCCGCCAGTTCCCATGAGGTCAGGTGGCGCCGCTTGTGTCCATGTGGTCAGGGGGGAGCTGTCGGTGTCCATGTGGTCAGGCGGCGCCGCCGGTGCCCATGTGGTCAGACGGCGCCGCCGTGCCCATCTTATCTTGAGATGATTTCTGGGCTTTTTTTAGTGTCCCCGTTGCCCGGTCCTTGACCAGGCCTCCACCCCTAGGAAGCAGCCCGTGACAGCTGACTAGCAGCCAGGTACCTATTTTACTGCAAGGTAACAGGGGCATAGGGTGAAAGAAACTCTGCCCATTGTTTCTCGCCAGCGCCTGGGATTGAACCCAAGACCACAGGATCACAAGTCTAATGTGCTGTCCGCTCGGCCGACCGGCTCCCATGGCGGCTCCCCATGGGGCCAGGGGGAGCGTCGCTGGTGTAAATGTGCCATTACATAACTTTTCTCCCACCCAAAAATACATGGGTGTTATCATAATGGTTTGGTGTTTTATCCTGATAATTCTCTCCCTCTCTTTCAATCACATAACATGAAAATTAGAAGAGAAGTGTAGAGAAAGAAGCATATAACGGCGGTTGCAGGTGAATAGTTTAATAATCAATAATATATATAAATAAAAATGGAAACATTCGTTTGTTCATAATCGCTAATCTCCGATAGTTCTTCACCGATTGCTTTGAAATTTGCAAAAGACGTTCCATGCGCATCCGATCAGGTTTTTTATCTACATACTACATAGATGTCACGTCTATGATGGTAAAATTATTTTTTTTTTTTTAAACTTAGTTTTTTATGTTTGTGTGAGTTTCCCTCACATAGAAACTGTGTTTCTATGTGAGGGGAAATCTTCATAAACTCTTTACCGATTGCTTTGAAATTTTGACACAATGTTGCATGCGAATAGGCGCGTCTTTTTATATACCTACTATATTCATGCCTCACCTGTGACAGGTAAAAACATGAGTTTTTGAAAAACCGCGCCATCTGCTGCACATAAGACTAACACATGATATACTAAATAAGTGACGATTCCATTTCAATGTTTCCAGTTTCATTGACAAATTGAATTTTCATAAATTTTGATTTATTTTAATTTTGATATAACTATTTTGTGTGACATTGCGTTGGAATTGAGCTGTGTTGATTACCATACCGTTCATTTCGTGTGTATAGTTTATTTTATATTTTTACATTATTTTTCATTTTGTTTTTTTTAGCTGTTTTTCTTATATTTCAGTGATGAAAACATCTGGGGGCCAGATTCACGAAGCAGTTACATGTTCATCGTTCCTCAATCTTTGATGGCTTTGGTTACATTTATTAAACAGTTTAGAAGCATGAAAATTTGCCAATCAACAGATGTTAATGTTATAAACAGCCTCATGGGGACTCGGAGCTCATTAACTGTTTAATAATTGTAAACAAAGCCGTCAAAGATTGAGACAAGATGTACAGGTTCGTAAGTGCTTGTGTAACTTCTTCGTGAATCTAGCACCAGATCATTTGATGTTCTCAATTTTCTGATGGGACATCAGATCATTTCATCATCAGACGAGGGAGTGGGGAATGGTGGGAAGGACGAGGGGACGGGAGTGGGGGATGGTGGGGAGGACGAGGAGGCCGGGGAGGGGGTAATGGTGATGGGGGGACGAGGGGACAGTGGAGTTGGGGATGGTGGAGAGAACAAGGGGATGAGGGAGTGGGAGATAGTGGGGAGGCGAAGGGATGGTGGAGTAGGGATTGGTTAGGAGGACGAGAGGATGCTGGAGTGGGGATTGATGGGGAGGAAAATGGGTCGAGGGAATGAGGAATGGTTGGGAGGATGAGGGGACGTGGGAGAGAGGAATGGTTGGGAGGACGAGGGGCCGGGGAATCGGGGGGGGGGGAATAGTGTGGAGGACTGGGAGACAGGGGAAGGTTGCTGTGGGAACCACAGAAATGCGTGGTCGGGTACAGCTAGTCTATAAATATAAATGTAAAATGCTCGTTTGCTCAAAATCGCTAATCTCCAAAAGTTCTTCACCACTATCTTTGAAATTTTCTCACAAGTTTCCATTCGAATCCGAGCGGGTTTTTATATACATATTATATAGATGTTTCCCCCGTCTGTGGCATGGAAAAAAACATGTTGAAAAAAAAAACTGCGTTTTTTCATGTTAGGGAAATCTTTGAAACCTCTTTACCGATTGCTTTGAAATTTTGACACAACGTTGCATTCAAATGGCAATGTGTTTTTATATTCCTACTATATACATGCCTCACCTGTGACAGGAAAAAACATGCTTTAAAAAAAAAAAAAAAGAGTCATCTGTTGGACGTAAGATCAACTCACGCTGTAATCTCCGAAAGTTCATCACCGATTTCTTTGAAATTTTGACACAACGTTTCATTCAACAGGTATATAAAAACCCACACGTATTTACGTGTGTGTTTTTATATACCTCTATATACATGCCACACCTGTAACAGGTAAAATCATGTTTTTTTGAAAAACATAATGCATGTGTGTGTGTGTATGTGTTTGTGTGTGTGTGTGTGTGTGTGTGTGTGTGTGTGTGTGTGTGTGTGTGTGTGTGTGTGTGTGTGTGTGTACTCACCTATTTGTGCTTGCGGGGGTTGAGCTTTGGTTCTTTGGTCCCGCCTCTCAACTGTCAATCAACTGGTGTACAGGTTCCTGAGCCTACTGGGCTCTATCATATCTACGTTTAAAACTGTGTATGGAGTCAGCCTCCACCACATCACTGCCTAATGCATTCCATCCGTTAACTACTCTGACACTGAAAAAGTTCCTTCTTACGTCCCTGTGGCTCATGTGGGTACTAAGTTTCCAACTGTGTCCCCTTGTTCGCATCCCGCCAGTGTTGAATAGTTTATCCTTGTTTACCCGGTCGATTCCCCTGAGGATTTTGTAGGTTGTGATCATGTCCCCCCTTACTCTTCTGTCTTCCAGTGTCCTAAGGTGCATTTCCCGCAGCCTTTCCTCATAACTCATGCCTCTTTGTTCTGGGACTAGTCTAGTAGCATACCTTTGGACTTTTTCCAGCTTCATCTTGTGCTTGACAAAGTACGGGCTCCATGCCTGTGTGTGTGTGTGTGTGTGTGTGTGTGTGTGCTTGCATGTGTGTGATGGAGGCAAGCATTGTTTACAGAGAGCCGAGACTGCCATCATTCGTCACATGCACGATACAGACAGACACAGACGACTAGAATCGACTGAGAAGGCAGAACTCTCATTACCATCTGTTGCGCGTAATAGCAACACATGCTATACAAAATATGTTACAATTCTATTTCAATGTTTCCGGTTGCATTCATAAATTTATTTTTATAGATTTCGATTTATTTTCATGTTAATTTAATTATGTTGTGTGACCTTGTGTTGGAATTGAGCTGTGTTGTTTACCATACCATTCATTTGGTGAGTATAGTTTGTTTTTTATTTTTTATATTTTAATTTAATTTTTTAACTGTTTTTCTTATATTTCAGTGATGGGAACGTCAGGTCACTTGATGTTCCCAATTTACTGATTGGAACATCTGACCATTTAGGAAGGGGACAAGGGAGGGGGTTATGGTGGGGGAAGGACGAGGGGATGGGGAAGTTTGGGATATTCTGGGATGGTGGGGACGAGGGGATGGGGGAGTGGGGCATGGTGGGAAGGAAGAGGGGATGGTGGAGTGGGGGATGGGGGAGTGGGGCATGGTGGGAAGGAAGAGGGGATGGTGGAGTGGGGCATGGTGGGAAGGAAGAGGGGAAGATGGAGTGGGGGATGGGGGAGTGGGGCGTGGTGGGAAGGAAGAGGGGATGGTGGAGTGGGGAATGGTGGGGAGGCCGAGGAGACGGGTGATGGGGGGGGGGGAACCCAGCCACGCATTGCTGAGCCACAGCAACGCGTGGCTGGGTTCTGCTAGTCTATATAAATAGAAATGTAAATGTTCGTTTGTTCAAAATCGCTGATCTCCGAAAGTTCTTCATCGATTTCTTTTAAGTTTTGACACAAAGTTTCATTCGCATACGAGCGTGTTTTTATATACATACTGTATAGATATCACGCATGTGACAGGTAAAAACATTTTTTTGTGAGACATTGCGTTGGAATTGAGTTGTGTTGTTTATCATACTGTTCATTTTGTGAATATAGTCTATTTGTTTCATTGTTTTTCATTTCGTTTTTTAACTGTTCTTATTTTTCAGTGATAGGAACATCAAATCATTTAATGTTTCCATTTTTCTGATTGGAACAGCAAATCACTTGGGAATGCATCATACGAGGGAGTGGCAAATTGTGGGAGGACAAGGACAGGAGGGGGGGGGGCGATGGTGGGGACGAGGGGAAGGGGAAGGGGCTAATGGCGGGGAGGACGAATGTACGGGAGGGGGGGGGGATGGTGGGAAGGACGAGGGGACAGGGGAGTGGGGGATGGTGGGAAGGACGAGATGTCGGGAAACCGACACACTCAACCACACACACACAAATAAAACAGTCTCCCGTAGTCTGTATTCCCTTCAGGATGGAAAATGGGAGACTCCGTGACGTCATCGACTCCGTGACGTCATGGAAGTCATCGTATATTTACATTATGAAACATTGTTAATAGACTAGTTTAGTATCTAGAGTTAACAAAAAAGTATTCAATAAGACTGAATATAATTATTTACACAGTATTGTAGCTAGGTTCCCTTGTTAATGTAAAATTACTTTGAGAGAGGAACCAGCATAAGGGCGTTGGCCCCGGAGTGGGAGGGAGGCGCCCACATCTCAACAACAACAAAAAACCAGAACAGCCTACCACGCTGTATTGGCTCTAGAACTGGTGTAAACAGCTAGACACCCCATTTACGTGTCAACACCAGCTACACAGCCTAACAACATCACAACAACGACTGTATCCGTCTACCAAGTATTGTATATTATTCTAGTGCACTGAATAATATTGCAACCCATTCTCGCAAATTTAATAAGTCAATATTGACTTATTAAATATGTGCATAGGTGACATACTTAACATAATAGATACCCTTTAAAAGATTCATAGAAAACACCGACCATACCTAATATTGCAACCCGTTCTCGCAAATTGAATAAGTCAATATTGACTTAATAAATATGTGCATAGGTGACATACTTAACATAATAGATACCCTTTAAAAGATTCATAGAAAACACCGACCTTACCTAACCTACTTAGTATGTTAAGATAAGCATCTTATTGGTTCGTAATTTCAATTATTACCTAACCTATAATAGGTATAGGTTAAGTAATAATTGTAATTACGAAGCAATAAGATACTTATCTTAAGATACTAACAAGGTTAGGTAAGGTTGGTGTTTTCTATGAATCTTTTTAAGGGTATCTATTATGTTTAGTATATCACCTATGCACGTAGTTAATAAGTCAATATTGACTTTACGAATTTGCGAGAACGGGTTGAATATTGATGGGTAGATGGTTAGGTCATGGGAGAACCCCAAAAACACTGTACGTGAACCCCATTTATAGCCCTCACAGTTCATGCCATACCTGTAATTGATATGTTTAGGGAACTTTGATTAATTCCTTGCATCCCATACAGGTAAATTGTGAGAGGAGCTTCAAGAAGTTGAGCAGACAGTTGGTTCATACACATTAATATTGCTTGCCAAGCTTTGTTCTCCCCACAAGCCGCCATTACGTGGCAACAGGGGTCACAGGGCCACACCCAATCTGAGGTTACACTTACACGCCTTACTAGGCCCATTTTACTGGCACAGCTAAGACATTATACTATTAGTAGTAGTAGTCATAATTACTTATTATTAAGTAGATTAGACCACTACATGTGGTGTACTGAAATATAACAGATTAAAAGGTAAACAATTGGTAGTTTAAGAAGGAGCCATAACAAAGTGGTTTAGGCTACCAATTGTCCCTCCCAATAGTGTGTAAGAAGATTTCAGGCAGTTTACCAGTATATAGTCCACTCAATTAATTCTTACTTACTAAGAAAAATAAACAAGACATAACTTTATTTTATTAAAGTCAATTTGAAAAAGAGAGATTAGCTGCCTGGAATTTCCCCACATTAGTTTGGTCCTTCAAACCGGATTATTTAGTTCTTTGAAACTAGATATTATATATACATATAGTGCAATATTACCTACACACATTATAGCAGGAAGACACTGCTATATTTTTTGCATTTTTTCTAGCCTAACTTTTCAATCTCATAGCAAACAGAACTTACAACAACACTATTATTGTTCTGGCAGTACCAAAGGAACAATTGTGCTTTTTTCATTTCATTACAAGAGGTTGATAAGAGGCTACTTTGCTTATAAGTTACTTATAAATGTTTTTTGTAATTATTGCATTATTATTGCCATTACTGTAACATTTACTGCATGCCACATCATTTACTACTAATTCTTGCACAAGGGTAGAACATTTTAGACTGGTGTTGTACAGCAACCTAGTCTAATTTATTGTGCTAACCTGGTGTAAGGGTAAAAATTTTAGACTTGTCTAGAGTTGAACACATATTACAACCTAGCAAGTACATATTTTTATGCAGTATTTAAGACAACCCGAGTTGTGTTGTCAATATGATATGAATATAACTATAAGTATAATTTAACTATAATCATTTCACCTTTGAGTGTTAACCTGTGTCTCTGTACCAACCAAGAGTGATAATGATGGGCTAACTTGCGGATACCAGCATTGATACAGGTCTACCACTCAAATTATAGTGTATATGATTTTACAGTGTATATTTAAATAAATGAAAAGTAGCTCTAGTTCGGAAACTAGTGGCTTTACTAATACAAGTGCCATAAATAGTCCTGACACTAGTCTATACGACTAACAAGAACTTCCAAGATGTCTACTGTCAAAAATGTCCAAATAACCCTCACAGGATTGAGGGATCATTTATCACGGCAGATTAGCACATGTGAAGACATGAGTAAACAAACTCCAGTTAACTATGTAGCATTGGAAAATTATCTTAAGCTTACACGGAACAAATATGACCGTGTGTTGCAACAAATGAAAGAATATCAAGTTTTACTTCAGAATACCAGTGTTGGTGGAGAAACATTACAAGATGTTATACAAGAACATTCCGATTATGAAGATACAATGTTTAAAGAGTTGCAACACTTTGATGATATCATACATGCCCATAAAGCCAATATAAATATTGTAACCACAACTTCCCAGAACCAGACAGCACCAGAAGTCAAATTGCCATCACTTAGTTTACCAACTTTTTCTGGTACAGAAGACGAGAGTTGGGACGGTTTCTGGAGCAAATTTGTCGATTCTGTGGATTCTAATGCTAATGTACCAAAAACGACAACGTTTACATACTTACAGAGTGTCTTGAAGGATGAAGCGTATCAGGTAGTCTGTAATCTAAATCACACAAATGATGATTATGACAATGCAGTGCAACTCCTGAAAGATAATTACGCTAAACCTGAAAGGACCATCAGAATTCTGACACAGAAACTGTTAGACATTAAACCTCCAAATAATACTGCAGTCTCACTCCAAGCCTTCAGATTGGAGCTTGAGTCCATGCTCAAGGCACTTAAAAATAAAGTGAACTTGGATGAGTCAGACTGGATAATACAAGTCCATATGGCACGAAAATTACCCAGGGACATACTGGATAAGTTGTTTGTATTCGTAGGTAAGTCATCCTTGACTGTAAATGAGATTACAAAGGATTTACAAACCATCATAGAACGAGAAAGAGTTAATCCAGAAGGAAAGACGACATCTAAACCTACGTCTGCTACTAATAGTAAACAACAGAGTACAAACAGTACTCCAAACAAAGCTAAAACATCTTCCCCCTCCACAAAGTGGAATCAGGGCAGTGTAGGAACATATGCAGTTGGTCCCTCCAAACCTACAGTTAACGCGTCACCCACAACGGTGACTCCTCAAGATACTGTTAATGTCTGGAGACCATGTGTGTTTTGTGAGCAATCACATTCCATGTACAATTGCAGACGCTACCCTGATCGTGCAACACGCATAAAACGACTCAAGGAGTTACATAGATGTAGCAAGTGTATAAGGGAACATCATCCCAACAATTGCACAACTGCAATGCGCATCTGCAATAAGTGCCATAAGGGTCAACATCATACTGCACTTTGTGGGGACACAAGTATAAAGTCTCCCAAACCACAGGAGGAGGAAGGAGCTACAGCATCAGTAAAGCTTTGTACTGTGTTACCTGACATAAGTGTCTTCACGACAAGGTCTAACCATAAATTAGCTCTACCTACTGCACGATTGATCATTAGAAATGGAAAGAATAAAGCCACCGTACGTGGATTATTTGATCAAGGGTCCCAACTGATCTTTATATCCAAGGAGTTGGTAGATAAACTGAAACTTACACCTGTAGAGGAGACACGGATAAACATAGCAGGATTCCTGACTAACTCAGGAGCCCGAACTTACAGGGTAGTACGACCCACAGTAAGATTAGGAGGTTATGTACGAAAAGTACCAGCACTGGTAGTAGATAGATTCCCAACAGACCTGTATATAGAAGGTCTAGGAACAACAGCCAAATTCCTGGAAGAAAAGGGAATTCCTTTGGCTGATAACATTACATCGGACAACCTTTCCAATATTGGAATCCTTATGGGATCAGATGTCTACCATAAGTTTATCATAGGAAAGGAAGATTACCATGGTATGAACGTGTTACCATCTGCAGGTGGCTATTTACTAACAGGCCCAGTATTACGGCTAAAACAACCCGCACCTGTGGATCACCAACATGCCAACACAGTAATGGTTGCATGACTAGGAGAACAGTCTCCACTGCAACTCAGAGACATTTCCGAGGATGAGCTTGATCCCCCAGTATATAAGTTATGGGACCTGGCAACTCTCGGCATTGTCCCTGAACAACCTAGCCCAGATGATGACTGGACTTATAAACAATACCTAGACTCAGTTATCTACAGAGATAATCAGTACTGGGTCAGGTTACCATGGAAGCTGAATCACCCTCAGCTACCCATCAACTACTTCATGGCACAAAATCAATTAAGATCACAGGTGTTACGTTTACAAAGACAACCTGAGAACTTGAAGTTGTACCATGAAATAATACAGAAGCAGCTCGATGACAAATTTATCGAAGTTGTAACAAATGATAACCCAAAGGAAGGACATTATCTGCCACACCACCATGTTCAGAAGAATTCTGCTACTACCCCACTACGGATAGTATTTAATTGCAGTGCTAAGATGGGGCAGAATAGTGTTTCGTTAAATGACTGCCTTCAAACTGGCCCTAGCCTAACACAAAGGCTTTATGATGTGCTGTTAAAGTTTCGTATAGGGACTTATGCATATACGGCCGACATTAGCAAGGCTTTCCTTAGAGTAGGTCTTCAAGAAGAAGACCGGAACTACACAAAGTTCCTATGGATTAAGGATCCTAATGATCCAAACAGTGAAATAATCACTTATCGGTTTGCGTCTGTTTTGTTCGGAGCCACAAGCTCACCATTTCTGCTTCAAGCTACCTTGGACACGCACTTGAAGAAGTCCAATAGCCCGAACAAGACAGAAATTAGCGAAAACCTGTATGTGGATAACTTTCAAGGAACAACCAACAGTGAAAGTAAGCTGTTGGACATATACCATGAGGCCAATCGAGAATTAATGGGAGCCAATATGCCTCTCCAGTCTTGGGTCTCTAACAATGACAAATTAAAACAACTGATCACAACTGAATTTCCCGACTACCAAGTACCCGAGATGACAAAGGTACTAGGTGTCCAATGGAACACGACAACCGATCAGTTGACAATCAAGTCAGTGGAGACAGATACCACTAACTTAACAATGAGAAAATTGCTATCACAAGTCAGCAAACCCTTCGACCCATTAGGCTTATTAAGTCCAATACTAATTAATGGGAAGATGATAATACAGGAATGTTGGCAACAAAAGATAGGCTGGGATGATCTTCTAACACCAGCCCTACAGGAAAAATGGCAAGGGTTAGTGAAAGATTTAAGCATCCTAGAGTCTGTCAAGTTCCCTAGGAACACAGTAGTAAATGAAAAGGACCCAATTAAGCTGCATGTATTTTGTGATGCCTCAGGAAAGGCTTATGGTACAGTAGCTTACCTGGTCTCAAATGGGCAAGCCAATTTGCTCACATCAAAGGCCAGAGTGGCACCTTTAAAGAAAAGATCACTGCCACAACTGGAATTAACAGCCTTACTGCTAGGTGTAAGATTGGCTCATTATCTGATCAAGGCCTTAAGCCACATCCACTTTACAGAAACAGTAGTATGGTCAGATAATGAGGCAGTGCTACAGTGGGTTAAAAACAATAACAGTAAGAATCCTTACGTGAGTAACCGCATTAAGGAAATACGAGAGTTGTCAGCAGGGTATAAACTAAGATATGTACCTACTAAAGAGAATCCAGCCGACTATCTCTCCCGAGGCCTGACTTTACGGCAATTAACAAAGGCAGAGATGTGGTTCAATGGACCTCAGTGGCTAATCAGCGACCAGTGGCCTGAACAAAAGCCGCAAGTCATTGTGACCAATGTCACTGTTCCCACTGAGAACCCGGAACTACCTCGGACTTTGGTAATTGATCCTGCTCGGTACTCTGAACTGAACAAACTTGTAGGTGTCACCCAAGTAGTGTTTGATTTTCTAAAGAAAATAGGAATCAAGCATAAATTCCCTAGTGCCTTAAGGTACTGGGTTAAAAGAGCTCAGACCGACACATTCGGGACAGAAATTGACAATGTTCCTAAGAAGCTACAACATGATCTGGGTCTCTGGTTAGACACTGACAATTATAACTTGATAAGATGCGGAGGACGCTTACAACATGCTGACATAGATCTGGAAGCAAAAAATCCAATATTGCTCCCTCGTCACCACATAGTAAGCAAACTAATTGTGTTACATATACACAAATACTGCACTCTGCATGGTGGGGTATTAGATACTCTCACAGAATTAAGACAACAGTACTGGCTACCCCAAGGTAGACAGACAGTAAAATCCATAATCAAATCCTGTGTTGTATGCCGGAGATACGATGCCAGAGTGTGTCCATATCCTGGCCCTCCTCCACTTCCGAAGGAACGAGTCGTACATATTCATCCTTTTGAGACAACAGGAGTAGATTTCACAGGAGCACTAACACTGACAGGCACTAAAGACAAGAAACCAGTAAAGGCCTATATCTGTCTTTTTACTTGTGCCACAACAAGGGCAGTCCATCTAGAAGTGACTCCCGATATGAGTGCCGAAGCATTCTTACAGGCTTTCCGCAGATTTGCTTCACGTAGATCTTGTCCCAAGTTAATGATTTCAGACAATGGGTCCAACTTGGTGGCAGGAGAAGCATGCCTGAGGAAAATCTGGACACACCCAAAGGTACGCACAGCCCTAACTCAACGGCAGTGCTATTGGAAATTCATACCTCCCAGAGCACCATGGCATGGAGGCTTCTATGAACGGATGGTTGGTACGGTGAAACGGTCTTTACGGAAAACCCTACACTGCCATAAGATTGACCTTCAGGAGCTTCAAACAGTAATCATAGAAATAGAAGCACGAGTTAACAACCGACCACTTACCTACCTCTCTGATGATGTTTTGCAGCGTGAACCATTAAGTCCAGCTCATCTGATGTATGGGAGACCTCTCAAAACACTTGTGTCCCTTACGGATGAGGAACCAGAGGATCCTTCATATGTCAAAGAGAGTGATTTGGTTCAACGTTTCAAACATCTTTCAGGGGTGATAAATCGGTGGAATGACGTATGGACTCGTGAATACCTAACAGCTCTGAGGGAGTATCATTACGGGGCAAACAATCCCTATAACAGAATTAACTTGAACCCTGGTGACATAGTTCTGGTGGATAGTGATGGACCACGCTCGGAGTGGCCTATAGGAGAAATAGTCTTTGTTCATCCAGACAGCCAGGGCATCTTGAGAATAGTGAAAGTAAAATGCAAAGGCAACACTACTCTCAAAACTTTAGAGAAATTAGTACCTTTAGAACTGGCCAGGAAAGAAGACGTACAACGACTTCCAGCACCCGATACGCCAGTATGGGACATACGTCCCCAACGGACTGCTGCACAACAATGTAAACTCAAATTAAAGCAGCACTATAATTCTGAGGGAGAAGAATAAAGTGATCGCAGTCCTTACCGGGACTTCGACCCGTGTTCTGCCCCCTGGGAATTATGTCGGGAAACCGACACACACAACCACACACACACAAATAAAACAGTCTCCCGTAGTCTGTATTCCCTTCAGGATGGAAAATGGGAGACTCCGTGACGTCATCGACTCCGTGACGTCATGGAAGTCATCGTATATTTACATTATGAAACATTGCTAATAGACTAGTTTAGTATCTAGAGTTAACAAAAAAGTATTCAATAAGACTGAATATAATTATTTACACAGCTAGGTTCCCTTGTTAATGTAAAATTACTTTGAGAGAGGAACCAGCATAAGGGCGTTGGCCCCGGAGTGGGAGGGAGGCGCCCACATCTCAACAACAACAAAAAACCAGAACAGCCTACCACGCTGTATTGGCTCTAGAACTGGTGTAAACAGCTAGACACCCCATTTACGTGTCAACACCAGCTACACAGCCTAACAACATCACAACAACGACTGTATCCGTCTACCAAGTATTGTATATTATTCTAGTGCACTGTTTAATATTGATGGGTAGATGGTTAGGTCGTGGGAGAACCCCAAAAACACACTACGTGAACCCCATTTATAGCCCTCACAGTTCATGCCATACCTGTAATTGATATGTTTAGGGAACTTTGATTAATTCCTTGCATCCCATACAGGTAAATTGTGAGAGGAGCTTCAAGAAGTTGAGCAGACAGTTGGTTCATACACATTAATATTGCTTGCCAAGCTTTGTTCTCCCCACAAGCCGTCATTACGTGGCACCAGGAGGCACAGGGCCACACCCAATCTGAGGCTACACCTACACGCCTTACTAGGCCCATTCTACTGGCACAGCTAAGACATTATACTATTAGTAGTAGTAGTCATAATTACTTATTATTAAGTAGATTAGACCACTACATGTGGTGTACTGAAATATAACAGATTAAAAGGTAAACAATTGGTAGTTTAAGAAGGAGCCATAACAAAGTGGTTTAGGCTACCAATTGTCCCTCCCAATAGTGTGTAAGAAGATTTCAGGCAGTTTACCAGTATATACAGTCCACTCAATTAATTCTTACTTACTAAGAAAAATAAACAAGACATAACTTTATTTTATTAAAGTCAATTTGAAAAAGAGAGATTAGCTGCCTGGAATTTCCCCACACGAGAGGACGGGGAGAATGGTGGGGAGGATTAGGCGACAGGAGAGTGAGGGATGGTAAGGAGGACGAGGGAACGGGGAGTGGAGAATGGTGGGGAGGATGAGGAGACGGTAGAGTGGAGGATGGATGAGAGGACGAGAGTAAGGGGGGGGGGAATGGTTGGGGGGACGAGGGGACAATGAAAAGGGGAATAGTGAGAAGGACGGGGGACAAGGGAAGGTTGCTGAGGCTCATGCTCATTGCTGAGCCTCAGTAACGCACATGGCCGGGTACAGCTAGTAATAAATAATAATAATAATAATAATAATAATAATAATAATAATAGTAATATATAATAATAATATGACGAAAGTAAAGGAAAATGAATGAATCTGGGTAACAGATCTATTCAACGGAAAACGGGGGAAGCTATGATCAACAGCAGAAACATCTGGTTTCTGGGCATCACTCACCCCATCTCTGTCCCGGGCGACGAAGGTGGCGAGGAGGGTGCCCGGGGGCGTGTCCTCCGGCAGGGTGAGGTGGGCCTGGTCGCTGCTGAAGGTGGGGGTGTTGTCGTTGTCGTCCACCAGTCGCAGGTTCACCCAGGTACCGTCAACGTGATACTTGTCTTCCCAACCGTCGTTCCCCTAATATAAAACATGTTAGAAGGGAAGACTCTTCTTTGCTGACTAGTTGCAAGGGCGGAGATATGCAGAGTTCCAGTGATATATATCCTTATGACAAGTGTGTGATGGAGACGGATACATGAGCAGGGTTTTCTTTTGTGTGTGTGTGGTGGAGGCAGGTAATGTTTACAGAGAGCCGAGACTGCTATCACTTGTCACATGCAACATACAGACACAGAAGACTTGAATCGACTGAGAAAGCAGAACGGTCATTGAACAAGCTGTTATACAATACAGTATACAGTACAGTACATACAAGTTTATATACAGTACAGTACGTACAAGCTGATATACAGTACAGTATGTACAAGCTGATATACAGTACAGTATGTACAAGCTGACATACAGTACAGTATGTACAAGCTGATATACAGTACAGTATGTACAAGCTGATATACAGTACAGTATGTACAAACTGATATACAGTACAGTATGTACAAGCTGATATACAGTACAGTATGTACAAGCTGATATACAGTACAGTATGTACAAACTGATATACAGTACAGTATGTACAAGCTGATATACAGTACAATATGTACAAGCTGATATTTAGTACAGTACCGATATCTGCTTATCAGTACATATTAAATGCTACGATAAACAAAATGATCATCAATAAAAAATTTAATAAATAATTATATAAATAAATTTCCTCCCCGTAATCTAATAAGTCCCTCTATCATAAGACAAAATTGAATGAGAAATTAATTTTTTCGTTTTTTAACAAGATTTCTTTGATCGTTAATTGTGTCTGCGAGCTTTCAAAAAACATCATTACGTTTGTATTATTTAGCGATGTAAATAACGCAGTATGCGGGCACAAGGCACGAGGTTAGAGGTAACAGCCTGCTTGATGAAAGGCAGTCTTCCAGCCCGGGTCCTCGTTCCAGGATAATGATAGAGAGATATATATGGCACAGTTGAATACAAACATGTTATTTCAGCATGACTTATCTGCGGCCTGAGTCAATAATATGCCTCACCAACGCTGCAATAGGCAAGGGGGTGGGCGGGTAACCATACCATGTCTGTCACTTGGACTCTGAAGCGGAAGCCTCGTCTGTGGCTGGGGTTCTCGTAGTCGAGGGGCGCGACGGAGCGCAGGTCGCCACCTGGGCTCCCTCGGCGGCGACCCTCCACCCGGAACAGCTGCCAGCCTCGCCCACTTCCTGGCACCACCTGCAGGAGGCAAGCATCGAATGTTCCGTTAATGTCATAATGATAGTTATTTTTCTGAAGGTACACACACACACACACATACACACACACACACACACACACACACACACACACACACACACACACACACACACACACACACACACACACACACACACACACACACACACACACACACACACACACACACACACACACACACACACACACACACACACACACACTATCATATCTACAGTTTCAAGTGTAGATATGATAGAGCCCAATAGGCTCAGGAATCTGTACACCTGTTGATTGACGGTTGAGAGGCGGGACCAAAGAGCCAGAGCTCAACCCCCGCAAACACAACTAGGTGAGGACACACATGGTCAAAGGAAGAGCTAGATAGTAAACGAGAAGGTCTTATAACAATAATGAGAGAGATCACAGCGAGAGCGGATAATGATAGTTTACGACTGTTGATAGTAGGCGACTTCAACTTGAAATCCATAGACTGGGAAGCATATGAAGCTAAAACAGAAGATTTTTGGACCTGTAAATTTGTAGATCTCATCCTGGAAACATTCTTGTATCAACATGTTAAACAAGCTACGAGGATGAGGGAAGGGGACGTTCCCTCCATGCTAGATTTGATATTTACCAAGGAGGAAGAAATATTTTACATTCAGTACCTTTCTCCCTTGGGTAAAAGTGACCATGTCTTTTTGGGAATAAAGTATGCAATGCGTTATAATCTGGAAGAAAATAAGAAGGTTGATGCAATTGAAAAACCTGACTTTAGGAGAGGACATTATGGCAACCATAGAAATTTTTTTAGTGAGTATAATTGGACAGACTGGTAGCTAGGTAAGGAAGTGAATGAGATGTATGTCAAGTTTTGTGAAATATAAGGTTTTGTGATAAAGGCACAACAAATTTATACCAAAACAGAGATGCAGAACTAGGAAACAGGATTGGTTCAACAGAAATTGTGAGAAGGCCAGAGACCAAAAGACACAAAAATGGAATCAATACAGGAAGAGGCCAAACCCCCAAACATACCAGCGATACAAAGATGCGAGAAACAACTACACGGCAGTGAGGAGAGAGGCAGAAAGAAATTTTGAAAAAGGGATTTCAGACAAATGTAAAACAGAACCAGGTCTATTCTATAGATTCATAAACAACAAATTGCAGGTAAAGGATAATATTCAGAGGTTGAAAATGGGAAATAGATTCACGGAAAATGAAAAGGAAATGTGTGAAACATTAAACGGAAAGTTCCAAAGTGTGTTTGTATAAAATGAAATCTTCAGGGAACCATATACAATAAGAATTCCAGAGAAGAACATAGAGCACATATAGATGTCTAGAAGTGGAAACACACACACACACACACACACACACACACACACACACACACACACACACACACACACACACACACACACACACACACACACACACACACACACACACACACACACACACACAAGCACACACAGCCTGGTAGCCTAGTGGATAGCGTGCAGGACTCGTAATTCTGTGGCTCGGGTTCGATTCCCGCACCAGACGGAAACAAATGGGCAGAGTTTCTTTCACCCTGAATGCCCCCTGTTACCTAGCAGTAAATAGGTGCCTGGGAGTTAGTCAGCTGTCACGGGCTGCTTCCTAGGGTGTGTGTGTGTGGTGTGGAAAGAAAGAAAAAAAATAGTAGTAGAAACAGTTGAGAGGCGGGCCGAAAGAACAGAGCTCAACCCCCGCAAGCACAACTAGGTGAATACACACACACACACACACACACACACACATTCTTCAGGAAATTCTTCAGGAGTCAGAGAAAGAAAAAGACTTGGGGGTTTATATCACGCCAGACCTGTCTCCTGCAGCACATATCAAGAGGATAACATTAGCGGCATATGCCAGGCTGGCCAACATACGAACAGCATTCAGAAACTTGTGTATAGAATCATTCAAAACTTTGTATACCACATATGTCAGGCCAATCCTGGAGTATGCATCCCCAGCATGGAGTCTATATCTAGTATAGGATAAGACTAAACTGAAAAAGGTTCATATGTTTGCTACTAGACTAGTACCCGAGCTGAGAGGTATGAGCTACGAGGAGAGACTACGGGAATTAAACCTCACTTCGCTGGAAGACAGAAGAGTTAGAGGGGACATGATCACCACATTCAAGATTCTGAAGGGAATTGATAGGGTAGATAAAGACAGGATATTTAACACAAGGGGCACACGCACAAGGGGACACAGGTGGAAACTGAATGCCCAAATGAGCTACAGAGATATTAGAAAGAACTTTTTGAGTGTCAGAGTGGTTGACAAATGGAATGCATTAGGAAGTGATGTAGTGGAGGCTGACTCCATGCACAGTTTCAAGTGTAGATATGATAAAGCCCAATAGGCTCAGGAATCTGTACACCTGTTGATTGACGGTTGTGAGGCGGGACCAAAGAGCCAGAGCTCAACCCTCGCAAACACAACTAGGTGAGTACAACTAGGTGAGTACACAGGGGAAGATGAACCAGCCATGCTTTATCTGATATTTACCCTAAATGATTGGGATATAAGGGAAGTTAAGTTGAAAGCCCCCTTGGGAATGAGTGATCACAGTGTATTGATCTTTGAGTACTTGGTAGAGCTAGGATTTATCTCCCCAAAAGTAAAACTAGGAAACAAAAAGCTGGCGTACCGAAAGGGGAATTATGAGGAGATGAGAAGTTTCCTAAGGGATATACTATGGGACACAGACCTCAGAGATAAGTCTGTACAAGACATGATGGATTATTTCACCCAAAAGTTTCAAGAGGCAGTAAACAGATTTATCCCGGTCCAAAAGGAAAAATCCGAGAAGCAAAAGAATCCATGGTTTAATAATTTAATTTAATTTTGCCCCGAGGGGCGAGTTTATTGGGCAGCGCCACTCATCTTGTGAGTGGACATACCGCCATAGCAGAATGTACAACACTCCCCAATAGAAAGAAAACCCGCTGGTTGTTCATCCTGTCACTTGTACCCAGATACAGCTGGGACTTGCTTAACTGTCTCAAGTGAACAGCTCCTCAAGCAAGAAGATTAACATTTATCAACCCTTAAAAGCTTAAGTTATCTTGCGGGTGCAAAATGGGGAAATCTTTTAAGAACAGTATCAATATTTGACAAATAGTGTTTTCCTAACTCAAACAATGTGGGGTTTATTATTCTACACATATTCCTAATGTCTCTCAGGTGTTCACATTCATGTAGATAGTGGTCAAGGAGTTGTCCATCACTCTCACTACAGATTCTGCAACTTCGCTGATCAACTGTTGTTTCCATTCCAAATCTCCATGGATATTTGTATCCAAGACGGATTCTCGCTATTACTGATTCTCTCCCTCGTCGTCCTCCTCTTCGGCCATAATGATTGGGATTGCCAGCTGCAACCATGTTGTACCATCGTACAGATTCACTGGTTTGTGCTTCTATCCTCCTTTCCTCAGTTACCTTGTCTCGGTGATGTTGCCTGATAATACCTGTAATTTCTAGTTGAGTCGTGGGTATGAAGTATTCAATATGGTCTCCTTCAGCGCCTTCAGCAGCCAGCACATCTGCTCGTTCATTCCCACATATTCCAACATGGGAGGGGATCCACAGAAACTTGATGACTCTTCCCTGATTGGTAAGTACTCTCACAGCTCTCTTAATTTCAGCGACTATTGCAAGATTTTCTGCCTGATTTTTACTTAGGCTTTGCAGTGCTGCTTTTGAATCGGTGCAAATCACTGCACCATTAGTGTTCCGTTCAAGAAACCTTAACGCCATAACAATGGCAGTTAGCTCTGCTTGCGTTGAAGTGGCATAGTTCTCAATACGTGCTTTTTCTTCATTTCTGCGTTGGAAAGTATTATCCTTGATTACCGTGTATGCTGCACCAGCCCTGCCTTTGACCGGATTAGATGACCCGTCAGTGTAGATTTGATCTAGTTCATCTCCGGCTTGTTTATAAATTTCCTCGAGATACTTGTGCCTCATTTCTTGTGGTATCATGTTTGATTTTTTCATTGCCAATTCATTGATGATGATCTTGCATGAGACATCCTCCATGGGAGGTAACCTCTCTACAGGCTGGAGCTCACGGGCTTGCTCAGGCAGGTGAAGCTCTTCAAGGTAGCAGACTGCTCTGTGATGCCACTTTTTGCTTCTCCTGTTTCCCCCTGAAAGTAGCACAGAGCTCAGTTTTTTCTTAGCAATACTTAGCTTTTAACACTGGGAAGGGACAACTCCTCTCGTAGATTAGACGTTTTGGCAGTTCTTGGAACTCCAAGAATGATTGTCATGGCTTCATTTTGAATGCTTTCAAGCCTTTTCATATCGCTTTGGGAGTAGGTGCACAGAACTGGTGCGGCATAGTCTATGACGGAGTGCACATAGGCTGTGTACATCATTTTAAGCACGCCAATAGAGGCTCCATGTCCATTCCAGGTCATAGCTTTCAGTGCCCTGAGTCGACTTTTGCATGTTCCTATGAGTTGATTGAGCTCCTCTTTCTTTCCCTTGTTAGAGCCGACAGTGACGCCAAGGTACCGATAGTGGTCAACCCATTCAAGTGTTACACCATTAATTTGCAGTTCTACATTTGCTCTCCGCTTGTGATGGGAGTATGCCTTCGTCTTGTTTGTGGAGAGAGTGAAACCGAGCTCAATACATTTCCTTCCAAGGAGTTCAATGGACTGTTCAATTTTTCCCAAGGTGGGAGCTTGTATTAGGACATTATCTGCATATCCCACTTGTTGTGTTCCTTCCGGAAAATCAATAATTGCAATGGCGTTCATAAGTACATTGAATAGTGTAGGGCTTAAGACTCCGTCTTGGGGGGTCCCGAGTTCCATATTCATTGTTCTGGAGACTGCTCCATTGAAGCAAACTTTGGCTTTCCTTCCTGTGAGGTAGTCTTCAACCCATTTCATGAGTCTCCCCTTGACACCCATGCATGCAAGCTCGTCCAGGATCGCAATCCCCTGTGCTTTGTCGAAGGCTCCTTTGATGTCAACAAATACAGAGTACCTAGCCGTGTCATTAGCCAAGTAATTAACTATACAATTTGCTGTGCTCCGTCCTTTAACAAATCCATTGACCCCCTCCCCTAACCTGCCTATTTTGTGTAACAGTCGGTTTAGGATGATCCTTTCAAGCATCTTGCAAGTGCATGACACGAGACTGATAGATCTGTAATTACCAGGGTCATTAGGCTTCGGTATGGGAATAATTATTGCGTGTTTCCATTGTGTGGGCAACACTCCACTTAGGAATGACTTGTTAAACAGGTAGAGTAGTGGATTCCCAGACACTTCACACAGTGCATTGAGTATGTCGTAGGTGACGCCATCTTCACCAGGTGCTGTACTTTTACCCTTTTTCATAGCGCCCCTTACTTCTTGGGCTGTGATTGGTTCCCCATATTCGTCATCACTAGACAGTGCTCTTGTTATCCTAATTCTTCTGTCATCATGTCGCAGGAGCTGTTCCCTGCTGATTTCTGCAGGGAGAGAGGAGGAGGATGCTGCATCACTCCACTTGTGAATTAGTTCCTCAGCCTTACCCTGGGGGTCTTTGTGAGCCGCAGGCCGGGCTCTGCCACCCTTAGCTATCTGAATTTTTGCCCACACTTGTCTTGCAGATGTTTCCCGTCCAATAGAGCTAGTGAACTCAAGCCATTGTCTTTCCCGCTCTTTAATCTTCTCTTCCCTGGCTACTTGACACACAGTTTTAAACAACTCTTGGTTACTTTCAGTGGGATGTCTCCGGTACTCTCTACTCATGTCTCGCACATTTGCGCTAAGCATCTTTATGTAATCATTCTCATACCATTTTATTTTCTTCCTCTGAGGGTTACTTCGCCTAGGCGTACGGCGCGGAACTCTTAGACAGCTCTCAATTTGGTGATTAAGGTCATCAAGAAATGTGTTAATGTCTTCTGGGATTTGGTATTCTGTGAACCAGTCACTCATCCTGTTTATGAAGTGCGGCCTCATATCTGGTCCGAGTGATAATCTTTTTCTTTTATTTGTCTCTTTCCTTCTCTTGCTCATGTCGACGGTGGTAATCAGTGCCCAATGGTCACTACATAAACTGTGCACAATGTGTGTACTGGCATCCGTGTCCTGTGCATTCAGCAGGAGAGCATAGTCTAATCTTCCTCCTCTGAGGTGAGTTGGCTGTTCATCACCCAGGACTCTAAGGTTTTCACTTCCCCTGACAAAGAGTGACAGTTTCCGTCCATTGACATTGGATTGATGACAGTTGGCACCAAAGTGTGGGTGTCTGGCATTCAGGTCACCAACCAGCAGGGTAGGGTCTTCATTAACAAACTCAGGCAGTGTGTCAAGGTCAAGTTTACTCTGTGGGACATATAGGTTGATTATATGTAGGGCATTATTGTTTAAGTAAAGGGTTACTCCCAGTGATTCAAACTCATCCCCCATGTGCAGGTCATCAATAATCTGTGCGGGAATGTTGTTATTTACAAAAGTGATGAGACCCTGTTTTCTTTCCCCAGAGGGCAGGGAGAATTTGCGATAACCGCTGAACCTTGGGTTGAAGTCATCACCTACCATCGTCTCCTGTAGCACTATGACGTCAGTTTCGTGTTCACGGACGTACTGTATGATGTCATTAATTCTATTGCGAACTCCATTACAGTTCCATTGCAGTATAGTGAGATGTTCTTTATTGTGATTATCCATTTTGAGGTTGTCATCAGCTGCACGTGTGTAATTATTATGTTCACATGTGTCATCGTGTATTCCATGGTGTGTGGTGTCACTGTGTGCACTGGTGTTACTGTGTGCACTGGTGTTACTGTGTGTACTGGCGTTACTGTGTGCACTGGTGTCACTGTGTGCACTGGTGTTACTGTGTGCACTGGTGTTACTGTGTGTACTGGCGTTACTGTGTGCACTGGTGTCACTGTGTGCACTGGTGTTACTGTGTACACTGGTGTCACTGTGTGCACTGGTGTCACTGTGTGCACTGGTGTTACTGTGTGCACTGGTGTCACTGTGTGCACTGGTGTTACTGTGTGTACTGGCGTTACTGTGAGCACTGGTGTTACTGTGTGCACTGGTGTTACTGTGTGCACTGGTGTTACTGTGTGCACTGGTGTTACTGTGTGCACTGGTGTCACTGTGTGCACTGGTGTTACTGTGTGTACTGGCGTTACTGTGAGCACTGGTGTTACTGTGTGCACTGGTGTTACTGTGTGCACTGGTGTTACTGTGTGCACTGGTGTCACTGTGTGCACTGGTGTCACTGTGTGCACTGGTGTCACTGTGTGCACTGGTGTTACTGTGTACACTGGTGTCACTGTGTGCACTGGTGTCACTGTGTGCACTGGTGTTACTGTGTGCACTGGTGTCACTGTGTGCACTGGTGTTACTGTGTGTGTACTGGCGTTACTGTGAGCACTGGTGTTACTGTGTGCACTGGTGTTACTGTGTACACTGGTGTCACTGTGAGCACTGGTGTCACTGTGTGCACTGGTGTCACTGTGTGCACTGGTGTCACTGTGTGCACTGGTGTTACTGTGTACACTGGTGTCACTGTGTGCACTGGTGTCACTGTGTGCACTGGTGTTACTGTGTGCACTGGTGTTACTGTGTGCACTGGTGTTACTGTGTGCACTGGTGTCACTGTGTGCACTGGTGTTACTTTGTGCACTGGTGTTACTGTGTGCACCGGTGTTACTGTTTGCACTGGTGTTACTGTGTGCACTGGTGTTACTGTGTGCACCGGTGTTACTGTTTGCACTGGTGTTACTGTGTGCACTGGTGTTACTGTGTGCACTGGCGTCACTGTGTGCACTGGTGTCACTGTGTGCACTGGTGTCACTGTGTGCACTGGTGTTACTTTGTGCACTGGTGTTAATGTGTGCACTGGTGTTACTGTGTGCACTGGTGTTACTTTGTGCACTGGTGTTACTGTGTGCACTGGTGTTACTGTGTGCACTGGTGTTACTGTGTACACTGGTGTTACTGTGTGTACTGGTGTTACTGTGTACACTGGTGTTACTGTGTGCACTGATGTGCTGGTGTCCTGGTTGTGTCTGCTGACGTACCTCGGCAGTATGTGTTGCATCATCTTGCACTAGGCTCTGGCTTGCAGGTCCTCCACTTGATGGACTCTGCCGTTGCAGGATTTGGAGGATGTGTTCCTGAGTCGTCTTAATCTGGCAGAGGGCTTTCTCATGTTCCGTCTGCTTTTGCAATATTTGGTGGACGACTGGATGAGATTTTATCATGCAGTCTAATATTGCTGCCACACAAACCTGAGTGACGACCTCCAGGGGGTCAGGAGTGCCTGGAGGGGGAGGCGGATGGGAGACAGTGGAGGGGTCTGATTCATTGGTATGGATTTGGAGGGTAGGTGGTGGTGGTGGTGGTGTGACACCGTGGGTAGAGATTGAGGTATGGGTGGGTGGGTTCCCTGGTGGGGAGAGAGGTGGGAAGGCCTCAGAGATGGGGGAGCGGTGGTGGCTGGCTATACCGCCCCCACCCCACGCCTGATTCCCCACCCCACCCTGGGTTCCCCTGTTCACTGAGTGATCACTACCCCAGACTGTTGTCGGTCTACTGTGAGCTGGACCCTGGGCTGGTCCCTGAACTGGACCCTGGCTTGCTGTGGTACTGTCAACTGTGCCATTCCCGCCCCTGTTCACTGGTCCACCTGCGGTTTGATTCGGTGGTTTCGAGCCCCGCCATGCAGGCCTCGCCCTGCAATACCTGTTCCAAGCATGGTGGGGTTGCTTGCAGTTGGCAGATTTAGGTGTTACCCCGCCACCTCCACCCGATGCAAGCTTAGCTAGGCACTGCTTAGTGTCGTGAGATCCACTGCAACACCCACACCTAATTGAGCGATCACATTGCCACGTTCTGTGATCCCACCGCTGACAGTTGCCACACAAGGACGGGTTGCCAATATACCTCTCCACTTTGCGCTCCCTCATGCCTGGTATTTGAATGACTTGCGGCAGGTCTCCCTTCCACATAGCAATTGCTTGATTTTTGAGCAGTCCCCCTGGTCCAGTGTTGCGCGCGACCCAAACAATCTGTTCATAGTCCTTGAGAAATTCCACGTCAACATGAATACTATAGTTCTTAATTATAATTTTAGTTTGTCTTGTCTGTGGGTTTGCTTCCAACAATTTAACATTCTTACCTTGATACTCGAGACTGGTCTTTGTGAAGTACTTCAGGGCACTGTGCCCCTGCACCCGTGCACTAACATTGCCACCTACACACCTGGTCTCTATACGATACTCTGCTCTGTGGGCGCGGGCGGCCTCAATAATCCATCTGTACTTCTCTGCTGCTGTCAATCCCATTGCAGGAAAGATTAGGGTGTGCCACTCACTGTCTTCGTCTTGTCGTTGTTGTTGTGTTGAGGTTGCTGGTGCTGCTCACCCTGTCGCTGTGACTTATCCCGTTTCTTGCCACTTCTGCCTTGGACTAGGCAGTAACCTTCATCGTCTGTTGTAGAGTCACCTGTACCAGTACTGTTGGAGGGCCCCGGGTCGGGATCCTCACCGGAGGGCCCCGGGTGGGAATCAGCACCCCTGGGGCTCCCGGCGGGGGGGCCCCGTCCCCGCCGGGGGGTGGCCGTTATGGTTCCCGGGTACACCAGCCATGGTCACTTCTTGTCTCGAAGTCTTACTCCTTGTGTCAACAGCCATCTATTTGCTGCGGCTCACTTCATGTGTTGTTGGGTGGTATGTCTTCAACACTGCACTCTGCCCTACGTACACACACACATGTACATATAGACACCTACAAGGCACAAGGTTTACACTCACACGTAGTGTAGGGGCACTTTATGGGGTGTCCTGGCAGTCTCTCGTGTAAACACACTAGTCGCACACACAAACCACGACCTTGGGTAGGGAGGGCACAAAGGCTATTTTTCACGCGCGTGGTGCCCCAGGCTTCAGGTACCGCAGGGCGGCCCACCTACTTCACGACTCTCCCCTCAGCAGGCCTCGATATTGCCACATTAACAATTACTGCCTTAATTTCTGGCCAATCCACACGTCCAGGGCCTACCACAGTTGGTAGGAGCGGCGGTGCACACTTAGTGCCGCTGTAGCTGACCTATTTGGCGCACTGAAGACTACACCTTAGGCCTAGGCCTATGTCAAACAGGAGGATGGATACATCCTGCCTGCTCCCCCTCTAGCTTGAGGGCAACTGCCATGGTTTAATAGGGCATGTATGGAAGCAAAGGAACTGAAGAAAAGGGCGTGGAGGAACTTCCGAAATAACAGAACACCAGAAAGAAGAGAGAGATACCAGAGAACCAGGAATGAGCATGTTAGTGTGAGAAGAGAAGCAGAGAAAAAATATGAAAATGATATGGCAAGCAAAGCCAAGACAGAAACAAAACTACTCCGCAGTCACATCAGAAGGAAAACAACAGTGAAAGAATAGGTGATGAAACTAAGAACGGTTGAGGACAAGTATACAGAAGATGACAAAGAGGTGTATGAAGAACTCAACAAGAGGTTCCAGGAGGTCACTGCGCCAGGAGAGGTGGCAATAAACCAGGGGGCCTTGGAAGGGTTCGAAATTACAAGATATGAGGTCAAGAGACACCTGTTGGATCTGGATGTGAGAAAGGCTGTTGGTCCAGACGGAATCTCACAATCATTATTGTGGGTGCAGAGGTGTGCAGAGGCACTTTGTTTGCCACTCTCTATAGTGTATAATTGGTCACTGGAGATGAGAAACCTACCAAAATATGGAAGACGGCTAATGTAGTCGCAATATACAAAAAGGGTGACAGACAATAGGCGCTGAACTACAGGCCAGTGCCCTTAATTTGTATATCATGCAAGGTTACTTCGTGACAAATCGCCAACATGGATTAAGGGAGGGGTAGATCTTGCCTTACTGGCTTAATAGAATTCAACGACCAGGTGACAGCAAGATCAAGGAAGAAAGATGGGCGGACTGCATTTTTTTGGACTGTCGGAAAGCCTTCGGCACAGTACCCATAAGAGGCTAGTACATAAGCTGGAGAGACAGGCTGGAGTAACAGCTAAAGTGCTCCAGTGGATAAGGGAGTACCTAAGCAATAGAAAGCAGAGAGTTACAGCGAGGGGTGAGACCTCAGACTGCCGTGAAATCACCAGTGGAGTCCCACAGGGCTCTGTACTAGGAACTATTCTGTTTCTGATATACGTAAATGATCTCCCGGAGGGTATAGACTCATTTCTATCAATGTTTGCCGACGATACCAAAATTATGAGAAGGATTAAGACAGAGGAGGATTGCTTGAGCCTTCAAAAAGACCTGGACAAACTGAAGGAATGTTCGAACAAACTGTTTTTAGAGTTTAACCCAAGCAAATGTAATGTAATGAAGATAGTTGTAGAGAGCAGGAGGCCAGATACAAGGTATCATCTGGGAGATGAAATTTTTCAGGAGTCAGAGAGAAAGACTTGGGGGTTGATATCACGCCAGACCTTTCCCCTGACGCCCACATCAGCGGCATATGCCAGGTTATCCAACATAAGAATGGCCTTTAGAAACTTGTTTAAGGAATCATTCACAACTTTGTATACCTCATGTGTCAGACCAATCCTAGAGTATGCAGCTCCACCATGGAGTCCATATATAGTCAAGCATAAGACTAAACTGGAAAAGGTTCAGATGTTTGCCTAGTACCAGTCTAATAGCCGAACTGAGGGGGTATGAGCTACGAGGAGAGACTGCCGGAATTAAGCCTCACGTCGCTGGAAGACAGAAGAGTTAGGGGGACATGATCATCACATACAAGATTCTCAAAGAAATTAATAGGGTAGATAAAGACGCTATTTATCATAAGGGGCACACTCACTACGGGACACAGGTGGAAATTGAGTGCCTAAATGAGCTGCTGAAATATTAGAAAGAACTTTTTTAGTGTCAGAGTAGTTGACAAATGGAATGCATTATGATATGTGGTGGAAGCAGACTCCATACACAGTTTCAAGTGTAGATATGATAGAACCCAATAGGCTCAGGAACCTGTACATCAGTTGATAAACAGTTGAGAGGCGGGACCAAATAGCAAGAGCTCAACTCCAGCAAGCACAAATAGATGAGTACAACTAGGTGAGCAAACACACACACACACACACAGGGGGCCTGGTAGCATGGTGAAAAGCGCGCAGGACTCGTAATTCTGTGGCGCGGGTTCGATTCCCGCACCAGGCAGAAACTGGTGTATCTTTAGAAACTGTATATCAGGTGTATCCCAGTATTACAAACTGGGGCAAAGTTTCTTTCACCATGAATGCCCCTGTTACCTAGCAGTAAATAGGTACCTAGGAGTTAGTCAGCTGTCACGGGCTGCTTCCTGGAGTGTGTGTGTGTGTGTGTGTGTGTGTGTGTGGTGTGGGAAAAAAAACTAGTTAGTAAACAGTTGATTAACAGTTGAGAGGCAGGCCGAAAGAGCAAAGCTCAACCCCCGCAAACACAACTAGGTGAATACAACTAGGTGAATACACACACACACACACACACACGCCACACAGCGTAGCGGAGAAGGTAGGAGACACACGCGATTAGTGAGGTCCGCGGAAATTCGTCAATTTCTCGGGACATTGAAGGAGTATAGAGGCTAGATCATAGTATTTGGCCTCTCGCAGTGTGTAGCTTGCAGGGTGCAACATAGCATAGTCATATCGCTAGTGATAGTGCGAAGATTTGGCGAAGAAACCAAAAGTGGAGCTAGGGCATCACCGGTGCATGTAAGTGTGTGACCTGACCGGGTGGGACGACCCGCCGTGGAGCTACCTGATTGTGCTGTTGAGTGGTGACTGTGATCAGTGGTACAGTGAATTAGTGAACTGTCACATAACGATACAGTGACTGACTCCAGAGCTTTGTGTTGAAAGAGAAGTACGACCTCATCAATCTACCAGCACTTAGTGAATCACCTAGTGGGAGACAACAACGGATAACCATCGTCATCATACATCGCTCATCTGGTTGTGTGAGCGGGAGGCAGACTGGTATGTACCCACCTCTCTGGTCAATTAATCAGGTGTACAGATTGAGGTAAAAGATTATCAAATTCTCGTTCAGGATATCATATATATTTAAAAATCTCAGAGTGGCTCATTTAGGCAGTGGTAACGCATAAGGGATATCTTGACACATACACGCACACAAGTGTGCACACACTAAAACAGGCACACACACACACACACAATTGTCCAGTCAGGGGAAAAGGCATCTGGGATAGGACCTTCCTATCCCCCCCCCATCTTGACCTCACCATCGGACCTGACCTGACTTAGTCGCCATCTCCCCCCCCCCACCCCCAGTCCCCCGCATCGCCCATACACACACTCTAACCCCTCCCCACTCTCCCTCTCTCCTACTCCCTCTCTCCCTCTCCCACTATCTCTCTCCTGCTCTCTCTCTCCTGCTCTCTCTCTCTCTCTCCTGCTCTCTCTCTCTCTCTCTCTCTCTCTCTCCTCTCTCTCTCTCTCTCTCTCTCTCTCTCTCTCTCTCTCTCTCTCTCTCTCTCTCTCTCTCTCTCTCTCTCTCTCTCTCTCTCTCTCTCTCTCTCTCCCCCTCTCTCTCTCTCCCCCTCTCTCTCCCTCCCTCTCTCCCTCCCTCCCCCTCTCCCTCCCTCTCTTTCCTTCCCCCTCCCTCCCCCTCTCCCTCCCTCTCTTTCCTTCCCCCTCCCTCTCTGTCTGCCCACACACACACACACACACACACCTCACCCGCTCTCTCCCTCACCCGCTCTCTCCCTCACCCGCTCTCTCCCTCACCCACTCTCTCCCTCTCCTCTCTCTCCCTCCCGCCTCTCTCTCCATCTCCTCCCCCCCCCCTCCCCTTCTACTTTCTTCTCACTTCAGTGGAAGGGTCGGATAATTTATCTCTCCCTTTATCACTCCCTTTCTCTCTCTCTCTCTTTCTCTCTCTCTTCCTCTCCCTCTCTCTCTCCCTCCCCCATCCCAACAGGGTCAAGCATGGCAGCCAGAGGTCCCAGGGGAACAGGAAAGAGCCAAGGTGATGAGATGAAGGAAATGTTCGCCCAGTTTCTGGAGGACATCAAGAGTGAGATGCAAGAAATGATGCAGGAAATGAAGAACGAAATAAGCAACCTGAAAAGAGAGCTGACAGCAGCAAAGGAGGAGATTAGAGCCCTCAAAGAAAATGGTATCGAGGCTGAGAATCAGAAAACCACCCAGGGAGAAGGTGGTAATAGTTTTCTGGATGAGAATGCCACAATAAAAGCAACATTTGCGGAAATACTAAAAAAAAATAACTCTGAAGTAATGACTGCAGTGATGGAGGTGGCCATGAAAGCAGCCACCTCGCAGGAGGCGGCACGCTCCACTAGCCAACTGCTGGAAAGGAACAGATCAGTGGTTGCTGTGGGTATTAAGGAGCAGGAAGGATCTAATAGGACAGGAGTGGAGTGACAAGGACAAAGCAGCAGTGAATGAAGTACTAAAGGCACTAGACATGGAAGGGGCTGAGCATAGCATTGAGAAGGTTTTCAGGCTAGGCTGGTACAACAAAGACCGAGACCGAATGATAAAGATAGTGTTTGCAAACGAGAACACAAAGGAGAAGATCCTATCAAGGAAGAGCTCCCTGAAAAACGTGGGAAAATTAAAAAATGTATTCCTCCAAGAGAGACATGACAAGGGAGGAGAGAGCCGTGGCGGCAGAAGCAAGGAAGAGGCGCAGGGCGAGAGGGGAAAACCAGGAAGTCACAGCTCCCAACCCAACACCCCCAGAGGCGAGGGGGGAACCCACAACCAGCTACCCAGTAACGCCAGAAGGGAGGACAACCCCGCCTCCCTCCTACTGCATAGAAAACCCCCCTACCCCAAACCCTCCCTGCCCCCACTCAAATGTTCAGCAAAATCTCCCTCCCCCCACACCCAATCCCCTACCCTTCTACCCCTCCCCTCCTCCCGAGTCCTCCCTCCCCCCCTTTCCTTCCCGTCCTCCCTCCCCTTTCACCCCATACCCTCCCTGTCCCTCCCCCTTCACTGGATCCCCCGCACCTCATCCCAGTATCCTCTGAGACCCTGTTATCCACCTCACAGGTCCTCACACCCATGGAACAGCCTCCCCCACCAGCAGAACACTCACCAAGGAGGCGATTTGAGAAGGGACAGAAGAAAGTGAGCCTCAAAGCGATGTACACAAACATAGATGGAATTACAAATAAAGCAAATGAGCTTGGAGAACTGGTACTAGAGGAAAACCCAGACATAATAGCCCTCACAGAAACAAAGATCACGAAAACGATAACAAATGCAGTGTTCCCACAGGACTATTATGTTATGAGGAAAGAGAGGGAAGGAAGAGGTGGGGGTGGTGTAGCTCTGCTGGTAAGACAAGGCTGGGATTTTGAGGAGATGGATATTCAGGGCTGTGAAGGTTTTAGTGACTACATAGCAGGTACTAGTAACAAATGGAGGGAAAAAAATTATAGTCGCAGTCATATATAATCCACCACCAAATGACAGAAGACCTAGACAGGAATATGATAGAAACAACATGGCCACCATTAACATAATAGAAAGAGCAGCTTCTGTTGCTAGCAGGAATGGATCTGGACTACTAATTATGGGAGACTTCAACCATGGGAAGATAGATTGGAAGAACAGAGACCCGCATGGAGGACCAGAAACATGGAGAGCTAAGCTGCTGGACGTGGCAACAAGAAACTTTCTAAGCCAGCACACCAAAGAACCAACAAGAATGAGAGGAGAAGATGAACCAGCAATGCTTGATTTGATATTTACCCTAAATGAATGGGATATAAGGGAAGTTAAGATGGAAGCGCCCTTGGGAATGAGTGATCACAGTGTATTGAACTTTGAGTACCTGGTAGAGCTAGGACTTATCTGCCCCCAAAAAGAACTAGGAATCAAAAGGCTGGCATACCGAAAGGGGAATTATGAACAGATGAGAAGTTTCCTAAGTGAAATACCTTGGGACACAGACCTCAGAGACAAGTCTGTACAGGGTATGATGGACTATGTTACCCAAAAGTGTCAGGAGGCAGTAAACAGGTTCATCCCGGCCCAAAGGGAAAAATCCGAGAAGCAACAGAAGAATCCATGGTATAATAAGGCATGTATGGAAGCGAAGAAACTGAACAAAAAGGCGTGGAGGAACTTCCGGAATAACAGAACACCAGAAAGCAGAGAGAGATACCAGAGAACCAGGAATGAGTACGTCAGGGTGAGAAGAGAAGCAGAGAAAAATTTTGAAAATGATATAGCAAACAAAGCCAAGACCGAACCAAAGCTACTCCACAGTCACATCAGAAGGAAAACAACAGTGAAAGAACAGGTATTGAAACTTAGAACAGGCGAGGACAGGTATACAGAGAATGACAGAGAGGTGTGTGAGGAACTCAACAAGAGGTTCCAGGAGGTCTTCACAATAGAACAGGGTGAGGTCACTGTGCTAGGAGAAAGGGAGGTAAACCAGGCGGCCTTGGAGGAGTTCGAAATTACGAGAGAGGAGGTTAAGAGACACCTGCTGGATCTGGATGTTAGAAAGGCTGTTGGTCCAGATGGGATCTCACCATGGGTACTGAAAGAGTGTGCAGAGGCACTTTGCCTGCCACTCTCCATAGTGTATAGTAAGTCACTAGAGACGGGAGACCTACCAGAAATATGGAAGACGGCGAATGTGGTCCCAATATACAAAAAGGGCGACAGACAAGAGGCACTGAACTACAGGCCAGTGTCCTTGACTTGTATACCATGCAAGGTGATGGAGAAGATCGTGAGAAAAAACCTGGTAACACATCTGGAGAGAAGGGACTTCGTGACAAATCGCCAACATGGATTCAGGGAGGGTAAATCTTGCCTTACAGGCTTGATAGAATTCTACGATCAGGTGACACAGATTAAGCAAGAAAGAGAGGGCTGGGCGGACTGCATTTTCTTGGATTGTCGGAAAGCCTTTGACACAGTACCGCATAAGAGGCTGGTACATAAGCTGGAGAGACAGGCAGGTGTAGCTGGTAAGGTGCTCCAGTGGATAAGGGAGTATCTAAGCAATAGGAAGCAGAGAGTTACGGTGAGGGGTGAGACCTCCGATTGGCGTGAAGTCACCAGTGGAGTCCCACAGGGCTCTGTACTCGGTCCTATCTTGTTTCTGATATATGTAAATGATCTCCCGGAGGGTATCGATTCATTTCTCTCAATGTTTGCGGACGATGCTAAAATTATGAGAAGGATTAAAACAGAAGAGGACTGTTTGAGGCTTCAAGAAGACCTAGACAAGCTGAAGGAATGGTCGAACAAATGGTTGTTAGAGTTTAACCCAACCAAATGTAATGTAATGAAGATAGGTGTAGGGAGCAGGAGGCCAGATACAAGGTATCATCTGGGAGAGGAAATTCTTCAGGAGTCAGAGAAGGAAAAAGACTTGGGGGTTGATATCACGCCAGACCTGTCTCCTGCAGCACATATCAAGCGGATAACATCAGCGGCATATGCCAGGCTGGCCAACATACGAACGGCATTCAGAAACTTGTGTAAAGAATCATTCAGAACTTTGTATACCACATATGTCAGGCCAATCCTGGAGTATGCAGCCCCAGCATGGAGTCCATATCTAGTCAAGGATAAGACTAAACTGGAAAAGGTTCAAAGGTTTGCCACCAGACTAGTACCCGAGCTGAGAGGTATGAGCTACGAGGAGAGACTACGGGAATTAAACCTCACTTCGCTGGAAGACAGAAGAGTTAGGGGGGACATGATCACCACATTCAAGATTCTGAAGGGGATTGATAGGGTAGATAAAGACAGTCTATTTAACACAAGGGGCACACGTACTAGGGGACACAGGTGGAAACTGAGTGCCCAAATGAGCCACAGAGATATTAGAAAGAACTTTTTTAGTGTCAGAGTGGTTGACAAATGGAATGCATTAGGGGGTGATGTGGTGGAGGCTGACTCCATACACAGTTTCAAGTGTAGATATGACAGAGCCCGATAGGCTCAGGAATCTGTACACCTGTTGATTGACGGTTGAGAGGCGGGACCAAAGAGCCAGAGCTCAACCCCCGCAAACACAACTAGGTGAGTACAACTAGGTGAGTACACACACACACACACACACACACACACACACACACACACACACACACATATACACATACACACACATAGTACGCAGTAACGTGTACCAACCCCTCAAATCCTCCCCCCCCCCTTTTCTTCCCCCCACCCAAGCCCCCCATCTCCCCTATCCCCCAAAGCCTCTCCTCCCCCCATGATTCCCCAACCCTCCCCCTCTCACCCACCCCCCAACCCTTCCCCTCTCACTCTCCCCCAAACCCTCCCCCTCTCACTCACCCCCCCCCTACCATCCCCCTCTCAACCCCCCCTACCCTCCCCCCTCTCCCCCTCCAAAGCCCTCCATCCTCCACCAGTCTCCCCGTACCAGATCCCCCCAGCTCCCACTCACCCGAGATCTTACAGGATCCCCCCAGGAGAAGCAGAAGAGAGTCAGTTTCAGGGTGATGTTCTCGAACATAGATGGGATCACAAGCAAGACAAGTGAACTAAGGGAAAGAGCACAAGAAGTGAACCCAGATGTAATCGGACTCACTGAAACAAAACTCTCTGGAATCACAACGAATGCCGTGTTTCCCCAGGAGTACACAGTAATAAGGAAAGAGAGGGAAGGTAGGGGAGGAGGAGGAGTGGCCCTACTCATGATAAAGGAATGGAGATTTAAGGAGATGGCTATGCTGGGCTGTGAGGGGTTCACAGACTACATAGCAGGCACCATGACAATGGGAGGACCAAGAATAGTAATATACAACCCTCCACCAAATGACAGAAACCCAGTGAAGAGTATGAAAACAACAACATGGCAGTTAACACTATAATTGAGAGGGCAGCCTCTGCTGCCTGTAGAAATAGATCCCACCTGCTCATCATGGGCGACTTCAATCACGGAAGGATTGACTGGGAAAACAAGGAACTGCATGGAGGCGAGGATACGCGGAGAGCCAAACTATTGGAGGTGGTGATTAGAAACTTTTTAACCCAGCATGTCGGAGAACCCACAAGGATGAGAGGCAATGGCGAACCAGCGAGACTCGACCTAGTCTTCACTCTGAACGACTCCGACATAAGAGAAATCGGTTTTGAGGACCCAGTAGGAATGAGCGACCACAGTGTACTGGTGTCTGAGTACCTGATTGCAGAAGGGTTATTGAACTCGAGGAGGGATACCGAAACCAAAAGGTTAGCATACCGAAAGGGAAACTAAGAGGGGATAAGAAAATTCCTAACATATATAGCATGGGAAACAGAGCTCAGGGGAAAGACAGCCCAGGATATTATGGACTACATCACGCAGAAGTGCAAGGACGCAGCAAACAAGTTTGTCCCAGTCCAAAAGAAAAACAGAGAAATGAAGATGAGAAACCCATCGTTTAATCAGAGATGTAGGCTAGCTAAGCAGCAAAGTAAAAGGGCATGGAGAAACTATAGGAAAAACAGGACACTAGAGAGCAGAGAAAGATACCAGAGTGCCAGGAATGAATATGTCAGGATGAGAAGAGAGGCAGAAAGAACATACGAAAATGACATCGCAAGCAAGGCAAAGACTCAGCCTAAATTGTTGCATACCTACATCAGGAGAAAAACAACAGTAAAGGAACAGGTTATGAGATTAAGGATAGGGGCGGAAGGATTCACTACAAACGACAAGGAAGTGTGTGAGGAACTGAATAAGAAATTCCAGGAGGTCTTCACCTTAATGCAAGGAGAAATTCCAGAGATAAGAAGGGAATAGCTAACCAGGAACCACTGGAAGAGTTTGAGATTACCAGCGGGGAAGGAAAGAAGTGTTTACTAGAGTTGGATGTGAGAAAGGCTATAGGCCCCACATGGAATCTCGCCTTGGATACTAAAGGAAGGAGCAAAAGAACTGTGCCTACCACTCTCCATAGTGTATAACAAATCACTGGCAACAGGGGAACTGCCAGATACTTGGAAAGCAGCTAATGTAGTCCCGATATACAAGAAAGGGGATAGACAGGAGGCACTGAATTACAGGCCAGTGTCTCTAACCTGCATACCATGCAAGCTGATGGAGAAGATTGTGCGAAGAAAGCTAGTGGAGCATCTGGAGCGAAGGAACTTTGTAACACAGCATCAACATGGGTTCAGGAATGGCACGTCCTGCCTCACAGGGTTACTTGAATTCTACGACCAGGCAACAAAAATAAGGCAAGAAAGAGAAGGGTGGGCAGACTGCATATTTTTGGATTATCAGAAAGCCTTTGATACAGTACCACACAAGAGACTAGTGAAAAAGCTGGAGATGCAGGCTGGAGTGAAAGGGAAGGTACTCCATTGGATAAAGGAGTACCTAAGCAACAGGAGACAACGAGTCTGGGTGAGGGGTGAGGTCTCAGATTGGCGAGACGTTACAAGTGGAGTCCCGCAGGGGTCAGTCCTTGGACCTATACTGTTTCTGGTATATATAAATGATCTCCCAGAGGGTATAGATTCGTTCCTCTCAATGTTTTCCGATGATGCCAAAATTATGAGGAGGATTGAAACAGAGGATGATAGTAGGAGGCTACAAGATAACCTAGACAGACTGAGTGAATGGTACAGCAAATGGCTATTGAAGTTCAACCCGAGTAAATGCAAAGTAATGAAACTAGGCAGTGGAAACAGGAGGCCAGACAAAGGATAGAGAATAGGAGATGAAGTACTTAATGAAACAGACAGAGAGAAAGATCTAGGAGTTGATATCACACCAAACCTGTCTCCTGAAGCCCACATAAAAAGAATAACGTCTGCGGCATATGCGAGGCTGGCTAACATCAGAACGGCGTTCAGGAACCTGTGTAAGGAATCATTCAGAATCTTGTGCACCACATATGTAAGACCAATCCTGGAGTATGCGGCCCCAGCATGGAGCCCGTACCTTGTCAAGCACAAGACGAAGCTGGAAAAAGTACAAAGGTATGCTACTAGACTAGTCCTAGAACTAAGAGGCATGAGTTATGAGGAAAGGCAGTGGGAAATGCACCTTACGACACTGGAAGACAGAAGAGTAAGGAAGGTCATGATCACAACCTACAAAATCCTCAGGGGAATCGACCGGGTAAACAAGGATAAACTATTCAACACTGGCGGGACGCGAACAAGGGGACACAGGTGGAAACTGAGTACCCAAATGTGCCACAGGGACGTTGGAAAGAACTTTTTCAGTGTCAGAGTAGTTAACAGGTGGAATGCATTAGGCAGTGATGTGGTGGAGGCTGACTCCATACACAGTTTCAAATGTAGATATGATAGAGCCCAGTAGGCTAAGGAATCTGTACACCAATTGATTGACAGTTGAGAGGCGGGACCAAAGAGCCAAAGCTCAACCCCTACAAGCACAATTAGGTGAGTACACACACACACACACACACACACACACACACACACACACACACACACACACACACACACACACACACACACACACACACACACACACACACAAACACACAAACACACTGGATGGCGATATACTAAAGAAATTGTTCACGACTTTTGTTAGGCCAAAGCTAGAATATGCAGCGGTTGTGTGGTGCCCATATCTTAAGAAGCACATCAACAAACTGGAAAAGGTGCAAGGACATGCTACTAAGTGGCTCCCAGAACTGAAGTGCAAAAGCTACGAGGAGAGGTTAGAGGCATTAAATATGCCAAAACTAGAAGACAGAAGAAAAAGAGGTGATATGATCATTACGTACAAAATAGTAACAGGAATTGATAAAATCGATAGGGAAAATTTCCTGAGACCTGGAACTTTAAGAACAAGAGGTCATTGTTTTAAACTCGCTAAACACAGATGCCGAAGAAATATAAGAAAATTCACTGTCGCCAACTGAGTGGTAGACGGTTGGAACAAGTTAGGTGAGAAGGTGGTGGAGGCCAAGACCGTCAGTAATTTAAAAGCGTTATATGACAAAGAGTTTTTTTTCTCTACCATAGACGTGGCCACACATTTACAATGCTAACCAGCATATATACATTTTCTTCTGTCCTCCATGGACAGGGTTAGAGAAGTGTTAAACATATAGTTCAAGGGTTTATTGAACACTCAACCACAGAAGGTGATTCGGTGCTTTTAAAATGCTAAGCTAACCTACATACGTAAATACATAGATACACAGATTTACGTATGCCCTACATAAAGTGTTTGATGTGTCTTTTACATAGTGTCATAATGTACATTCACAAAGGTGAAATGTAATTCTGATCAGCTTCCATATATACTATATACCCATACATATACATACACAAACACATATACATACATATATACACACACACATGCATTAACATACATTTGTCTCATTTACTCTGAGAGTGAGATAGCTGATAAAGACACTAGTGTGCAATTAAGCACTTAATCACTGAAGGTGATGAAGTTGCTTTTACAAGCTCAGGTTATATAGTTACATCATATATATAAATTGTATAATTGATATATTACATGGTCAATCTTGGATACAAGTCCAATATATCATGAAGTGTTCCAGTACTCATATAGTAACTACAGAGTTCAGCATACCTTAGCCCAGGAGGGCGAAAGTCAGTCAGTATGGGACATTCTACAATATAATGTTCAAGAGAGTGCATGTTTACTCTTTCACAAAATTGACACATTGTGTACTCGACATTTGGGTTTTGAGAAAGCTGCCAGATAAGTCTATATCCCAGGCGTATTCTGGCCACTATAACATCACATTGCCGGGTTCTTGTTCTATTAGTCCCATATGTGAATGTCTCCTCACGATATCTATCATAATATTTAATGCTACAACTTTCAGGTCTTTGTGAATTTGTAAGGTCGGTGAGATTTTCATTAGATATTTGTTTAAGTATTCTCTTTGTCACTGCTAATGAAACACCCATATCAATTTCTACCACTGGTTTTCTGCAGGCTGACTTAGCAAGCATACCAACAGTGTCATGCCTTGAGATGCCAACATGTGATGGTATCCATAGGAATTTAATCTCAAATCTGTTTTCTTTGGCAGCTAAAACATTCATTCGAATATCACTGACTATTTTCTGGGTGTCACTACTATGTGCGTTCAATGTCAGGAGTGCACTCTGCGAGTCACAGTATATAAGTCCACTGCCTTTGTCTTTTAAAAATTCAGTGGCAAGGTATATGCCTGCAAGTTCGGTTTGAGTTATACTTGCCCAGTCATTGACGCGCTTCATTGCTGTATGTACGAGAGAAGATTGTTCAAATATGTTACATGCACATCCGGTACATCGTCCACCTTCTTCTACAAAGCCGTCGGTATAGCACTGATACACATCGTTACCCATACTCTGAGTACTTTCAGTGATGCTTTTCAGTGTTAACTGTTTTAATAATGTAGTGTGCACACTATCTTTCTTGGGTGCATTTACAAAATCAACTGATAGATCCCAGTTATCCCATGGAGTAATTGGCTGATTAATCATTAGTTGAGTTGGGTACATATTTAATATTTTGATGGAGTTGGCTACCTTGTAGAACCAATATACATAATCAGATTTCGTTCTTCTTCTATAGACCTCAGGTGAGTGCAGCATATTAGAAAGTTTAGCTTGAAACTTCATGTGTTGTCTAGATCTACTCAATGCCTTCACGCCGAAAACTGTGCTAATAGACAAAATTCTCTCACTTATGGTAGGTAATTTTAACTCTGCTCTCATATTAACTATTCTCGTGAACTTTGGAGCCCCAAGGATGAGACGCATAGCTTCATTTTGCAAGGTTTCAAGAGATTTCAGTTCTTTGTCAGTATACAGTGTGAGATGTAGAGCATTGCAGTCAATCACAGAGCGTATAAATGATGCATAAAACATTCTAGCAAGTCTCACGTTAAGTCCATGATTGACACCAACAAGGACCCGCAAGGGCTTTAATCTCTCCCAAAGTCTCCTCTTGAGAGAAGACAGGTACCCAGGGTCGTTAATGGGGACACCAAGGTATTTGTAAGACTCGCAGTTCTCAAGTGCTTGCCCATCTATATGATAATTGGCTGGTGGAATACCACATGGAATGAGGGCACGAGTTTTCTGTACAGAGATAAGGAGGCCACATTCCTCAGCTCTAGTAGCAAAAGCGTCGAGCAGAACTTGCGTTCTAGGCTCGGTGGCAGCCTGTAAACATATATCATCAGCATAACAAATGACAGTGTCTTCATTATTAGTTGGAAGATCTTTAATAAGTTTATGCATCAGAACGTTGAACAACAAGGGGCTGAGGACCCCTCCTTGTGGAGTTCCCAGTTCAAAGTGTTTGCTCTCTGTGCTTTTAACACCATTAAACAAAACATATGCTGTTCGATTAGACAAATAGCCCTTTATCCATTTCAGTAATTTTCCTTGTATTCCCAGCTCGGCAAACTGTTCCAGTATGATTTCTCTGTTTGGTGTATCAAAAGCTGCTGCTAGGTCGATGAAGACTGTTTGAGGGGAAGCTTCAATATGTGCGAAGTACTCAGCAAAACAGTGTTGTGTACTGAGCCCAGGCATAAATCTAAACACTTGGGGTGACAGGTGCCCCTGTATACGATACATGAGTCGGTTAACAACAATACATTCAAGCACTTTACAAACACACGATGTTAGAGATATGGGTCTATAATTATCTGAGTGTGGTTTGGGGATGGGAACAATGACACTCTTTGTCCAAGCATCAGGTAATACTCCTTCACTTAAACTCATTTTGTACAACACTAAAAATAGATTACCTGGTACGTGTGAGACTAATCTCAGTAGACTGTAAGTAATACCGTCCTCTCCAGGAGCAGTTGATTTTCCCATCTTTAGTGCATGATTTAATTCCCATTCAGTTACATCATTAAGGTCCGACACGTCGATAGCTGTACAGGCAAGATTGATGGTTGGTTGTCTGTTGGGGCGTGTGTCATTAAGTTTGTGCTGTATGTTAATTGGGAGTGAGTCGTAGCTCGATGTTAGTACCCATTGATCAAGGAGGATGTTTGCTTGTTCTAGTGGGCTGTGGTGCAGTGGTTTGGTTGGGCTGCTTCTAGAGATTTTTCGTATCTTTTCCCAAACTTCAACAAGTGTTGTTTGCTCATTTATACTTTGTAGGAACTCTTCCCAATGTTTATTACGTATAACGTTGCTCATGTCTCTCACCTCTCTATTTGCAACTAGAAATGCATGCAAGTCACCTTGTGCTTTGGTTCCTTTGTACGTATCTCCAAGTTGCTTTACTCGTTCATGTTCTTTAACAAATACGGGGTCAAGGACCCACTTGGGTGGTGGTAGGTGTTGCCCACTTCTGCTAGGCTTACGACCTGTTCCCCAACACACCCATGTGTCGTAGTAGGTAGTAATCGTATCAACGAGATCTCTGGAGAAGGCTTGTTCATTCGTTATTGTGTAATCTTGATACCATTTTGAAATACAATTAATAAAGTGGTCATGCAAGCCATATGGAATATTCATTTTCCATCTTTGATGTCTATTAGGTACATCACACTGTACCTCATAGGAAGCAGAAACTGCATAGTGATCACTAACCAAGTGATTTACCAACGAACTTTCCATCCTATCTTGCACAAGGTTTCTACCCATTACATAATCAAGTCTGCCTCCCAATAAATGAGTTTGGGTATCCGTAGTATACACGGTTAATCTGTTGTCATAAACATATTTGATAAATTTGCATCCATTATCGTTGTTAGTAATGTCTCCCAGCGTAATATGTCTAGCATTAAAATCTCCCATGTAAATTGTCCCATGATTGTCTAGATCTGGGAACAATGTTACGTTGAGTTTCTGGCTTCTGGCATATACGTTGAAGAATGAGAAGTGGCCTGCTGCAGTTTGTACATGAAAGTGATGGTACTGTGTGTGTACATTGTGTGACGTGCTCACAAGAATGTGCGGTAAATCACTTCTGACGTAAGTTAATAGGCCTGTGGCGTTACTGTTGTTATAGGATGCATACCCTCTGATCTTTAGTGGGGTTTTGTTTATCATGTTGGACGTGTTGGACACACACACACACACATACACGCACACACATACACACACACACACACACACACACACACACACACACACACACACACACACACACACACACACACACACACACACACACACACACACACACACACACACACACATACACATACACACACACACACACACACACACACACACACACACACACACACACACATACACACACACACACACACACACACACACTGGACCAGGAACACACTGGAAGAGTTTGAGATTACCAGCGGGGAAGTAAGGAAGTGTTTACTAGAGTTGGATGTGACAAAGGCTATAGGCCCAGATGGAATCTCCCCTTGGATACTAAAGGAAGGAGCAAAAGAACTGTGCCTACCACTCTCCATAGTGTATAACAAATCACTGACAACAGGGGAACTGCCAGATATTTGGAAAACAGCTAACATAGTCCCAATATACAAGAAAGGGGATAGACAGGAGGCACTGAACTACAGGCCAGTGTCCCTAACCTGCATACCATGCAAGCTGATGGAGAAGATTGTGCGAAGAAAGCTAGTGGAGCATCTGGAGCGAAGGAACTTTGTAACACAGCATCAACATGGGTTCAGGAATGGCACGTCCTGCCTCACAGTGCTACTTGAATTCTACGACCAGGCAACAAAAATAAGGCAAGAAAGAGAAGGGTGGGCAGACTGCATATTTTTGGACTGTCAGAAAGCCTTTGATAGAGTACCACACAAGAGGCTATTGAAACAGCTGGAGATGTAGGCTGGAGTGAAAGGGAAGGTACTTCGATGGATACAGGAGTACCTGAGCAACAGGAGACAACAAGTCAGTGTGAGGGGTGAGGTCTCGGATTGGCGAGACGTTACGAGTGGAGTCCCGCAGGGGTCAGTCATTGGACCAATACTGTTTCTGATTTATGTAAATGATCTCCCAGAGGGTATAGAATTGTTTCTCTCAATGTTTGCTGATGATGCAAAAATTATGAGGAGGATTGAAACAGAGGATGATAGTAGGAGGCTACAGGACGACCTAGACAGACTGAAGGGGGCATAATCTTTATAATCTTTATAAATTAAAAGTTGTTCAATTTGCTTATAAATTTATTTATGAAATGGTTATAGAAAGGGCTGCAACTGGTCCAAGTTTCACCATCACACCTAAACAGAAAAGGAGAAAAAAAATACACAACGTATTATGCAACGAATGTTCAACATTCTCAAATAATCTCAGGGAACACATGTGTCAACTAAAATGTCTACTATGTACTGTAGAAGCACAAACTCTTGTAATAATTGTAATATGTATGTGCAATATATTTATATGTAATTTTTTTTATTTTTTTTTTCTTCTTTTTTTTGGCCAATTTTTTTTTTCGTTTGTTATCAAGGGATTTGCATGAAACTTGCACACCTTGCTCAATGGATGCCTATCTGCAAGGGTGTCAATTATGAACGAAATCTGTCGAAGTCAAGCTCAGCTACAGGTGGCCGAACTTTGATCTTTATTTTACTCAGGAAAGTAATTTACAACTTCAAAGTACTTCATAGCTTTTATTTATTAATCAATTTACATGCAAATTACACCTTATATGTAGAGTTTGTGCTTCTACAGTACATAGTAGACATTTTAGTCCAAAGTCCATTTGTTGATTTTATAAAAATTTATAAACATCATATATTGCATATTTTTGGAAGGGTAACTTTGAATAATTATATTATTGCACTAAACACTTTTTTGATAAAACTACTCACAGCATTCCTTTATTATATGCTAGTTTTAATATCTGAGTGTTATAGAAAGGATTTTAGTTGACACATGTGCTCCCTGAGATTATTTGAAAATGTTGAAAAATCGTTGCATAATACGTTGCGTATTTTTTGTCTCCTTTTCTGTTTAGGGTGTGATGGTGAAACTTGGACCAGTTACAGCCCTTTCTATAACCATTTCATAAATAAATTTATAAGCAAATTGAACAACTTTTAATTTATAAAGATTATGCCCCATGAATGAATGGTCCAACAAATGGTTGCTAAAGTTCAACCCGAGTAAATGCAAAGTAATGACACTAGGCGGTGGAAACAGAAGGGCAGACACAAGATACTGAATAGGAGATAAAGTACTTAATGAAATGGAAAGAGAGAAAGATCTAGGAATTGATATCACACCAAACCTGTCTCCTGAAGCCCACATAAAAAGAATTACGTCTGCGGCATATGCGAGGCTGGCTAACATCAGAACAGCGTTCAAGAACCTGTGTAAAGAATCGTTTAGAATCTTGTACACCACATACATAAGACCAATCCTGGAGTATGCGGCCCCAGCATGGAGCCCGTACCTTGTCAAGCACAAGATGAAGCTGGAAAAAGTTCAGAGGTATGCCATTAGACTAGTCCCAGAACTAAGAGGCATGAGTTATGAGGAAAGGCTCCGGGAAATGCACCTTACGACACTGGAAGACAGAAGAGCAAAAGAGTGAGGGGAGACATGATCACTACCTACAAAATCCTCAGGGAAATTGACAGGGTAGACAAGGATAAATTATTCAACACTGGCGGTTCGCGAACAAGGGAACACAGGTGAAAACTGAGTACCCAAATGAGCCACAGGGACGTTAGAAAGAACTTTTTCAGTGTCAGAGTAGTTAACAGATGGAATGCAGTGATGTGGTGGAGGCTGACTCCATACACAGTTTTAAATGTAGATATGACAGAGCCCAGTAGGCTCAGGAATCTGTACACCAGTTGATTGACAGTTGAGAGGCGGGCCCAAAGACCCAAAACTCAACCCCCGCAAGCACAATTAGGTGAGTACTCACACACACACACACACACACACACACACACACACACACACACACACACACACACACACACACACACACACACACACACACACACACACACACACACACACACACACACCAGCAATGCTTGATTTCATATTTACCCTAAATGAGTGGGATATAAGGGAAGTTAAGATGGAAACGCCCTTGGGAATGAGTGACCACAGTGTATTGAACTTTGAGTACCTGGTAGAGGTAGGACTTATCTCCCCCAAAAAAGAAGTAGGAATCAAAAGGCTGGCATACCGAAAGGGGAATTATGAACAGATGAGAAGTTTCGTAAGTGAAATACCTTGGGACACAGACCTCAGAGATAAGTCTGTACAGGGTATGATGGACTATGTTACCCAAAAGTGTCAGGAGGCAATGAACAGGTACATCCCGGCCCAAAGGGAAAAATCCGAGAAGCAACAGAAGAATCCATGGTATAATAGGGCATGTATGGAAGCGAAGAAACTGAACAAAAAGGCGTGGAGGAACTTCCGGAATAACAGAACACCAGAAAGCAGAGAGAGATACCAGAGAACCAGGAATGAGTACGTCAGGGTGAGAAGAGAAGCAGAGAAAAGTTTTGAAAAGGATATAGCAAACAAAGCCAAGACCGAACCAAAGCTACTCCACAGTCACATCAGAAGGAAAACAACAGTGAAAGAACAGGTATTGAAACTTCGAACAGGCGAGGACAGGTATACAGAGAATGACAGAGAGGTGTGTGAAGAACTCAACAAGAGGTTCCAGGAGGTCTTCACTATAGAGCCAGGTGAGGTCACTGTGCTAGGAGAAAGGGAGGTAAACCAGGCGGCCTTGGAAGAGTTCGAAATTACGAGAGAGGAGGTCAAGAGACACCTGCTGGATCTGGATGTTAGAAAGGCTGTTGGTCCAGATGGGATCCCACCATGGGTACTGAAAGAGTGTGCAGAGGCACTTTGCTTGCCACTCTCCATAGTGTATAGTAAGTCACTGGAGACGGGAGACCTACCAGAAATATGGAAGACGGCGAATGTGGTCCCAATATACAAAAAGGGCGACAGGCAAGAGGCACTGAACTACAGGCCAGTGTCCTAGACTTGTATACCATGCAAGGTGATGGAGAAGATCGTGAGAAAAAACCTGGTAACACATCTGGAGAGAAGGGACTTCGTGACAAATCGCCAACATGGGTTCAGGGAGGGTAAATCTTACCTTACAGGCTTGATAGAATTCTACGATCAGGTGACAAAGATTAAGCAAAAAAGAGAGGGCTGGGCGGACTGCATTTTCTTGGATTGTCGGAAAGCCTTTGACACAGTACCGCATAAGAGGCTGGTACATAAGCTGGAGAGACAGGCAGGTGTAGCTGGTAAGGTGCTCCAGTGGATAAGGGAGTATCTAAGCAATAGGAAGCAGAGAGTTACGGTGAGGGGTGAGACCTCCGATTGGCGTGAAGTTACCAATGGAGTCCCACAGGGCTCTGTACTCGGTCCTATCTTGTTTCTGATATATGTAAATGATCTCCTGGAGGGTATCGATTCATTTCTCTCAATGTTTGCGGACGATGCTAAAATTATGAGAAGGATTAAAACAGAAGAGGACTGTTTGAGGCTTCAAGAAGACCTAGACAAGCTGAAGGAATGGTCGAACAAATGGTTGTTAGAGTTTAACCCAACCAAATGTAATGTAATGAAGATAGGTGTAGGTAGCAGGAGGCCAGATACAAGGTATCATCTGGGAGAGGAAATTCTTCAGGAGTCAGAGAAGGAAAAAGACTTGGGGGTTGATATCACGCCAGACCTGTCTCCTGCAGCACATATCAAGCGGATAACATCAGCGGCATATGCCAGGCTGGCCAACATACGAACGGCATTCAGAAACTTGTGTAAAGAATCATTCAGAACTTTGTATACCACATATGTCAGGCCAATCCTGGAGTATGCAGCCCCAGCATGGAGTCCATATCTAGTCAAGGATAAGACTAAACTGGAAAATGTTCAAAGGTTTGCCACCAGACTAGTACCCGAGCTGAGAGGTATGAGCTACGAGGAGAGACTACGGGAATTAAACCTCACTTCGCTGGAAGACAGAAGAGTTAGGGGGGGACATGATCACCACATTCAAGATTCTGAAGGGAATTGATAGGGTAGATAAAGACAGTCTAGTTTAACACAAGGGGAACACGCACAAGGGGACACAGGTGGAAACTGAGTGCCCAAATGAGCCACAGAGATATTAGAAAGAACTTTTTTAGTGTCAGAGTGGTTGACAAATGGAATGCATTAGGGGGTGATGTGGTGGAGGCTGACTACATACACAGTTTCAAGTGTAGATATGATAGAGCCCGATAGGCTCAGGAATCTGTACACCTGTTGATTGACGGTTGAGAGGCGGGACCAAAGAGCCAGAGCTCAACCCCCGCAAACACAACTAGGTGAGTACACACAGTATGTGTGTGTGTGTGTGTACTGTGTTTGACACAGTAACCCATAAAAGGCTGTTAGAAAAGTTGGAGCAACAGGCAGGAGTAAAAGGGAAGGTGCTCCAGTGGATATGGGAGTACTTAAGCAACTGGAAACAGCGAGTAACGGTGAGGGGGGAGACATCAGAGTGGCGAGATGTCACCAGCGGAGTCCCACAGGGCTCAGTATTTGGACCCATCCTGTTTCTAATATATGTGAACGATCTTCCTGAGGGTATAGACTCATTCCTCTCGATGTTTGCTGATGATGCAAAAATTATGAGAAGAATCAAGACAGATGAAGATAGTCAGAGATTACAGGATGACCTGGATAAACTGGAGGAATGGTCTAGAAAATGGCTGCTAAAGTTCAACTCGGGAAGTGTAAGGTGATGAAATTAGGCGAAGGGAGCAGGAGGCTGAACACAAGGTATCATCTGGGAGGGGAAATCCTGCAAGAGTCAAATAGAGAGAAGGATCTGGGGTTTGATATCACACCGAACCTGTCCCCAGAGGCCCACATCAAAAGAATATCATCAGCGGCATATGCTAGACTGGCCAACATAAGAACTGCCTTCAGAAACTTGTGTAAGGAATCTTTCAGACCCCTGTATACCACTTATGTAAGACCAATCCTGGAGTGTGCAGCTCCAGCCTGGAGTCCATACCTAGTTAACACAAGACAAAGTCAGAGCGGATTCAGCGGTATGCCACCAGGCTCGTCCCGGAACTGAGAGGATTGAGCTACGAGGAAAGGCTAAAGGAGCTGAACCTCACGTTGCTGGAAAACAGAAGAGTAAGGGGAGACATGATAACCACCTACAAAATTCTCACGGGAATTGACAGGGTGGACAAAGACAAACTCTTCAGCACGGGTGGGACACGAACAAGGGAACACATGTGGAAACTTAGTACCTCGATGAGCCACAGAGACGTTAGAAAGTATTTTTTCAGTGTCAGAGTAGTTAATAAATGGAATGCACTAGGAAGTGATGTGGTGGAGGCTGACTCCATACACAGTTTCAAATGTAGATATGATAGAGTCCAGTAGGCTCAGGAATCTGTACACCAGTTGATTGACAGTTGAGAGGCGGGACCAAAGAGCCAAAGCTCAACCCCCGCAAGCACAATTAGGTGAGTACAATTAGGTGAGTACACACACACACAGTTAGCACTCACAGAAACAAAGCTAACGAGAACCATAACAAATGCAGTGTTTCCACACGACTACTGTGTTGTGAGGAGAGGGAGAGAAGGGAGAGGAGGAGGTGGTGTAGCTTTGCTACTAAGGGAAGGTTGGAGTTTTGAAGAGTAGGTAAATCGGAACTGTGAAGGTTTCAGTGACTACATATCAGGCACCATAGTAACTGGAGGACAGAAAATTATAGTAGTAGTCATATATAACCCCCACGGAACGACAGAAGACCCAGACAGGTATATGATAGAAACAACATGGCCACCATCAATATAATAGAGAGAGCAGCTTCTGTGGCTAGGAGGAACGGATCCAGACTACTAATCATGGGAGACTTCAACCATGGGAAGATAGATTGGGGGAACAGAAACCCACATGGAGGACCAGACACATGGAGAGCTAAGCTGCTGGACTGTGGCAAAAAGAAACTTTCTAAGTCAACACGTCAAGGGACTGTCATGAATAAGAGGAGGGGACGAACTAGCCTTGCTTGATCTGATATTTACCCTAAATGAGTCGGAAATAAGGGAAGTTAAGTTGGAAACCCCTCTGGTAATGAGTGATCATAGTGTATTGAGCTTTGAGTACCTGGTTGAGCTAAGAATTATCTCCCCCAAAAAAGAACTGGGAAACAAATGGCTGGCGTACCGAAAGGGAAACTATGAGGAGATGAATAAATTCCTAAGGGATATACAATGGGACACAGAACTTAGAACCAAGTCCGTACATGACATGATGGACTATGTCACCCAAAAGTGTCAGGAGGCTGTAAGCAGGTTTGTCCCGGCCGGACAGGAAAAAACAGAGAAGCAAAAGAAGAATCCATGGTATACTAGGGAATATATGAAAGCAAAGGAGCTGATCAAAAGGGCATGGATGAACTTCCGTAATAACAGAACACCTGAAAATAGAGAGAGATACCAGAGAACCAGGAACAAGTATGTTAGTGTGAGAAGGGCAGCTGAGAAAAGGTATGAAAATGATATAGCTAATAAAGCCAAGACCGAACCAAAACTACCACAAAGTCACATCAGGAGGAAGACAACAGTGAAGGAACAGGGGATGAAACTTATGATGGGTGAGGACAGGTACACAGAGAATGACAAAGAGGTGTGTGAGGAACTCAACAAAAGGTTCCAGAAGGTCTTTACAATAGAACAAGGAGAAGTCACGGGGCTAGGAGATGTGGCAGCAAACCAGGCGACCTTGGAAAGGTTCGAAATTACAAGTGATGAGGTCAAGAAGCACCTATTGGAGCTGGACGTCAGAAAAGTTGTTGGGCCGGACGGAATCTCACCATAGGTATTGAAAGAGTGTGCAGGAACACTTTGTTTGCCACTCTCCATAGTGTATAGTAGGTCACTGGAAACGGAAGACCTACCAGAAATATGGAAGACGGCTAATGTAGTACCAATATACAAAAAGGGTGACAGACAAGAGGCACTGAACTACAGGCCAGTGTCCTTAACTTGTATACCACGCAAGGTGATGGAGAAGATTGTGAGAAAAAACCTAGTAACACATCTATAGGGACGAGCCTTCGTGATAACCCATCAACATGGGTTCAGGGAGGGTAAATCTTGCCTTACTGGCTTAATAGAATTCTACAATCAGGTAACAAAGATTAAGCAAGAAAGAGAAGGATGGGCAGACTGAATTTTTTTAGACTGTCGGGAAGCCTTTGACACAGTACCCCAAAAAAGGTTGATGCATAAGCTGGAGAAACAGGCAGGAGTAACTGGTAGGGCGCTCTAGTGGATAAGGGAGTACCTAAGTAATAGGAAGCAGAGAGTTACGGTGAGGGGTGAGACCTCAGATTGGCGTGAAGTCACCAGTGGAGTTCCATAGGGCTCTGTACTCGGACCTGTCCTGTTTCCGATATACGTAAATGATCTCCCAGAGGGTATAGACTCATTCCTCTCAATGTTTGCTGACGACGCCAAAATTATGAGAAGGATTAAGACAGAGGAGGACAGCTTGGGGCTTCAAGAAGACCTGGACAAGCTGTAGGAATGGTCGAACAAATGGCTGTTAGAGTTTAACCCAAGCAAATGTAATGTAATGAAGATAGGTGTAGGGAGCAGGAGGCCAGATACTTATTATCATTTGGGAGATAAAATTCTCTCTCTGACTCTCTTCGAGAGTCAGAGAGAGAAAAAGACTTAGAGGTTGACATCACGCCCGACCTGTCCCCTGCAGCTCATATCAAGAGGATAACATCAGCGACATATGCCAAGTTGACTAACATAAGAACGGAATTTAGAAACTTGTGTAAGGAATCTTACAGAACATTGTATACCACATATGCCAGACCAATCCTGGAGTATGCGGCTCCAGCATGGAGTCCATATCTAGTCAAGCATAAGACTAAACTGGAAAAAGATCAAAGGTTTGCCACCAGACTAGTACCCGAGCTGAGAGGTATGAGCTACGAGGAGAGACTACGGGAATTAAATCTCACTTATAACTATAGACTTTAACCCCTGGGGGGTTGTAACTCTAGACTTTAACCCCTGGGGCTTGTAACTGTAGACTTTAATCCTTGGGGGGCTTGCAACTCTGGACTTTAACCCTTGGGGCTTGTAACTATAGACTTTAACCCCTAGGGCTTGTAACTATAGACTTTAGCCCCCTGGGGACTTATAACTCTAGACTTTAAACCCTGGGTGCTTGTAACTCTGATCTTTAACCCCTGGGAGGCTTGTAACTCTAGACATTAACCCCTGGGGGGCTTGTAACTCTAGACATTAACCCCTGGGGCTTGTAACTCTAGACATTAACCCCTGGGGGGCTTGTAACTATAGACTTTAACCCCTGAGGCTTGTAACTCTAGTCTTTAACCTCTGTGGCTTGTAACTCTAGACATTAACCCCTTGGGGACTTGAAACTCTAGACTTTAATCCCTGTGGCTTGTAACTCTTGACTTTAACCCCTGGGGGGCTTGTAACTCTAGACTTTAATCTCTGAAGGCTTGTAACTCTAGTCTTTAACCCCTGGGAGGCTTGTAACTCTAGACATTAACCCCTAGAGGGCTTGTAACTCAAGACTTTAACCCCTGGGAGCTAATAACCCTAGATTTTAACCACTGGGGGCTTGTAACTCTAGACTTTAGCCCCAGGGGGGCTTGTAACTCTAGACTTTAGCCCCTGGGGGGCTTGTAACTCTAGACTTTAGCCCCTGGGGGCTTGTAACTCTAGACTTTAACCCTTGGGGGGCTTGTAACTCTACCCTAGGGGGGCTTGTAACTCTAGACTTTAGCCCCAGGGGGGCTTGTAACTAGACTTTAGCCCCTGGGGGGCTTGTAACTCTAGACTTTAGCCCCTGGGGGGCTTGTAACTCTAGACTTTAGCCCCTGGGGGCTTGTAACTCTAGACTTTAACCCTTGGGGGGCTTGTAACTCTAAACTTTAGCCCTAGGGGGGCTTGTAACTCTAGACTTTAGCCCCAGGGGGGCTTGTAACTCTAGACTTTAGCCCCTGGGGGGCTTGTAACTCTAGACTTTAGCCCCTGGGGGGCTTGTAACTCTAGACTTTAGCCTCTGGAGGGCTTGTAACTCTAGACTTTAGCCCCTATGGGGCTTGTAACTCTAGACTTTATCCCCTGGGGGGCTTGTAACTCTAGACTGTAGCCCCTGGGGGGCTTGTAACTCTAGACTTTAGCCCCTGAGAGGCTTGTAACTCTAGACTTTATCCCCTGGGGGGCTTGTAACTCTAGACTTTAACCCCTGGGGGGCTTGTAACTCTAGACTTTAGCCCCTGGGGGGCTTGTAACTCTAGACTTTAGCCCCAGGGGGGCTTGTAACTCTAGACTTTAGCCCCTGGGGGGCTTGTAACTCTAGACTTTAGCCCCTGGGAGGCTTGTAACTCTAGACTTTAGCCCCAGGGGGGCTTGTAACTCTAGACTTTAGCCCCTGGGAGGCTTGTAACTCTAGACTTTAGCCCCTGGGAGGCTTGTAACTCTAGACTTTAGCCCCAGGGGGGCTTGTAACTCTAGACTTTAGCCCCTGGGAGGCTTGTAACTCTAGACTTTAGCCCCTGGGGACGTGTAACTTTAGACTTTTGATTGGGATGATCACTTTAAGCAAATGGACATTATTGCTGCTGGATAAGAATGATATTCTTGCACTTACTGCATGAAGTAATATAGCGTTTGGTTCCCAATGGCCTCCCTTCACTCGCGAGCTGACCATTATGTTAGTGTTATACTAATGGAAATGTTGTGTTATGTAATGTCCAGGAAATATTGTGTTCAACGCTGTCAAAACATTCTTCGCTGTAATCCCAACCACAATATATAGACTCATAAAATACAAGTTGAGGCTGCCTAGATACAATACTGCATTCTACGTATTCACCCAGTTGTACACACCTAGTTGTGCTTGCTGGGGTTGAGCTCTGCTCTTTCGGTCCGCCTCTCAACTGTCAATCAATCAACTGTTTCTAACTACTAACCACGTGTGTTTATGTGTGTGACAAATCCTGAGATAGACAAGTTTTAGATTGACTTAAATCACCGATACAGTTTGAGTGATGTAGAAGTTGCAAACGCACATAAATATTCCGCCTGTGGAACATTCCGAGCTGTTATTGAGGGCGGGGAAGCCAGCGTCTTCCAGGTCATATTAGCCGTGCTGATGACCCAGACGGGAAGACTGAACAAGACAGATGTCAGCAACTCCTACTCGGAGAGGATTTAGAGAGAGAGAGAAAGATGACTAGTAAGAGAGAGGTGTGGTTAGAGACAGAGGCTTGGGTGGTTAGAGAGAGAGAGAGAGAGAGAGAGAGAGAGAGAGAGAGAGAGAGAGAGAGAGAGAGAGAGAGAGAGAGAGAGAGAGAGAGAGAGAGAGAGAGAGAGAGAGAGAGAGAGAGAGAGAGAGAGAGAGTGAGAGAGAGAGAGAGAGAGAGAGAGAGAGAGAGAGAGAGAGAGAGAGAGAGAGAGAGAGAGAGAGAGAGAGAGAGAGAGAGAGAGAGAGAGAGAGAGAGAGAGAGAGAGAGAGAGAGAGAGAGAGAGAGAGAGAGAGAGAGAGAGAGAGAGAGAGAGAGAGAGAGAGTGAGAGTGAGAGTGAGAGAGAGAGAGAGAGAGAGAGAGAGAGAGAGAGAGAGAGAGAGAGAGAGAGAGAGAGAGAGAGAGAGAGAGAGAGAGAGAGAGAGAGAGAGAGAGAGAGAGAGAGAGAGAGAGAGAGAGAGAGAGAGAGAGAGAGAGAGAGAGAGAGTGAGAGTGAGAGTGAGAGTGAGAGAGAGAGAGAGAGAGAGAGAGAGAGAGAGAGAGAGAGAGAGAGAGAGAGAGAGAGAGAGAGACAGAGAGAGACAGAGAGAGAGAGAGACAGAGAGAGAGAGAGAGAGAGAGAGAGATAAGGGGGAAGTGTTGGGGGGGGGGGGGGAATAGGGAGACATGGAGCGTGAAGGGATAGGCTCACAAATGTGAAAATGTGATAGTACCGTTAGAGGATTATTTAACTTCACCTAAAAATATATATTAGATCTTGCTATCCTCGGCCCTTTGAGTTAGTGTCTTGTTCAGTGTTTAAAGTCTCCTTCAGCTGAACCCTGATTGTTTAAGACTTTGCTCAGCTTTTAAGATTTAAAGCTTTCTTAAGCTCATCTCGTGAGGTTTAGAGTCAACATCTCACCTTTCACGGTTTATGGGCCAGTTAAACGAAGCTTAAGCGTTTAAGGTCTGTAAGCAGGTCACGAGCCTACAGACATAAGAAGATCAGTTGTTTTCGAACCGTTTGAATATTGTGTTTGTTGCTTGATCTTGTTTGTTTGTTGTTTACCAGTGGGAGTGTGGAGAAGCTCTGCGACCCGGAAATAAGGTGCTTCAACAGCGTTGGCGAGGGAACATGTCGCCGAGGGACACAGCGGCAGTTGATTACGATAAAGAAAACATGATACAAGCAGATCAGACCCCGCAGGGTGACAAGTGGGTCTGCCACGCGGGTGACAACTGGTTGTGACCCCGCAGGGTGACAAGTGGGTCTGCCACGGGGGTGACAACTGGTTGTGACCCCGCAGGGTGACAAGTGGGTCTGCCACGGGGGTGACAACTGGTTGTGACCCCGCAGGGTGACAAGTGGGTCTGCCACGGGGGTGACAACTGGTTGTGACCCCGCAGGGTGACAAGTGTGTCTGCCACGGGGGTGACAACTGGTTGTGACCCCGCAGGGTGACAAGTGGGTCTGCCACGGGGGTGACAACTGGTTGTGACCCCGCAGGGTGACAAGTGGGTCTGCCACGGGGGTGACAACTGGTTGTGACCCCGCAGGGTGACAAGTGGGTCTGCCACGGGGGTGACAACTGGTTGTGACCCCGCAGGGTGACAAGTGGGTCTGCCACGGGGGTGACAACTGGTTGTGACCCCGCAGGGTGACAAGTGGGTCTGCCACGGGGGTGACAACTGGTTGTGACCCCGCAGGGTGACAAGTGGGTCTGCCACGGGGGTGACAACTGATTGTGACCCAGTTGTAGTAGTGTGACCGAGCTCTCACCGTCACCTAATAACGTCACTGTAGACGTGTGTGACCGGCGTCTTCGTCTCCTAATAACGACACGGTAGACGTAGTGTGACCAGGGTCTCACCGTCGCTAAATAACGTCACGGTAGACGTAGTAGGGCTGGCAGCGTAGCGACGACTGAGATTTTTTAACCAATTAGTCGGTACACTGTCAGGGGTTTCCAGGTAAACCTGACCATTCCTCGCTTTGACGTGGAGGTTCAAGGTAAAATTTCCCAGTTTCCGAATTGGAGGTAAAGGATTCTTATGGGGAAAATTCGAGGCAAAAGTTGCCCATTTGGAGTAAAAGGTTTCTTATGGGGGATTTTCGAGGCAAAAATGATTGCTGAGTTCTTAAAGGTTTCATATGGGGGAAATTCGAGGCAAAAATGATTGGCAAGTTCTTAAAGGTTTTTTATGGGGGAAATTCAGTGATAAGGCGCCACTGTGCCCCACCAGTTTGAACGAATTATTAGAATGGCGCCGCTTAGTTCTTAAAGAGTTCTTATGGGAGAAATTCCAGACAAAAGGGCCCGATTTGGAGTTAAAGGTTTTTAACTCCATATCGGGCCCTTTTGTTTTTAACTCCTATGGGAGAAATTCAAAAATATTTCAGAATTCAGTTTTACAAAAATATTTCAGGGTTATAAAATATACATACCTAACCTTACTTGCCTCAGCTAATTTATCCAAATGTAACTTACCTAATCAAACTTTCCTAACCGCTCCTAACTGATTTACCATAACTTACATAACCTAACCTATCCTTACTAACTTAATGTAACTTACTTAACCTAACCTTACCAACCTAACTTAACTTACATAACCTAATCTAACCTAACTTAACCTAATCTAACTAAACTAAAATTAACTTATATAACCTAACTTAATGTAACTTACCTAACTTAATCTAACTTAACTTACGTCACCTAACCTATCCTAGCTTAACTAAACTTATCGTAAATTAGCAATGTGAGCTAACTTACCCATCCTGACCTAATCACCATACATAACTTACTAACTTAACTTACATAACGTAACATAACTTATCTACCCTCACCTACCTAACCTCCTCCACCTAATGTAACTTACCTAACATAACTTACCCAACCCGACTTGCCTAACTTACGTAACTTAGAATACCCAATGTAACTTTGGGGTGTTCATGCATTTCAGGGAAATCATTATATATGTGTTTATACGTTTCTAGGGGTAATATAATATATAGGAGAAAAGCACATAGAAACTGTATTGGAGGGGACCTACATTCCCTCCAATGCGTTATGTGTGGTTTCCTCCGAGGCTATGGGTTCCCCTTCTTCCAGCCAGCGGTGGTACTCCCTTCCCTTTTTATGTTTTTTATATATATATATATTTTATGTTATATATATATATATATATATATATATATATATATATATATATATATATATATATATATATATATTGTTACGGTGCCCTCTCCTATTTCTTTCGTTTGCCGGCTTAGAGAGTCATATCAGCTCTCCCTACTGATTCTCTGAGGTTCAGGGAGTCTAATGATATATGTGGCGACCAGACTGGCTGCCAGTTAAGGGAAGGGAGTTATATTATAAGTTGTAAATAAAGGGAAATTGGCGCCCTGTTATAAAATGAAAGAGTATCCCCTAATGCAGATATGACCTTTTGGAAGGGACACTAGCCGATCGCGGATTGGCCGACTTAGGTCGCGGGCGACAAATCAGGGCCCGCCATGACGTCACCGAGTGCCTCGGGCGGCGCCAACGTCAGAGTTGATCCGACCTTGGAAGCGACAGGACGCGCCTCGGTCTGCTCTCAAGGATTAGAGGCTCTACAAGCCTTATTCAGTGGATTAAGCTAGCCATCGCAGCCCACCATAAGTTATTGGAGACCCTGCGCTTCTGGGAAGCAAAAAGGAACCAAGTTCTTTGAGCAGAGAAGTGCCAAACTTGGAAAATAGTCGGCGACGACGCTGGGCGGCGCCGCTGGACGTTGAGGTCTGGAAAGGTGTGGCGGGCAAGCCTAGCTGTGACCGGGTCACATCCACTGAGAATCTTGGAAGGACGACACCATGCCTAGGACAAGGAGCAACGCCTTGTGGAAGGGGCGAGTGTGGGAAAAATAGTGATTAGCTCAGCGCCCAACGATGAACCAGGATTGGGGCAGCTGAATCTCAGGGATTGGAACGGCGACGACGCGAAGGCTCCACGACACCTGAGGACCTGTGGAACGTCCTGGATCGTCAAGGATCGACCCAAGGAAGCGTGGGAACCTCACACCATCGAGGGACAGGCGTCGTGAGCCAGGAATGTAAGGTAGATCATTTTCCCTCCCATTACCCCTTGTGTGAGTAGGCTAGTTAGGCCACAATATTTACTTATGTATGTGGCAACAGGACTTTAATACTTTAGTAGTAGATAGGCTGCAAGGCAGCTTGTGTCCAGGACTGTCAGAGGGGACAGTGGGTATGGATGGCAGGACAGTGAAGAAGAGGCGCCGACGTGGTGAAGAGGCCCTCCTGTGAGAGAGTGTGGGACTCCTGTCTTTCTGCCCAGTTGAAGGAGTGTTGGAGGTCGTGGAAGAAGAGGCTGACGATCTCCAGACTTATTATTCTTATTTCCATATTCATGTATTACTTGAGATTGTGTGTGTGTTCATGTAATTTGCATCAGTAAATTCACACATTTTATCACTGTGTTTAAGTGTGCCTCCATTTATGATATTTCTCTATGAGCATACACGAAGGTTATCATATTGCCACCTAGGGAACACTACGTTCTCTATAGCAGTTCTTATTGCCTGGAGAGTGGTAAAGACAGCACAGACTTACATAAAAGTGTACCCTTAGCCATCCGATCAGTATCTGTGCCTGAATGGTGGCAACTATTAACGTAGTGGCTAGAGAGAGGTAAAGCCACACAGACCTTCCTGGGAGAGTACCCTGGGCGAACAGTCTAGTAGCAGATCTATGGGAGTAGCAATCTTCTGGCTACAAACAATATATAATACACCCACTGAACTGCATTGCTGGGGTGCAGTTATAATAACCCAGCTGGCGACCTTGCTAAGAAGAAGATAGAGAAGACAGGCGGGAAAGGAGTTCCTGCAACCTTTTTTGTCTGGCAGGCAAGACTCAGGGAGGTTATGGTTATAAGGTAAGCCTGAGTCTTCCTTCACTCCCCCACGGGTCTAGGCCGGAACCGTTAACAGCAGTTTCCCCGTGTTTGACTGAAGGGCTTCCAGGGTGAATCAGTGGCACCCCTTTTGTGGTGGAAGCAAAGACCTGCGGAGGTGGGCGTTGTTGGTCCTCTCCTATGTGACCAAGGAGGCTCCGGTGAATCCCGGGAGTCGGAGGGGCTGAGTATTTGTGCCTTTTGAGCCCCTAGCAGCCGAGTGTTAGCAGAGCCCCGGACCACCTCCACGTGACAGAGAACTGGCGACCTTGCCAGGATTCGAACCCCGGTAGCCAAGAACTGGGGAACTTCGCCAGGAAGCGTGGATCAAGCTACAGTGTGGCCCAAATTTCAAGACAAGTGTTGCCAGGGTACTAATACAGTGTGGCCAGTGAATTCAGTGGTACTGTTACTCAACCAGCTAAGGGGCTGAAACGGTGAAATTAGTGCCTACTAACTTGTCTGTGCTGTCGTGTATGCTCGATGATATAGAGATGGAGGAGGACAAAGTAAAGAAATTTATTGACACAAGGGACGAGAGAATTTTGGAAGAGTGTACCAAGGCCCAGCTCCTACAAGTGGCAAACCACTTTGGGATCAGACTGAGGACGACTAAGGTAGCAGAGCGAAGGATAGAGATCATGGCACAGCTCACAGCTCGAGAGGAGGCGACGGGAGAGGAGCCATCTCAAGAGGGGCCGTCCCGAGGAGAGCCGTCGCAAGGTGAACCGTCCCGACTAGAGCCACCCCAAGCGCCTACCAGTGTGGAGAGAATTCACAGTGAACATGGGAGCAGTGGAAGGTCCAGCTGTAGTAAGAGGAGCCTGCAACTGGAAATAATGAAGATGCAACTGGAAGCCCAGCTGCGACGAGAGGAGAGAGAAGCGCAAATGCAGCGAGAGGAACGTGCAGCTGAGCTGCAGCGAGAGGAACGTGCAGCTGAGCTGCAGCGAGAGGAACGTGCAGCTGAGCTGCAGCGAGAGGAGCGAGAAGCTCGGCTGCAGCGGGAAGAAGGGGAGAGACAACTGCGACTGGAGGAGATAAAGGCAAAGAAAGAAGTCGAATTGCGTCGCGTTGAACGTGGTCTGCCCTCACTACCTGCACGGCGGGATGACCTCAAGGTAAGGGAACGTGACTTACCTACATTCGAACCACAAGAAGCTGAGGCGTTCTTCGAACACTTTGAACGGATAGCAACTCTGAAGGAGTGGCCGGAAGATGATTGGGCTGCTCTGGTCCAGGGCAGGTTGACTGGTGAGGCCCGGGAAGCCTACAACATGCTGGACCTAGAGGAGTGTACTAGTTACGACGCGATTAAGAATGCGGTGCTCCACTCATTCCGGCTGACTCCGGAGATGTACCGGAAGTGGTTCAGAGTGTACAAGAGCGTCGGGAAAGACTTACGCCGAGATCGCCAGGGATATGGAACGGAAATTCCTACGATGGTTGAAGGCGGAGGAAGCAGAGTCGGCGGATGATATCAAACGACTGATAGTGATGGAGAAGTTTATGTCGGTGCTCCATCCTGAGTTGCGAGTAAGGGTGAGAGAAGCTGGTATTAAGGACCTGAAGGCTGAAGCGGACCGAGCATACATGCTGGAGGAGGCACTACATCTCAGGAGGGAGGGGCCACCCAGACATTCGCCTTACCCCAGGTCGGGAGGAAACCTTAGGAGTTCAGGAGGAGCGAGGACGGGTGGGGACTCTCCCAAGAGCAGCGTGCCCGATGAAGTAACCCGGTTCAAGAGCTCAATGGACGCGGGGAGGAAGCCCCAAGCTGTGAGCAGTGGACCTAGCTCGGGAGCAAGTGCTGCAGTCCCGGACACGACGACAGGGAGTCCAAGGAGAACCCAGGGAACGTCTGCAAGTGGTACCGCCAGAGGGACTGGCGAGTGGCCGCCCAGGGGAGGCAGCCGATGCTTCAACTGTGGTGTGAGAGGACATTATGCCCGCGAGTGTGAGGAGCACCAAAGGAATATAGGACTAATGTTGGAAGAGGAGAGAGTGTTTGTTCACACCCCATATTATAGTGGACCCAACGTGAATGGTTGGGAAATGAAGTTGGGTGAACATCCCTTCGTTTTCGGGGCCAACGTGAAGTTTGGAAAGTCAGACCCAGTGGAGGTTGCCGTTCTTCGAGATACGGGTGCTGACATAAGTATGGTAACCAGGAGTATTCTCCCCAAGGAATTTAATGATTCACCTGTGGGAGTGGTGAGGATACGCAGTGTGGGGGAGGAATACAGGTTGTCACTTCACGAAGTACAGCTGATTGCCGACTGCGGAGTCGAGAAAGCTATAGTAGCTGTAGCCCCTAAGTTACCCCTAGAGCATGTACAAATGGTGCTGGGTAATGACCTCGGAGGAGGCAGGATACAACCCGATTGGGCCAAGAGTGCCTATGTTGCAAGCAGCGGTACAACCCTGCCAGGTGAGGAATCGGTCGTTCCAGATGGTAGTGAGGAAGCCGACTTTGCCAGGGGAAACGTCGCCAGAGACGACGACAACGAGGGCGAGAGTGCAGAGAGGTCGTCGGAGGTCGTGGAAAACCCCGACGGGGACCTCCGACTAAGCCTGATGATGCGTGTGGAGGAGTGGCGAGGAGCAGCTGTACAAACGCCTGGGGCGGTGAAGAGGCTGCAGACCGCACTCACCCCACACAGAAACGTGAATAAAGTAAGCTCAGTGGATGAGCGAACGTCGGTGAGGGGCAGAGTGGAGGAGCCACGACGCAGTGCACCCTATGCCAGCCAGATGAATAGTGGTAGGTGCATGATGAACCACCGTGGTGAGGTGAGCCACAGGGAGGTGGATAAGCCCAACCACGAACCGAAGAAGACGTCTGCAGGGAAGAGAATCTCATGGAGGAGTGAAGATGTTCGTCGGGAACGAAGGAGCGAATGGTATAGGAAAGGCAATACGAAGAAAGCAGGGAATAGGTACACCCAGGGTAGGCACCAGCCTAACCAGAGGGGCATTGGGCCATCGCAAAAGCCTAGTGTAGGAAAGTGGAAGCCGCTGGATGGAGTACAGGTGACAAGTGCCACTGTGCGGAGACAACGCACCTATGGGGGAAGAGGAACCGAGAAGAGAGAAGATTGGCGAAGAGGAGCTCATGAGAGGAAACATGGAGTACCTGTAGGACGCAGTGGAAGTGCCAGCTTATCTCGGAGTGCACGACGCGGTGGAGGCGCTGCATGCACAGAATCTTACAGTGGTAACGAGCCGTGGGAGTACACTCGTGGCCACGGAGAGAAGATTTCCTGTAGGTGTTCAGGGAACACCCATCACACCCGTTCCTATGCGAGGTGGAGATATAATGAGGCAAGTGACTGGCAAGGTGGTATGAGCCACGTCACCAACTGGAGGAGTGACACTTCAGGAACGGAGGGAGCAAGAGTATAGGTTACCCTCTTGAGTGCTGCTCTTCTGATATGACTCTTATTTTAAGGGGAGGGGTATGTTACGGTGCCCTCTCCTATTTCTTTCGTTTGCCGGCTTAAAGAGTCATATCAGCTCTCCCTACTGATTCTCTGAGGTTCAGGGAGTCTAATGATATATGTGGCGACCAGACTGGCTGCCAGTTAAGGGAAGGAAGTTATATTATAAGTTGTAAATAAAGGGAAATTGGCGCCCTGTTATAAAATGAAAGAGTATCCCCTAATGCAGATATGACCTTTTGGAAGGGACACTAGCCGATCGCGGATTGGCCGACTTAGGTCGCGGGCGACAAATCAAGGCCCGCCATGACGTCACCGAGTGCCTCGGGCGGCGCCAACGTCAGAGTTGATCCGACCTTGGAAGCGACAGGACGCGCCTCGGTCTGCTCTCAAGGATTAGAGGCTCTACAGGCCTTATTCAGTGGATTAAGCTAGCCATCGCAGCCCACCATAAGTTATTGGAGACCCTGCGCTTCTGGGAAGCAAAAAGGAACCAAGTTCTTTGAGCAGAGAAGTGCCAAACTTGGAAAATAGTCGGCGACGACGCTGGGCGGCGCCGCTGGACGTTGAGGTCTGGAAAGGTGTGGCGGGCAAGCCTAGCTGTGACCGGGTCACATCCACTGAGAATCTTGGAAGGACGACACCGTGCCTAGGACAAGGAGCAACGCCTTGTGGAAGGGGCGAGTGTGGGAAAAATAGTGATTAGCTCAGCGTCCATCGATGAACCAGGATTGGGGCAGCTGAATCTCAGGGATTGGAACGGCGACGACGCGAAGGCTCCATGATACCTGAGGACCTGTGGAACGTCCTGGATCGTCAAGGATCGACCCAAGGAAGCGTGGGAACCTCACACCATCGAGGGACAGGCGTCGTAAGCAAGGAATATAAGGTAGATCATTTTCCCTCCCATTACCCCTTGTGTGAGTAGGCTAGTTAGGCCACAATATTTACTTATGTATGTGGCAACAGGACTTTAATACTTTAGTAGTAGATAGGCTGCAAGGCAGCTTGTGTCCAGGACTGTCAGAGGGGACAGTGTGTATGGATGGCAGGACAGTGAAGAAGAGGCGCCGACGTGGTGAAGAGGCCCTCCTGTGAGAGAGTGTGGGACTCCTGTCTTTCTGCCCAGTTGAAGGAGTGTTGGAGGTCGTGGAAGAAGAGGCTGACGATCTCCAGACTTATTATTCTTATTTCCATATTCATGTATTACTTGTGATTGTGTGTGTGTTCATGTAATTTTCATTAGTAAATTCACACATTTTATCACTGTGTTTAAGTGTGCCTCCATTTATGATATTTCTCTATGAGCATACACGAAGGTTATCATAGTGCCACCTAGGGAACACTACGTTCTCTATAGCAGTTCTTATTGCCTGGAGAGTGGTAAAGACAGCACAGACTTACATAAAAGTGTACCCTTAGCCATCCGATCAGTATCTGTGCCTGAATGGTGGCAACTATTAACGTAGTGGCTAGAGAGAGGTAAAGCCACACAGACCTTCCTGGGAGAGTACCCTGGGCGAACAGTCTAGTAGCAGATCTATGGGAGTAGCAATCTTCTGGCTACAAACAATATATAATACACCCACTGAACTGCATTGCTGGGGTGCAGTTATAATAACCCAGCTGGCGACCTTGCTAAGAAGAAGATAGAGAAGACAAGCGGGAAAGGAGTTCCTGCAACCTTTTTTGTCTGGCAGGCAAGACTCAGGGAGGTTATGGTTATAAGGTAAGCCTGAGTCTTCCTTCACTCCCCCACGGGTCTAGGCCGGAACCGTTAACAGCAGTTTCCCCGTGTTTGACTGAAGGGCTTCCAGGGTGAATCAGTGGCACCCCTTTTGTGGTGGAAGCAAAGACCTGCGGTGGTGGGCGTTGTTGGTCCTCTCCTGTGTGACCAAGGAGGCTCCGGTGAATCCCGGGAGTCGGAGGGGCTGAGTATTTGTGCCTTTTGAGCCCCTAGCAGCAGAGTGTTAGCAGAGCCCCGGACCACCTCCACGTGACAATATATATATATATATATATATATATATATATATATATATATATATATATATATATATATATATATATATATATATATATATATATATATATATATATATATATATATATATATATATATATATATATATATATATATGCCTATACTTGCATAAACCACAAGTGAAGATAAACAATCTTTGGACAACACCCACCAGTGGGACTCGAACCCAGAAAGCACAACTACCTTCCAGTAGCTGGCATAACTAGTATGCTTTAACCCACTACGCGATCAGACCTTACAAAAGAAGTAGATAGTTCGAGATATATATCTCAAACATCTCTACCTCCCGAAGGCACCAGATGAGTGAGGGGTCAGTCTGCATTTTTCGTCAAGCCACTGTCAATGTGAGAGAACTCGTGTCCAGCTTATAAGCCTATACTTGCATAAACCACAAGTGAAGATAAACAATCTTTGGACAACACCCACCAGTGGGACTCGAACCCAGAAAGCACAACTACCTTCCAGTAGCTGGCATAACTAGTATGCTTTAACCCACTACGCCATCAGACCTTACAAAAGAAGTAGATAGTTCGAGATATATATCTCAAACATCTCTACCTCCCGAAGGCACCAGATGAGTGAGGGGTCAGTCTGCATTTTTCGTCAAGCCACTGTCAATGTGAGAGAACTCGTGTCCAGCTTATAAGCCTATACTTGCATAAACCACAAGTGAAGATAAACAATCTTTGGACAACACCCACCAGTGGGACTCGAACCCAGAAAGCACAACTACCTTCCAGTAGCTGGCATAACTAGTATGCTTTAACCCACTACGCCATCAGACCTTACAAAAGAAGTAGATAGTTCGAGATATATATCTCAAACATCTCTACCTCCCGAAGGCACCAGATGAGTGAGGGGTCAGTCTGCATTTCTCATCAAGCCACTGTCAATGTGAGAGAACTCGTGTCCAGCTTATAAGCCTATACTTGCATAAACCACAAGTGAAGATAAACAATCTTTGGACAACACCCACCAGTGGGACTCGAACCCAGAAAGCACAACTACCTTCCAGTAGCTGGCATAACTAGTATGCTTTAACCCACTACGCCATCAGACCTTACAAAAGAAGTAGATAGTTCGAGATATATATCTCAAACATCTCTACCTCCCGAAGGCACCAGATGAGTGAGGGGTCAGTCTGCATTTCTCATCAAGCCACTGTCAATGTGAGAGAACTCGTGTCCAGCTTATAAGCCTATACTTGCATAAACCACAAGTGAAGATAAACAATCTTTGGACAACACCCACCAGTGGGACTCGAACCCAGACTCGAACCCAGATTATATATATATATATATATATATATATATATATATATATATATAAATATATATATATATATATATATATATATATATATATATATAACTGAAAACTCATATGCATATAAACCCAGGCGCATATATATATATATATATATACATATATATATATATATATATATATATATATATATATATATATAAATATTTATATATATATATATATATGTATATATATATATATATATATATATATATATATATATATATATATATATATATATATATATATATATATATATATATATATTCTAGGCGTTTTTCTCTTTCTAGGCGTTTAACGATCCATAAACAACAGGGCTCCATTAAGGAACATATAATCTCTTCCCACAACCAAACCATCGCCAGAGAAATCCTAGTAAACAACACAGAAATCATCGATAGATACAGCGATAGCAGGCCGCTTGACGTTTGCGAGGCACTACACATCAAGAAGTCAACACCAGCAATCAACAGCCAATTATTGCACAACTATATTCTACCCACCTCAAGACTCCGCTCCAATATAGAAGCATCAAGAAATATGGACCAATAGGCTTTCTACAAACACTTCTATTCAATATCCATTGTTTCGTGTTCTGTCTTGTGTTGATGAAATTAATACCCTATTAATACTCTTGTTCTGTCTTGTGTTGATGAAATTAATACCCTATTAATGCCACATCTTGTTCTGTCTTGTGTTAATGCCACATCACCCCTTCCACCTCACTCAAATGTAGATATAAAATCGGAGATGCGTAAGTTCTATTCAGTTGTGTATTTGTGAACTAAAGTCTTTGAAAATGTAATAAGTTTTACGAAACGCGCTCGTGTCGCGTCAGACTAGAAATAAAAATGAATTTTGGAGAATTGATTTTTGATTTACCTCCAACAGTGAAAAGAAATGTACGAAAGATTGAGAAAATTCGTGTTAGATTTATTAATCTTACTTTTTCGGTCATATTTAATAATATATATATATATATATATATATATATATATATATATATGACCGAGAAAGTAAGATTAATAATTCTAACACAAATTTTCTCTATCTTTCTTACGTTTCTTTTCACTGTTGATGGTAATTCAGAGATCAATTCTCCAAAATTCATTTTTATTTCTAGGCTGACGCGACACTTGAGCGCGTTTCGTAAAACTTATTACATTTTCAAAGACTTTAGTCTACAAACACACAACTGAAACTGAATAGAGCTTTGCACATCTTCGAGTTTATATCTACATTTGGGTGAGGTGCATGAGGTGAAAACGAACTTTCAACAATGGGTATTAAATGGGAATTAAATTCAAACACAAGACAGAACACGAAACAATGGGTATTGGATGGAAGTAATTGTAGAAAGCCTATTAGTCCATATTTCTTGATGCTTCAATATTGGAGCGGAGTCTTGAAGTGGGTAGAATATAGTTGTGCATTAATTGGCTGTTGATTGCTGGTGTTGACTTCTTGATGTGTAGTGCCTCGCAGACGTCAAGCCGCCTGCTATCGCTGTATCTATCAATGATTTCTGTGTTGTTTGCTAAGATTTCTCTGGTGATGGTTTGTTTGTGGGAAGAGATTATATGTTCCTTAATGGAGCCCAGTTGCTTATGTATCGTTAAACGCCTGGAAAGAGATGTTGTTGTCTTGCCAATATACAGGGTTTTTTGAGGCTTTCAGTTCCCAAGAGGGCATTTGAAGGCATAGACGACATTGGTCTCTTTTATAGCGTTCTGCTTTGTGTCTGGAGAGTTTCTCATGAGTAGGCTGGCCGTTTTTCTGGTTTTATAGTAAATCGTCAGTTGTATCTTCTGATTTTTGTCTGTAGGGATAACGTTTCTACTGACAATATCTTTCAGGACCCTTTCCTCCGTTTTATGGGCTGTGGAAAAGAAGTTCCTGTAAAATAGTCTAATAGGGGGTATGGGTGTTGTGTTAGTTGTTTCTTCAGAGGTTGCATGGCGTTTCACTTTCCTTCTTATGATATCTTCCACGAAACCATTGGAGAAGCCGTTGTTGACTAGGACCTGCCTTACCCTACAGAGTTCTTCGTAGGAGCGGAGCTAAAGCTCTATTCAGTTTCAGTTGTGTGTTTGTAGACTAAAGTCTTTGAAAATGTAATAAGTTTTACGAAACGCGCTCAAGTGTCGCGTCAGACTAGAAATAAAAATTAATTTTGGAGAATTGATCTTTGAATTACCATCAACAGTGAAAAGAAACGTAAGAAAGATAGAGAAAATTCGTGTTAGAATTATTAATCTTACTTTTTCGGTCATATTTAAAAATATATGTCTACAGGAAAGACTGCTACCAAAATATACTAATATACTAATATATATATATATATATATATATATATATATATATATATATATATATATATATATATATATATATATATATATATATATATATATATATATATAGGTGATTGTTTATTTTAAAGTATTAATTTCTCAAATGAATGTTTAAGCATTTCAAGGATTATTTGTTAAAGATAGGCTATTTAAACATTTCAAAAGCATATTTGTTAGAAATGTCAGTTAATGCACTTTGTATCTTTTTTACTAAAAGTTCATCAAGTTGCTCATAAGTTGTATTTATTATGTTTGATATAATTGTTCTTATTCTTCATCCTTTACCCTAACCTCTTTTGATCTTAGTGTATTGACTGGTTTTACATAGTTTATTCTTATTCTCTTACATGTTCTTTAAAATCAAATCTACAATTGCTTTCTTCCATTCATTACAAATTTACCAAGACAAACTATTCTTGTTGTTTTTGACTAAATTTACTTGTCAATCAACTAAAAAAATAGTCATGTTCATCATTTCTAAACTACAATATTTGTCAATCAGCTAAAGAAATAGTAATGTTTATAATTTTTTAACTTAAATATTCGTCAATCAACTGAAAATAGCCATGTTCATCATGTTTTCTTATCGTTTCTTAAATAAAATAAACTTTATCGTAGCTAAAAATAGCCAAAAGAAACTTTTCAACACTGATCACAACTAACTATATCCATCGTCAATCAACTGAAAATAGCCACGTTCATCATTTCTTAACTAAATTTATTCGCCAATCAACTAAAAAATAGCCACTTGCATCATCTTTTCAACACTGTTCTTAACTAAATTATTATTCCACTTGACTAAAGATAATTAAATGTAACTTCTTTCAGCAATTTGGTAACTAACATTATACTTCGAGGAGTAAGAAAAAGAGTAAAAAAAACACTCCGAGACATCAAGGACACACTCAAAGACGCCAAAACACACTTAAAGACACCAATAATACACTCAAAGACACCAATAACACACTCAAAGACATCAATAACATACTCAAAGACATAGTTACGACCCTTGTCCTCTGGGAATGGTTCCTCTGTTGCAGTTGGTAACATATAATATTATACGGCCTTGCCTCCAAAAAATGTCTAGTGTAAACGAATGCAACTGCTTACTTAACAAAGCAATATACTTATGGTAAGGGTAACAAAGAACATACATGGAAAAATGCAGGTAGCCAGAAATATTAATACACCAGTAATTTCTCTTACAATATCACTGTATAAACACAAATCATTTCATGACAATATAAATTAATAGATGGGTAAGAACATAATAGTCTAACCAGGAAATCAGCTTTGTAAACTAAGCAATAAAACAAAAATCCACCAACTTATCTCAACACATGTCTTCACCCGCCAGCTCTACCCACGCGACTGGCGTCCACCCGCATGCAAGCATGGCGTCTACCACAAGACCAAACTAAAACCCACATGAAATCTCCTGATACTCTGCTATCAGAGAATAGTACTTAATTATAATTAAACTTATGTGTATATAACACTGCTAAGGTGTAAAAAGAAATTAAGTACAATCAATAACAGGAATAATTTCAATGGTGAAACATTGACGCTAGCTTGATTACACGGCCCGCTACTGGAGCAATCCCAAATATGGTCATCCGTCCAGTGAGCCGCCACCGACTCTCCCCACAGGAATGAACATGCAAAAGCCTAACACAATATTCAATACAGGCACACTACAGCATGCTACAGTTAAATCAAACATAATTATTCTGGAATTCAACTGGATACCATGTTATATTTACATACATATTTATCATGAATGAATGTTAGAATCAAACACAGATTCGTATCATCCCTCTCAGCCCTTAAGAAAAATGAAATTAACTGAAGGTTAATTTCATTTTTTTGACTGCATGAAAGTATACCATTGAGTACTCCAACAACACAAAATCAATGTATAAACATTTTATTAAATGACACATATGAAAATAACCAAAAGGTAAACATCCTCAGGTATAGAACAATTCATATTAAGGCACTACAATGGGTAATCCCCTGGATAAGGCATCAGCAATTACATTTTGCCTTCGAGGGATATGTCTAATTACTATGTTGAACTCTTGTAAAATCAAAGACCATTTAAGAATTCTTTGGTTCTTACATTCATGGAGTTAATGAATGTCAGGGGATTATGATCTGTATATATGACAACTTGATTACCTGACAGGTATGTTTCAAACTTCCTAACTGCCAAAATCAAACAAAGAACTTCCTTCTCTACCAAAGAATAGTTAGTTTGTGCCTTATCAAATTTTCGAGAAAAGTATACAGGGTGCTCTAAATCATCTGGTCCTACCTGGAAAAAGAACCGCACCTACTCCTCAATCCGAAGCGTCTATGTGCATTATAAATGGCTTATCAAATTGTGGACTGGCTAATGCAGGTAACGTTGAGAGAATCCCTTCCAACTTCTGAAAAGAGTTCTGACACTCCTGTGTCCTCTTGAACTTAATCTGCTTTCTAAGAAGGATAGTTATAGGTGCAGCCACAATGGAAAAATTCTTACAATATCTTCTATAATATGCACACATCCCAATAAACCTCTGCACAGATTTCTTGCTCGTTAGTATTGGGTAATCCATAATTGCCTGGATCTTGTCTTGCAACGGGACTATCTTACCTTGTCCGACCTCATGACCTAAGTAAACTATTGTTCCCTTAGCACAGCTACATTTCTTTACATTTACAGTTAGATTAGCATCTCGTAACACTGCAAAACAATTGTTTCAAACTGGACATATGATCTTTCCAGCACTTACTAAAAATCACAATATCATCTAAGTATGCTCTACAATCTGGCACATCTTTTAACAAGGAATTCATCAACTTTTGAAAAGTTGCTGGGGGCATTTCTCAGTCCAACTGGCATCACATTAAATTAAAATATTCCATCAGGGGTAATAAAAGCTGTCACTTCCCTAGCAAAGTTAGTAAGTAGTATCTGGTGATACCCCTTAGATAAGTCTAGTTTTGATACATATTTAGCATGACCAATTTGGTCAATGCACTCCTCAAGCAAGGGTAGTGGGTATACATCAATTACAGTTACCTTGTTTAACTTTCTCTAGTTCACTACTAACCGCCATTTTCCATCTGGTTTTGGTACCACTAAACACGGTGAACTCCAAGAGCTCTGACTGGGTCGAATGAAACCATGGTGAAGAAGATAATCAACTTCCTCCTGGATGATACGTCGTTTCTCGGGGGTCACTCGATAAGGGTGTAGCCGAATTGGAGTTACCTCTGTCAGTTGAACATCATGAGTAATGAGAGGTGTCTGAGTGGGGACCTCCCCAAACAAGTTGGAGGACGTCTTCAAAAGGTCCTGAAACTCTGCTCTCTGTTCATCCTGCAAATGACACAACAATTCTTCCCCGGAACTGGAATTAGATAAAAGAGGATTGCCATCTTCCCCTTCAACAATTGTCTCCTCAGTCACACAACAAGCCACAATTCTGGGCCCACAATAAGCCTTCAAACGATTCACATGCACAATCATTGACTGACGGTTATGTTTGGGGTTACAGACTTTATAGGTAAGTTCACCAAGACGTTTAACCATTCGATAAGGTCTTTCAAACTTGTGTGACATAGAAGTTCCCATACGAGGCTTAAGACCATTACTAAATCTCCTGGTTCAAAAACTCAGAGTTTGGCCTTGAACCGCTTATCATGCCGCTCCTTCATTACCTGTTGTGCCTCGCCCAGATGTCGTAACGCCAACTCCTTCGTTCAAGACAGCTTGCTCTTCACATCCTTCAGGTAATGTTCACTCTACCTAGCTGTTTTATCTTCCAACATTTTTAAAGGTCCCCTCACCTGATGTCCAAATACAATATGAAATGGAGAGCAGTCTAGGGCAGTGTGGAATTCATCCCTGGCAGCAAATAGTACAAATGGTAAATTGTCACCCCAATGTCTGAGTGAATCTTCCCCAGTTGCTTTCAACATCCTTTTCAGGGTTTGGTGAAACTGCTTGATTCCTCCTTGATTCTGAGGATGGTAAGGACTTGAGAAGTTGTGTTGTATTCTAAAAGAACTACAAAAAGTTTTAAAAGTTGTGGAACAAAAATTACTCCCATTATCAGTTTGAATGATACTAGGCATACCAAATAATGAGAAAAATCGTACCAAGTGCTTTATGAGTGTAGAAGCTCTAATGTTACGCCTTATAATGGTAGATGCTCTAATGTTACGTAAAGCATACGCTTCAGGGAACCTGGTGATCATACATTGGATAGTAAACATAAACATATTTCCTGATTTAGTTCGGGGTAATGGACCGACACACTCCAATACCAAATGTGTAAAAGGCTCCTCTGGCACTACAATAGGGTGTAAGGGTGCTCGTGGCACAGTCAGGTTAGGTTTACCAACAGTTTGACATACAACACAATTGTGACAATATCTGACCACATCCGTTTTGAGTTTTGGCCAATAGAAAAACTTACATATTTTATGATACATATTTGAGATCCCTTGGTTACCTCCCATAAGGTCATCATGGGCAGCTTGCAGTACCTGCTCCCTATAGTCTTTGGGTACGACGATCTGGGTCCTAGACTCACAATCATCTGATAAGGGAGTTTCTGGTGGTCTCCATCGTCTCATCAAACATCGATCATTGAAGTAGCAACCCGTGCTCTCATCCAAAGTATCAATAGTGTCAGCTGCTTCTGTATAACATTCAGCTAGACTGGGATCAGTACTCTGCAACACACTCAAGGTCTGGGACTCAACAGCTGGAGCCAGCGGGCAAGGAACTGGTACCTGGGCCATCTCTTCCAGACCATCCTCTGGGTCAGAATAAATCAGGGCTTTGGCATCAGCCTCACTCTCGACATCCGCGTGAGCTAAGAATGTATCCTCAAGGTCCACCTCCACCTCCCTGTCTGAAGGGGTCTTGGCCTCGACAATATCCACCTTTGGAGTCGATTAACCTCACCCTGTTTACCCATGGATCTGGTCAAAACACAGGCTGGATAGAGGACACCATCATCCGCATCCGGTTGAGCCAGTACACAACTAGGGTTAGTAAACATGATAGGACAATCTGCCTCACTAACTTGACACTTGTCAAAATCATTACCCACAATAACATCAACCCCAGGGATGGGCAACTGCTCACTAACTGCTACAGTGCACCAACCTGGTGTAATAGTTGATTTCAGGTGAATTTTTACTAATGGTACACGCTGGACATGACCTACAATTCCCTGCAATAATACAACTTCACCAGTGTCTTCTGTGCTAATATCAACAAGAACACGGTGAGAAATTAGAGATTGGGAAGCAACAGTGTCCCTCAATAACTGCACTGGCTTCCAGCTACCACATGTACAAAGTAAGGTACCTGAATAAAGGTACGGTTTAAAGTTAGTCATCCAATTTGGCATGACTGGAACAACAATAGAGTTAATGGCTTGCACACCCCCGTCTCATAATCAGACCGGTAGGTCTCAACTCAGGGTGCAAGGCATAACAGGAATTTACCACATGACCTCTTCTCCTGCGATGCGTGCAGTATCTGCCAGTGGTCGAAACAACCAAACCAACTGCAGGTTTAGACACTACATTATTTGAGGTTGACAACCCTGTCTGCTGTTTCTCAATCTGTGGCTTTACAGGAGAAGAGTTCAGGGAAGTAGGTGAGTTAGCTGGTCTGGAAAACATGAGATTTAGGAACATGATAATTATTCTTAGAATTATAATTATTTGATTGTGCTCGAAAAGGCACCTTAGTGAGTAATTCATGTTCGTCTGCTAGCTTGGCTAGTTTCATAATATCAGTGGTTTGTTTATGCTCAGCTATGAACAAGGCTAATTTCTCTGGTAGACAACCTAAAATCTCCTCTGTCACTATGAGGTTCCTTAAAGTTTCAAAATCTGAAATGAAAAGTGCTTTTACCCATCCATCAAAATGATTAGTTTTATCTCTTACAAAATCAGAAATAGTCTGGTCATGTGCTCTCTTTATACCTCTAAATTTCTGTCTATGGACCTCTGGGGTCTGCTGGTATGCATTTTAGATGATCTGTTGGACAAATTAAAAATCTAAAGAATTAGCGTCAGGAAGAGATGCAAAAATTTCCTGGGCTTTCCCCATAAATTTTCCTTTTATAATGGCAACCCATTGATCCATAGGCCAGTTCATACTGACTGCTAACTTCTGGAAATGTAAAAATATTATTTCTGGGGCCTCCTCATGGAATTTAGGCAAATCGACATATTTCCTAGACTTTGAAGAGCTATCAGTACTGTTGGTATGATTACTAGGTTACCATGCCCTGCTACAATTCTCTGTTCCTCTATTCTGTTATTGTTTTCTCCTATATTCTGTTGAATTTCTAACTGCTTAGTTTTCTGCTCTTCTAGTTGCAACTGAGCTTCCAACTCAAGTTGTCTTTTTTGGTTCTGAGCCTCCAACTTCTGTTTCTCCGTTCTATCTTAGCCACCTCTAGTTTAGCTTCCATCTCTAACTTTTATATTGCCAAATGGTCACTTGACACTTCTTCTAACTCCTCTAACCACTCCTCGTCAAGTTTCTCCTCCTCCACCAAGTGTGTGACAATGACTCTTACTAGCTGAGCCTTTAACATTTTCCTGGAAACTGTCAGCTTTAATCGTTCATCCATGTACAACAACCCAGACTTCTTCAAGTCTTTAATTTCACCAAAGTTTGGCAGCTCCACCAACACTGCAACTTGTTCCTCCATTGTCAGCTTAATTAACACAACTAACAATTACAACACTGAAAATTTTGCTTGGCCCCTGGCACAAACTGTACACTTACATCAATCGTGAAGTGTTGAGAAAACTTCCCCAAGCAGCTCAGAATGAAACAGAGAAATGGTACACAGGATTGGTTACGGTATCACTAGTTAACCACACAGTACCTAGGAAGGCAATTAATAATTAACTTTGTTAATTATAATATATAATAATATATAATAATAATAATATAATATATAATAATATAATATATAATATAAATATAATATATAATATATATATTATAATATATAATATATATATTATATAATATATAATATATAATATATATAATATATATAAATATAATATATATAATATATAATATATAATATAATAATATATAAAATATAATATATAATAATAATGATGTTAATTAACAATTAACATCATGCACGACTAATTAGTACATTAAAGTTATGGTAATTAAACATCTTAGACATAGGCCCTCATTTTGTTATGACCCTTGACCTCTGGGTATGGTTCATCTGTTGCAGTTGGTAACATATAATATTATACGGCCTTGCCTCCAAAAAATGTCTAGAGTAAATAAATGCAACTGCTTACTTAACAAAGCAATATACTTACGGTAAGGGTAACAAAGAACATGCAAATAATATACATTGAAAAATGCAGGTAGCCAGAAATATTAATACACCAGTAATTTCTCTTACAATATCACTGTATAAATACAAATCATTTCATGACAACATAAATAGATAGATGGGTAAGCACATAATAGTCTAACCAGAAAATCAGCTTTGTAAACTAAGCAATAAAACAAAAATCCACCAACTTATCTTAGCACATGTCTTCACCCGCCAGCTCTACCCACGCGACTGGCGTCCACCCGCATGCAAGCATGGCGTCTACTACAAGACCAAACTAAAACCCACATGAAATCTCCTGATACTCTGCTATCAGAGAATAGTACTAAATTATAATTAAACTTATGTGTATATAACACTGCTAAGGTGTAAAAAAAATTAAATACAATTAATAACAAGAATAATTTCAATGGTGAAACATTGACGCTAGCTTGATTACACTGCCCGCCACTGGAGCAATCCCAAATATGGTCTTCCCTCCAGTGAGCCGCCACCGATTCCCCCCACAGGAATGAACATGCAATAGCCTAACACAATATTCAATACAGGCACACTACAGCATGCTACAATTAAATCAAACATAATTATACTGGAATACAACTGGATACCATGTTATATTTACTTAACGGGGAAAAGAAATAATGGACATACATATTTATCATGAATGAATGTTAGAATCAAACACAGATTCGTAGCAGACATCAATAACACACTCAAAGACGTCAATAACACACTCAAAGACATCAATAACACACTCAAAGACATCAATAACACACTCAAAGACTTCAATAGCACACTCAAAGACATTAATAGCACACTCAAAGACGCCAAAAACACACTCAAAGACGTCAATAACACACTCAAAGACGTCCATAACACACTCAAAGACACCAATAACACATTCAAAGACATCAATAACACACTCAAAGACATCAAAATACTACTCATGTTCTCAAAAGTTATTCTCAGAGCCATCAAAAGTTAATCTCAGTCATCAAAGTTATTCTCTAACTCACCTTCGTTCATCAAAGTTGTTTTCTAACTCCTTTGTTCATCAAAGCTTTTCTCTGAACATCACTGCATAACCCTGCATAACCTAACTTACCCGTACTAGCCAACCCAAATGTAACTTATCATAGAATATCTACCAACCTAACTTGCCCAAACATATCTAACTTTACTTGCCTAAGCTAACCTATCCTAATGTAACTTACCTAGTCAAACTTACCTAACCTCTCCTAACTGATTGAACATTACTTAACTTACATAACCTAACCTATCATTACTAACTTAATGTAACTTACCTAACCTATCCTTACTAACTTAACGTACTTTACCTAATCTATCCTTACTAACTAAACGTAACTTACCTAATCTAACCTACCCTATCAAACTTAACTTACATAACCTAACCTAACATAACTTACCTTACATAACCTAACTTAATGTAACTTACCTAACCTAATTTAACTTTCATAACCTAACCTAACCTAACCTAACCTAACTTAACTTTCATAACCTAACCTATCCTAACATTATTAACTTCACATAACTTACCTAACCTCTCCTAACTGATTGAACATAGCTTACATAACCTAACCTATCCTTACTAACTTAACATAACTTACCTAACCTAACCTTATTAACTTAACGTAACTTACCTAACCTCACCTACTCAATCAAACTTAATGTAACTTACCTAACCTAACCTTCTCAATCAAACTTAACATAACTTAACTAACCTAACCTACTCAATCAAACTTAACTTACATAACCTAACCAAACTTAACTAAACTTAACTTACATAATCTAACATAACGTAACTTACCTGATCTAATTTAACTTAACTTACATAACCTAACCTATCCTAACTTTAATAACTTAATGTAGCTTACCTAACCTAACTTACCCTACTTACATAACCTAACCTAACTTAACTTAGTGTAACATACCTAACCTAACCTAACTTAACCAAACCTAACTTAACTAAACTTAACTTACTTAACCTAACCTATCCTAACCTTACTAACTTAATGTAACTTACCTAACTTAAACAAACCTTACATAACCTAACTTAATGTAAATTACATAACCTAACCTATCCTTCTCCTACATAATGTAACTTCTATAACCCAACTTACTAAATTAACTTACATAACCTAACCTTCCTATCCTAGCATAACTTACAAAACCTAACCTTCCTCTCCTAACATAACTTGCCTAGTCCAACTTACCTATTCTTCACAATCTGAGCTAACTTACCCATCCTGACCTAACCACCGTACATAACTTACTAACTTAACTTACGTAACGCAACATCTACCCTCACCTGCCTAACCTCCTCCACCTAATGTAACTTAAACAACCTGACTTACCTAACTTACATAACTTAGAATACCTAATGTAACTTTGGGGTGTTTATGCATTTCAGGGAAATCATTATATATGTGTTTATACGTTTCAAGGGGTTAATTTCTCAAATGGTCATTTATGCATTTCAAGTGCTATTTGTTAGGGGTTTTAAGCATTTCAAAGGATTTGTTATACATATAGGTGATTGTTTATTTTAAAGTATTATTTTCTCAAATGGATGTTTAAGCATTTCATGGGTTATTTGTTAAAGATAGGGTATTAAGCATTTCAAAAGAATATTTGTTAGAAATGTCAGTTTATGCACTTTGTATCATTTTTACTTAAAGTTCATAGATTCAATACTATCAGTTCAATTTGTAGATTCAATACTAACAGTTCAATTTCCCTAAAATTCAAACCTTTTGTATTTCAGATGTAGTTAATCAGATCGAGCCAATAAGCAAGTTCTAGCTCCCGATCCCCGCCCTAGATCCCACTCGTACCTTCTTTAATACCTGAACAATTTCCCTGAAATTTAACACCGCTGTATTTCAGATGTTGTGCAATAAATCACAACAATTACCGAGCTCCACCTCTTGTTCCCCGCCTTTACCCGCCTCTCATATCATCGTTAAGACCTAACCAATTTTCATGAAATTTAAAGCAGTCATATGTCTTACTGAGTAAGAAAAGGAAACGCAATTACTTAACTCTAGCTCTTGTCCCCTGCCTTAGTTCGCTCCTGTAAGTTAATTATTTTCAGCCTAAATCCCTGAGATTTTAAAACCCAACTTCATTTCAGACCTTGCAAAATAAATCAAAAGTAAATTATCGAGTTTCGGCTCTTGTCCGCTGCATTAGTTCATGAAAATTAATTATTTCAGATCTAAACGCTCTCCAGTCTATCACATTTATCAAAAGTAAACATCCTCTCCTTCAATGTGCTTGTTCACACGGTAATAAAAATCACTCGGTCATATCGCACCTTACCTTCAATACCCTTTGGTTACTCAACTATGTATATAATCATTCACACGGTCATATCACACAATACTTTTCCCTCACACATTCCTTCCCCAACCCCCTTACCTTTCCATCCCTTATCTCCCCCCCTCCCTCTCTTACCTCCCCCAACTCCCTTTTGCCTTCATCTCCCCCTCTCCCCCTTCATCTCGCTCTCACCCCATACTCCCCCATCATCTCGCCCATTCCCCAACTTATCCAAACCCTCAATAATCCTACTGTATTTGTATAGGGTCATTCCATCTCAATTCACCAAAAAGTCACCTATGGCTCCCACTCGACCCTCACTAAATGCCATGAAATTTTGTAGTAAGAAAGTCCTAGACCCCAAATGACGCTTTACAAAATATTAGAGCTCAATCTGCTTTGGTTCTTAAAAAAACAGATTCATATTCAATGGGCTCTCGTCCCATTAATGCGTAAATACCACAAAAATTACCAACTTTAACCCTTTGTTAAATCATTTCTATTGCCCATAGGAGTGTGAAATTTGACATACCAGGACAACTTTTGGTGTAGAATAACGTAGTGTAATCGGAAAAGCAGTATGGGTGGTCATTCAGCTATCCATCCATGCTAAAATAACTCAAATTTTGTTGCGAGAAATTTGGACCCAAATTTTAGAGATCACTTACTCATCAGCAAAAGGGCTAAACGCCATGATCTTTTGCAACGATGTATAAAAATTACAATATTATGCAGTGATGCAAAAACAACTCTGTTGAATCCATATATCCAGAGGTGGCCCACTTGAAAGTTGGCCTTAAAAATTTTTTTGTGCAAAACTAGCCAACATTCAAGGCAAAATATCTCAATATGCGTCATTCCAAATTTGGTTTTGAATGACACCATTGGATTGAGCAGAGTTTTCTGTACAAGAGTAACTTTTTATTTAGGTTGGGATCTGAATTCTTAGTTCAGCCAGAGGACTCTGAAAATGACATACCTTGGTGGGTTATCGAAAAAATCAAATTATGATTCTCCATATTCTTTGTGCACTGATCATGACTTTTTTTCTTTCCATTCTTTCTGGGACACATTCGACTAAATTCTTCGCCCTCAAAAAACTGTACTACCCTTTCTTTCACTTCCTCAGGACTGACTTGCCCTGAATTTTCTTAGGAATTGCTAGTATTTCCTGATTTTCTTTCAGCTTCCTAGCTTCACAAACCATGTATTCTGAAACTTTGAATTGCTCCATTGTCTTTTTGATAGACCAGATTTGTGGCACGAGGATTAGGATTTGATTTTTTTCTTGGCACTTTGCTACATGGAATTTTAGTTTCGTTTCTTCAATGAGTTTATTCAAGTCTTGGCAATTTGTGCACTGTTGGCTAGAGCTTGGTACCAACAGGTTGTGGCAATCAATATTTCCAATTGCAGCAATCTGCTCGGCAATTATTTCCTGTGCTTGGCTGATCTTACGCTTTACATAACCATGCTTATCCCTTGCACTAACTCGTTGATATTAATAGGTGAGATGCCTAATGCTGATAAACTTGTGTTTACACTTTCATAGATTTCCATATTATCAGCAGGACCATCAGAGTCAGTAGAGCTGGACTCACTTACCTGCTTAATGTCGAATTCCTTTCTGCATGATGTGCACAACTTTTGGCCAGGCTTAATACTGACTTTCAGCATATCTGACATTTTCTCTGCAGTAGCTACTGTGATTGGTACCAAATCTTTTGGCTTTACATGGCAGGTCTTCTTGAAGGGATTGCAGCAAGTTTGTTGCAAAAATTCAAATTTCGTCAACAGCAAAGCTTCATGATGGAGGCATACTGGAGATTCTCCATCCTAGTTCAGTTCACTTCACTTTGCTATCAGTTTTTGATCTTCTGCACTATACTGTTTTAGAAACTTCAAGGCTTTGTTGGGAGTGTAGGTTGTCAAGTGACACTCAGAAGAGCCACACTCATGGCTAGCAATAGCACATGGCAATAAACCAATGGAATCCTGATTCATGACGTATCTGTAATCGAATTCAAATCAAATTATTTAACTAACTGAATACATTAATTTCAAGTGAGACCTGTAATATATTAATATTAATATTGCTTTATATTTATTTGTGTATTTATTACATGTAAATACACAAATAAGTAAACAGGAATGTTTGACCTGCTGACACGATACTACAAAAATGTAAAGATAAATATAGAACAGGAACCTAATATAGGACTGATTGTTTAATAATAATTCTAAATCCCACCCAAAAATGTTCTAGTCCTCTGGCTGAACTAGGAATTCAGATCCCAACCTAAATAAAAGTTACTCCTGTACAGAAAAATCTGCTTTATCCAATGGTGTCATTCAAAACCAAATTTCGAATGACGCATATTGAGATAATTTGCCTTCAAAGTTGGCTAGTTTTGTACAAAATTTTGTTTTGACCAAGTTTCAAGTGAGCCACCTCTGAACATATGGATACAAAAGAGTTGCTATTGCATTACTGCATAATACTGTGGTTGTTATACATCGTTGCAAAAGATTATGGTTAAACCTTTTGCTGATGAGCAAGTGGTCTCCATATTGGGGTCCAAATTTCTCACGACAAAATTTGGCAGTGATTTTAGCATGGATTGGTAACTGAATGGCTACCCAAACAACTTTTTTCATTAAACTGCTGTATTCCGCACCAAATGTTGTCCTGGTATGCCAAATTTCACACCTGGGCACTAGACGTGATTTGATAGAGGGTCAAAGTTGGTCCTTTTTACGATATATACGCATTAACAGGATGAGAGCTCATTGAACATGGACCTATTATTTAAGGACCAAAGCAGATTGGGTTCTAATATTTTGTGCAATTTTATTTGGGGTCTAGGGCTCCTTTATTTAAATTTCATTACATTTAAAAAGAGTCGAGTGGGAGGCCTTTGGTGAATTCACAAGGAATGACCCAATATTCTCTCCATATTCTCTGTGTTCTTCACATTCTCTTCCCATGTTTTCTTTCTCATATTCTCCATGTTCTCCATATTCTTTGTCACATTCACAATGTTCTTAGCATATTCTTCACAAGTTCATTGTTCATTCTTCATATTGTGTTTTTTGTCATGTTCTCCATGTTCTCTGCAAGTTCATATCCCCCCCGCATGTTATTTTCAATAAGACGGGAGCAGACTTTGCCACTGAATTTTCCTATAAGATTTCTTAACAAACTTCTATGATTATATGAATATTGAAATAGTTTAGCCCTAAACGGATGTGACAGAATAAAATTCTAAAAAAAGGTACCGCTGGAATGTCTATTTTCCGGGCCAAATAAATGGGGCCGCTGGCGATGTTATTTTCCGGGGCCAAAAAAAAAAAAATCGTGTTATTGATGTCTTTGAGTGTGTTATTGATGTCTTTGAGTGTGTTATTGGTGTCTTTGAGTGTGTTATTGGTGTCTTTGAGAGTGTTATTGACGTCTTTGAGTGTGTTATTGGTGTCTTTGAGAGTGTTATTGACGTCTTTGAGTGTGTTATTGGTGTCTTTGAGAGTGTTATTGACGTCTTTGAGTGTGTTATTGAGGTCTTTGAGTGCGTTATTGATGTCTTTAAGTGTGTTATTGACGTTTTTGAGTGTGTCCTTGATGTCTCGGAGTATTTTTGACTATTTTCCTTACTCCACTAGGTATAATGTTAGTTACCATATTGCTGAAAGAAGTTACATTTGATTATTTTTAGTTAAGTGGAACAATAATTTAGTTAAGAACATTGTTGAAAAGATGATGAGAGTGACTATCTTTTTAGTTGATTGGCGAATAAGTTTAGTTAATTAAGAAATGATGAACGTGGCTATTTTCAGTTGATTGACGATGGATATAGTTAGTTATGAACATTGTTAAAAAGTTTCCTTTGGCTATTTTTAGCTAAGAGAAAGTTTATTTTATTTAAGAATCGATAAGAAAACATGATGAACATGGCTATTTTCAGTTGACTGACGAATATTTTCGTTAAAAAATGATGAGCATTACTATTTTTTTAGTTGATTGACAAATATTCTAGTTTAGAAATGATGAACATGATTATTTTTCAGTTGATTGACAAGTAACTTTAGTTAAAAACAACAACAAAAGTTTGTCTTGGTAAATTTGTACTGAATGGAAGAAAACAAGTGAACATATGATTTTAAAGAACATGTAAGAGAATGCGGTGAACATACGGGGAACGTGACAAAGATTACAGAGAACATGAACGGAAATGAGATGAACACAGTGAACTTGCGGGGAACATGAACTTGCAAAGAACATGAATAATGACAAAGAACACAGAATACGAAGAATGAACAAAGAACTTGTGAAGATAATGCTAAGGATATTATAAGAATATGCTGTGAACGTTATGAGAACATGATAAAAAACACAGAGAACATGGAAGAGAATACGAAAATAAAATTTGAAGTTGCAGAAAACTTGCTAAGAACATGGAGAATATGGAGAAACAGGTGAAAATGTGAACTAAACTTACAGAGAACATAGAGAATATGACAAAGAACACAGAATACATGGAAGAGAATGCAAAAAACACAGTAAACATGGAGAGAATATACAAATACATTAAGAATATTGAATGTTTGGATAAGTTGGGGAATGGGCGAGATGAAGGGGGAGTATGGGAAGAGGGAGGGGAAGATAAGGACGAAAGAGAGTTAGGGAAGATATGGGAGAAGGGGAAAGTTAGGGGCTGGGGAGGTATGGGATGGGAAGGTATGGGGGGGAGGGGGAGGAAGTAATGGGTGTAGAGAGATAAGGGAAGGAACGGTAAGGTGTGATATGACCATGTGATTATTATTACTATGTGAATGATTATTTACATAGTTGAGAACTAAGGGTATTGAAGGAAAGAATATATCTACATTCGATAAAGTTGATAGATTGGAGAGCGCCTACATCTGAAATAATTAAGTTTGATGAACTAAGGTGGAGGACAAGAGTTGGAGTTCGGTAATTGCATTTGTTTATTTTACATATGACTGAAATGTAGGGGGGGGGTTAAATCTGAGGGGAATTCCACTGATAATAATTAACTTACAGGAGCAAACTAAGGCAGGGGGGACAAGGACTAGAGTTTGATAACTGTGTTTATCTTATTTACTACATGCTCGGATACACGCTCGGATGTGAATGGAACGTTGTGTGAAAATTTCAAAGCAATCGGTGCAGAATTTTCGGAGATTAGCGATTTTGAGCAAACGAACATTTACACTTATATATATATAGATAGATAGCAGGCTGGTGAAGAGGCGGAGGCCAGGAGCTGACTCTCGGTTACCTCGGTCACACTTATCAGAGTACATCTTTACTACACAGAACACCAGTTTATGTATTTCAATGACAAACTGAACAAATTTGTAACTTTCTATTTACAGTGAGATAGATAACACAAAATATACCATTCACTTATTACTATAAAAGGCGCGGTAACAACAGCAGGGGGGAACTGTTTTGGATCTTCACACCAGCAGAGGCAAGTGTCTCACTTCTCTTCTCTACGCCTAGTCTGGGTCAGCACATGCACAATACATGGGCTAGATTTATTTCTTTAAGAGACTGTGATCCCGTGCTTATATATATTTGTTCCCTGCTCTAATCACCGTGCCTCCTCGTCCACATCCGCCCGACCCAAGCTCACTGAGTAAAAATGTTTATTTATTTTGGACATTAGTGTAGAGGTGGAGGGGTTTACGGTCGGGACGGGCAGGCTTTTATCTGATGTGAGCACCACTCGACATGCTCCGTGGCTCCCTCAGAGAAGCAGAGCAAGAGCGGTACAGCATTTCAGATACCCCTAGAGGGGTACAGCAACTGCTACACAGCATCGTATGTGCCCAAGAGGTATATCAAGTATTCTACAACATCCAAGATACCCCAGAGAAGTATAGCAAGAGCTCTACATCACCTACCTTACCCCAGAGAAGAATAGCAAGGGCTCTACATCACCTACCTTACCCCAGAGAAGAATATCAAGGCCTCTACATCGCCTACCTTACCCCAGAGAAGTATAGCAAGGGCTCAACATCTCCTACCGTACCCCAGAGAAGTATAGCAAGGGCTCAACATCTCCTACCTTACCCCAGAGAAGTATAGCAAGGGCTCAACATCTCCTACCGTACCCCAGAGAAGTATAGCAAGGGCTCAACATCTCGTACCATACCCCAGATAAGTATAGCAAGGGCTCTACAGCTCCTCAGATACTCTCGTGCTCCGGGTAATCATGCTGCAGAGCAAGTGTGTACACGTAGTTATCCTTCAGGTGTCGGATAACTTTAATTGTAGAGGACGCACAAAAACCCTAAATATTTTCCCACCTTTTAAAATCCAGATATCACCAATGGGCGTGTAGTTAGGGTTTAATAAACGCACAAATTTCGATGAAAGTATAATCTTTGCAACCCGTCCTCGACTCAAGTCCATTACATTCAGCGGTCAAACCCACAAACGCATTCATAAATTTTAACATACTGTTCATTCAAAACGGGAATTTTCTCAAGTATAAATAAATATTATAATATATTAGCATATTGTGTATAAATAGGCATAGGTTAGGTTAGGTTAGGTGTTTAGGTTCTGTTGGCGATTATTTGTATTTGTAGTACGTGGGTGAAGCATTTATAGCGTTGTGATTCGAACATTCGTCAGTGAAGCAATTGTTCCGGATATGTTCGAACGTCAGCAGTTGTGAGTCGTGTGTAAACCGCTTTTCATTCATAAACAGGGGGTTTGGCGGGTGTATGGAATCACTTTTGGATCTTTGTTTGGAGGACGGGCTGAATCTTTGAGAAATTTAATTACAGACACGCTGAGGATTCGAACCTGCACCATTGTTACTCCCAAGCACACGCCTTACTTTGCAGCTCGTCCTCGAAACAAAGACCCAAAAGTAATTCCATGCACCCGCCAAACCCCCTGTTTATGAATGAAAAACTGTTTACACGCGACTCACAACTGATTTCGTTCGAACACCTTTGGAGTAAGTGCTTCACTGACGATTTTTGTTTGAACCACAACGCTATAAATGCTTCACACACGTACTACAAATATAAATAATCGCCAACACAATCTAAACACCTAACCTAACCTATGCCTATATAGATGCACAATACGCTAATATATTATAATATTAATTTATATTTGAAAAAATTCCAGTTTTGAATGAACAGCATGAAAAAATTTATGAATGCGTCTGTGGGGTCGACCGCTGGATGTAATGGACATGGGTCGAGGACGCGTTGTTAATTTGCTATGAGCTCGAAGCTTCAAGACCCCTTAAGGAGTCAATTGAATCCCAGACTACATTACTTCAGCCCGTCCTCCAAACAAAGATCCAAAAGTGATTCCATGCACCCACCAAACCCCCTGTTTATGAATGAAAAGCGGTTTACACACGACTCACAACTGCTGACGTTCGAACATATCCGGAACAATTGCTTCACTGACGAATTTTGTTCGAATCACAACGCTGTAAATGCTTCACCCACGTACTACAAATACAAATAATCGCCAACAGAACCTAAACACCTGACCTAACCTAACCTATGCCTATTTATACACAATATGCTAATATATTATAATATTTATTTATACTTGAGAAAATTCCCGTTTTGAATGAACAGCATGTTAAAATTTATGAATGCGTCTGTGGGGTCGACCGCTGAATGTAATGGACTTGAGTCGAGGATGGGTTGCATTACTTACAGCGTTTTGTAGTTTAGTGGTTTAAAAAGTCCAGCATTTTTTCTTAGAACCCTTCCAGAGTTGTGGAAGTTTAGGGGGCCAGATTCACGAAGCAGTTACGCAAGTACTTACGAACGTGCACATCTTTCCACAATCTTTGACGACTTTGGTTACATTTATTAAGCAGTTTACAAGCATGAAACGTCCTAATCAACTGTTGTTATTGTCATAAACATTCTCGTGGTGCTTCGGACCTCATTAACTTTTCAATAATTGTAAACAAATTCATCAAAGATTGAAAAAAGATGTATAGTTTCGTAACAGCTTCGTGAATCTAGCCCCAGGGTTGAATAAGTTTCTCAACATATTTAACATCCCACCGCTCTACAATATCAAGAAGATGAGGGAGAAACCTTCCCATGATATTCAGTCAAATATTGAAATATGGATTAATCCCAAGGATAGGACCCAAGTCTATAATAAACCATTATAAAATCCTTATACATTTCCGATATTCTCAAACTAATCTGTCGAGAAGCACAAACATTCCCAGAGGAGAGTGGCGGAGTATACAAGCAGCCGTCTCGTTAAGCCGTTTATTCTGGACTCCTCCCAGTGTATATATATATACATGCGACTTTTTCAATGCATTTTTATAGCAGTCTCTCCAAGGATCGGGACGCAGTCTGAGGCATTGAGGACGCTCAGGATTACAAGGCAAGTTATCAATGGTGTAGCGGCCGGAGGCGGACTGGACACACACAACACCTTACTCTATCACGT
>NC_091178.1:21702213-21768630 GCF_040958095.1 Procambarus clarkii
CCTCACGCCAATACAAATATAGGCACGAACTGAGTATGTAAAATTGTCTTTGAAATTGTACGAAGTGTCTTGCGAAACGCTTCTAGGCGTCAGACCATAAATAAATTGTGAAATGATTTTTCAACTTCCCCGGCAGTGAAGAAAACCATAAGAATATTGAGAAGATTCGTGTTAGAATCATTAATCTTACTTTTCGGTCATATTCAACAACATATGTTTACAAGAAAGACTGCAATATATATATATATATATATATATATATATATATATATATATATATATATATATATATATATATATATATATATATATATTTCATTGAATATGACCGCATATTCTGTAATTATTATTTTCTGGTTTAGGGCTTCTATCCCTCTAACTATTTTCTTAGCATCAGGGCTTAATTGAAATAGGAGTTCTCCAAAACTCATTTTCGTACTTTTAAGGTGAAGAAAAGAAGTGATTTACTATAGAGTGTATTACACTTATTTGTATAATTTGCACGACGTTTCGAACCTCCATGGTTCATTCTCAAGTGAACAGATCTTACAATACTAGTTGATTTTATACCCGCATTAGGTCAGGTGATAATACAATGAAGGTGAAAACATGGGGGGATACATAAGGGATAAACATAGGGGCTGCAGAAGGCTTATTGGCCCATACGAGGCATCTCCTATCCAAACACAAAGATTAATCCAGTGTAATTGGCCTGTTATGTTGGACATTGTCTTCTGTGTTGGCATTGATATGTTCTTGTCTTGTCCTTACTCTCATGGTGGGTAGAGTAAATAGTTCCGTGATTTGGGTGTTCATGGTAGGTCGCTCTATTCTTATGTGAATTGCCTCAAGAATTTGTAATCTTCTTGAATCTTGGGTTTTTTCTATTATGCAAGTATTCTTGTTCAACATTTCTCTTGTTAGAGTAATGTCATGGGCTTGTCTCATGTGATTCCTAGGGGCACCAGATTGAAGATGGCATGTCAAACGCCTCGTCAGCTTGGTCGACGTCATACCTATGTACTTACATTGAAGGTTACATCCTTCGTGGGGGCAAGTGTACATGTATACAACGCTTGACTGCTGTAGAGGGTTCTCCGTCGGCTTCGGGCTGTTTTTGATAAGGAGTTCGGAAGTCTTCTTGGTTTTGTAGAATATTATCAGGTTTATGTTTTGGTTAGGAGTAGTGCTTTTTACTCCTTTACGGATTATTTCTTTCATTATTCTTTCCTCTTTTATATGTTCACTGTGCATAGTTGATTTGTAATATAATTTTATTGGGGGTGTTGTGGTTTCTGTTCTAGGTTCTGAATTATACCAACGGTCCAAGTGTCTTCTTATAGCAGCGTTTATTTCCGCGTTGCTATATCCGTTGTTCACCAATACCTGAGTTACTCTTTCAAACTCTCTACTCACGTTGCTCCATTCAGAGCAGTGGGTAAGCGCTCGACGAATATAAGCATTGAGAACTCTGGCTTTGTATCTTTGGGTGCACTCACTTCTACCGTTCAGACATAATCCTATGTTGGTGGGCTTGGTATATACGTTGGTGCTTAAAGAGGTTCCTGTTTTTGTTATTAGTACATCCAAGAATGGCAGACTGTTATTTTCACTATTTTCATGTGTAAATCGGAGTACTGACTCTCTCTCTAGGTGTCTTTTTAGGTCAATTAGTTCATCTGAGTCTTTTACTATTACGAATATGTCATCTACATAACGGCAGTATACAGTTGTTTTTTGTCTGCTACTGAAGACCCTATCTTCGATGGTTCCCATATAAAAATTAGCAAATAAAACTCCTAAGGGGGAGCCCATTGCTACTCCGTCTATTTGTAAATACATGTCTCCTTGTGGACTGATGAAAGGGGCTTCCTTTGTACATGCTTCGAGAAGACTTTTCAAGTGTGGCTCAGGTATGTCTAATTTGGGGGTGCTCTCGTCTCTGTATACTCTGTCCAGTATCATTCCTATGGTTGTGTCGACTGGGACGTTGGTAAAAAGGGATTCAACGTCCAAAGAAGCGATGATTCCATCGGGCTGGGTAGATTTGATCAATTCTAGGAAATCTGCTGATGATTGCAGACTAAACTTACTTGGAGTGTATGGAGTTAGGAGTTCATTGAGTTTCTTTGCCAGGTGATAAGTTGGGGTTGGTATTTGACTGATTATAGTTGCCCTATAAGATTATAGGGCAACTTATCACCTGGCAAAGAAACTCAATGAACTCCTAACTCCATACACTCCAAGTAAGTTTAGTCTACAATCATCAGCAGATTTCCTAGAATTGATCAAATCTACCCAGCCCGATGGAATCATCGCTTCTTTGGACGTTGAATCCCTTTTTACCAACGTCCCAGTCGACACAACCATAGGAATGATACTGGACAGAGTATACAGAGACGAGAGCACCCCCAAATTAGACATACCTGAGCCACACTTGAAAAGTCTTCTCGAAGCATGTACAAAGGAAGCCCCTTTCATCAGTCCACAAGGAGACATGTATTTACAAATAGACGGAGTAGCAATGGGCTCCCCCTTAGGAGTTTTATTTGCTAATTTTTATATGGGAACCATCGAAGATAGGGTCTTCAGTAGCAGACAAAAACCAACTGTATACTGCCGTTATGTAGATGACATATTCGTAATAGTAAAAGACTCAGATGAACTAATTGACCTAAAAAGACACCTAGAGAGAGAGTCAGTACTCCGATTTACACATGAAAATAGTGAAAATAACAGTCTGCCATTCTTGGATGTACTAATAACAAAAACAGGAACCTCTTTAAGCACCAACGTATATACCAAGCCCACCAACATAGGATTATGTCTGAACGGTAGAAGTGAGTGCCCCCAAAGATACAAAGCCAGAGTTCTCAATGCTTATATTCGTCGAGCGCTTACCCACTGCTCTGAATGGAGCAACGTGAGTAGAGAGTTTGAAAGAGTAACTCAGGTATTGGTGAACAACGGATATAGCAACGCGGAAATAAACGCTGCTATAAGAAGACACTTGGACCGTTGGTATAATTCAGAACCTAGAACAGAAACCACAACACCCCCAATAAAATTATATTACAAATCAACCATGCACAGTGAACATATAAAAGAGGAAAGAATAATGAAAGAAATAATCCGTAAAGGAGTAAAAAGCACTACTCCTAACCAAAACATAAACCTGATAATATTCTACAAAACCAAGAAGACTTCCGAACTCCTTATCAAAAACAGCCCGAAGCCGACGGAGAACCCTCTACAGCAGTCAAGCGTTGTATACATGTACACTTGCCCCCACGAAGGATGTAACCTTCAATGTAAGTACATAGGTATGACGTCGACCAAGCTGACGAGGCGTTTGACATGCCATCTTCAATCTGGTGCCCCTAGGAATCACATGAGACAAGCCCATGACATTACTCTAACAAGAGAAATGTTGAACAAGAATACTTGCATAATAGACAAAACCCAAGATTCAAGAAGATTACAAATTCTTGAGGCAATTCACATAAGAATAGAGCGACCTACCATGAACACCCAAATCACGGAACTATTTACTCTACCCACCATGAGAGTAAGGACAAGACAAGAACATATCAATGCCAACACAGAAGACAATGTCCAACATAACAGGCCAATTACACTGGATTAATCTTTGTGTTTGGATAGGAGATGCCTCGTATGGGCCAATAAGCCTTCTGCAGCCCCTATGTTTATCCCTTATGTATCCCCCCATGTTTTCACCTTCATTGTATTATCACCTGACCTAATGCGGGTATAAAATCAACTAGTATTGTAAGATCTGTTCACTTGAGAATGAACCATGGAGGTTCGAAACGTCGTGCAAATTATACAAATAAGTGTAATACACTCTATAGTAAATCACTTCTTTTCTTCACCTTGAAAGTACGAAAATGAGTTTTGGAGAACTCCTATTTCAATTAAGCCCTGATGCTAAGAAAATAGTTAGAGGGATAGAAGCCCTAAACCAGAAAATAATAAATACAGAATATGCGGTCATATTCAATGAAATATATATATATATATATATATATATATATATATATATATATATATATATATATATATATATATATATATATATATATATATATATATATATATGTCGTACCTAATAGCCAGAACGCACTTCTCAGCCTACTATTCAAGGCCCGATTTGCCTAATAAGCCAAGTTTTCATGAATTAATGTTTTTTCGTCTACCTAACCTACCTAACCTAACCTAACCTAGCTTTTTTTGGCTACCTAACCTAACCTTACCTATAAATATAGGTTAGGTTAGGTTAGGTAGGGTTGGTTAGGTTCGGTCATATATCTACGTTAATTTTAACTCCAATAAAAAAAAATTGACCTCATACATAGAGAAAAGGGTTGCTTTATCATTTCATAAGAAAAAAATTATAGTAAATATATTAATTCAGGAAAACTTGGCTTATTAGGCAAATCGGGCCTTGAATAGTAGGCTGAGAAGTGAGTTCTGGCTACTAGGTACGACATATATATATATATATATATATATATATATATATATATATATATATATATATATATATATATATATATATATATATATATATATATGTATATATATATATATATATATATATATATATATATATATATATGTATATATATATATATATATATATATATATATATATGTATATATATATATATATATATATATATATATATATATATATATATATATATATATATATATATATATATATATATATATATATATATATATATATGTCGTACCTAATAGCCAGAACGCACTTCTCAGCCTACTATTCAAGGCCCGATTTGCCTAATAAGCCAAGTTTTCATGAATTAATGTTTTTTCGTCTACCTAACCTACCTAACCTAACCTAACCTAGCTTTTTTTGGCTACCTAACCTAACCTTACCTATAAATATAGGTTAGGTTAGGTTAGGTAGGGTTGGTTAGGTTCGGTCATATATCTACGTTAATTTTTACTCCAATAAAAAAAAATTGACCTCATACATTGAGAAAAGGGTTGCTTTATCATTTCATAGGAAAAAAAATATAGTAAATATATTAATTCAGGAAAACTTGGATTATTAGGCAAATCGGGCCTTGAATAGTAGGCTGAGAAGTGAGTTCTGGCTACTAGGTACGACATACATATATATATATATATATATATATATATATATATATATATATATATATATATATATGTATATATATATATATATATATATATATATATATATATATATATATATATATATATATATATATATATATATATATATATATATATGTCGTACCTAGTAGCCAGAACTCACTTCTCAGCCTACTATGCGAGGCCCGATTTGCCTAATAAGCCAAGTTTTACCGAATTAATATATTTTCTCTAATTTTTTTCTTATGAAATGATAAAGCTACCCATTTCATTATGTATGAGGTCAATTTTTTTTTATTGGAGTTAAAATTAACGTAGATATATGACCGAACCTAAGCAACCCTACCTAACCTAACCTAACCTATCTTTATAGGTTAGGTTAGGTTAGGTAGCCGAAAACGTTAGGTTAGGTTAGGTTAGGTAGGTTAGGTTGTCGAGAAAACATTAATTCATGAAAACTAGGCTTATTAGGCAAATCGGGCCATGCATAGTAGGCTGAGAAGTGAGTTCTGGCTACTAGGTACGACATATATATATATATATATATATATATATATATATATATATATATATATATATATATATATATATATATATATATATATATATATATATATATATATATATATTTCGTACCTAGTAGCCAGAACGCACTTCTCAGCCTACTATGCACGGCCCGATTTGCCTAATAAGCCAAGTTTTCCTTAATTAATATTTTTTCTCTAATTTTTTTCTTATGAAATGATAAAGCTACCCATTTCATTATGTTTGAGGACAATTTTTTTTTATTGGACTTAAAATTAACGTAGATATATGACCGAACCTAACCAACCCTACCTAACCTAACCTAACCTATCTGTATAGGTTAGGTTAGGTTAGGTAGCCGAAAAAGTTAGGTTAGGTAAGGTTAGGTAGGTTAGGTAGCCGGAAAACAATTAATTCGCGAAAACTTGGCTTATTAGGCAAATCGGGCCTTGCATAGTAGGCCGAGTACGACGTTCTGGCTACTAGGTACGACATATATATATATATATATATATATATATGTCGTACCTAGTAGCCAGAACGCACTTCTCAGACTACTATGCAAGGCCCGATTTGCCTAATAAGCCAAGTTTTCATGAATTAATTGTTTTTCGACTACCTAACCTACCTAACCTAACCTAACCTAACTTTTTCGGCTACCTAACCAAACCTAACCTATAAAGATAGGTTAGGTTAGGTTAGGTAGGGTTGGTTAGGTTCGGTCATATATCTACGTTAATTTTAACTCCAATAAAAAAATATTGACCTCATACATAATGAAATGGGTAGCTTTATCATTTCATAAGAAAAAAATTAGAAAAAATATATTAATTCAGGAAAACTTGGCTTATTAGGCAAATCGGGCCTTGCATAGTAGGCCAAAAAGGGAGTTCTGGCTACTAGGTACGACATATATATATATATATATATATATATATATATATATATATATATATATATATATATATATATATATATATATATATATATATATATATATATATATATATATATATATATGTCGTACCTAGTAGCCAGAACGCACTTCTCTGCCTACTATTCAAGGCCCGATTTGCCTAATAAGCCAAGTTTTCATGAATTAATGTTTTTTCGACTACCTAACCTACCTAACCTCACCTAACCTAACTTTTTCGGCTACCTAACCTAACCTAACCTATAAAGATAGGTTAGGTTAGGTTAGGTAGGGTTGGTTAGGTTCGTTCATATATCTACGTTAATTTTAACTCCAATAAAATAAAATTGACCTCATACATAATAAAATGGGTAGCTTCATCATTTCATAAGAAAAAAATTAGAGAAAATATATTAATTCAGGAAAACTTGGCTTATTAGGCAAATCGGGCCTAGCATAGTAGGCTCAGAAGTGCGTTCTGGCTACTAGGTACGACATATATATATATATATATATATATATATATATATATATATATATATATATATATATATATATATATATATATATATGTCGTACTTAGTAGCCAGAACGCACTTCTCAGCCTACTATGCAAGGCATAATTTGCCTAATAAGCCAAGTTTTCATGAATTAATTGATTTTCGACTACCTAACCTACCTAACGTAACCTAACCTAACTTTTTACACTACCTAACCTAACCTAACCTATAAAGATAGGTTAGGTTAGGTTAGGTAGGGTTGGTTAGGTTCGGTCATATATCTACATTATTTTAACTCCAATAAAAAAAAATTGACCTCATACATAATTAAATGGGTAGCTTTATCATTTCATAAGAAAAAAATTAGAGAAAATATGTTAATTCAGGAAAACTTGGCTTATTAGGCAAATCGGGCCTTTCATAGTAGGCTGAGAAGTGCGTTCTGGCTACTAGATGCGACATATATATATATATATATATATATATATATATATATATATATATATATATATATATATATATATATATATATATATATATATATATATGTATATATATATATATATATATATATATATATATATATATATATATATATGTATATATATATATATATATATATATATATATATATATATATATATATATATATATATGTATATATATATATATATATATATATATATATATATATATATATATATATATATATATATATATATATATATATATATATATATACATTGTGATGATAATCTCTTTCTAGAGAGATTGAGCCTGCTCTTCCCTACCTCAAGTTACGTCCAGTTAACAAATATAAGATGCTACTTCAAGATACGTCCACCGGTAGCACAAAACGTTTTGACCAGGAGGCAAAACGTACCCAAGATCCCCCCCTACTCCACACACCCTCCACGCCGGGTTGTCGTCAACCAGCAAACTACTCATTCCAGCCTGCCTGCTCCTGATTGGTGACTCGCCGACCACACACCTGCAAACTGCACCTCCGCGCCATCTACCTGAATCGACGTCGGAGCCCTGACCAGCTATCAACTTCGGAATATTCTTTGTGCTCTTAGAGTTGACATCTCTCTCTGGCATACTAAGCTCACTGGCTTGTATACGAAGGGAGGTCTCAGCCATAGCCGATATTCTCAGCACCATTTTATTATTTCACCATTATACTATTGTGTCTCACATTGTCTTTGCATTTATCTTTGTTATTTAATTGTACTTTCCCGAGATTTGTCTTGATTTTCATTTATGTTTAAAGTAAATATATAAAAGTTTCATTGTTCATACTTTGTGTTTTACGTGTTCCTCCCTCTCACTTACCACAGAAAACAGGCAAGCAGTCTATCTTTTTTTTATAATTTTGACCAGGCATTGACATCTGCCATTGGAGGACTGCCAAACATCTACACTCCAACACTTTCCCGTCACAATATATATGCATATATATATTGTGACGATAATCTCTTTCAAGAGAGATTGAACCTGCTCTTCCCTACAAAGTACGTCAATATACAAGATAATATAGAAGATACGTCCAGCAAGTATCGCCAAACGTTTTTCCCAGAGAGCAAATCGTACCCAGCACACAGTGACACCTGCTACCTACCACCGCCGTAACCAGCAAACTGCTCATCCTTTGCCTGCCTGTCGCTAATTGGCTGGTGTCCCGTCGCACCTGCCCTCTGCCTCCGCCACAAGTTGACGTCTGGGCTGCAGTGCGCTAATATTGTCAGAATATCTCAGTGCTCCAAGCAGTTGACATCTTTCGCTGGTAGACTAAGCCTTAGCTTTCGTGTACTAAGGGAGGTGGCAGCTCGAAGCCAGTATTCCAGCATTCATATTTTATTTTGCTATCACTGTAACCCACTTGTCTTAACGTAACTTTTCATTTGCCAGTGATTATTCATATTATTTTGTTTGTTGACTTGTCTTTCATATTTTTATGTGATTAACTTTATTCATGTCTTGTTTTTCTAGAGTAATTAAAATTTCATTGTTAATTTACTTGTGTTTTGTGTGTCTTCCCATTACCTTACCACAGACGAAAGCTCCAGCTTTTCTCTTTTTTTTCTATTATGTGACGAGGCCCTGCCCCTAGCTTTTGAAACAGCCGAACACCCACACTTTACTGTCACAATATATATATATATATATATATATATATATATATATATATATATATATATATATATATATATATATATATATATATTGTGGCGGTAAAGCGTTGGTGTTCGGCTGTTTCAAAAGTTGGGGCAGGGCCTCGTCACATCACAAAAAAAAAGCGAAATTTGTCCTTTCGTCTGTGGTAAGGTATTGGGAAGACACACAAAACACAAATATATAAACAATGAAATTTTATTTACTCTAGAAAACAAGACATGAATAAAGGCAATCTCATAAAATTTAACACTGGTCAACAAACAAAATAACATGAAGAATTACTGGCAATGAAAAGTTACTCTAAGACCAGAATGCAAAAATAGTGATAGCAAGATAAATTAAATAATGGGTGCTGGAATACTGGCTTCAAGCTACCACCTCCCTTAGTACACGAAAGCCAAGGCTTAGTCTACTAGCGAGAGATGTCAACTCCAAGGAGCACAAAGATATTCTGACGAGACTGGCGTGCTGCTGCCCAGACGTCGACTCGCGGTGGTGGTGGTGAGTGCAGGTGCGACGAGACACCAGCCAATCAGCAACAGGCAGGCAGAGGATGAGCAGTTTGCTGGTTAAGGCAGGCTGTGGCCAGGTGTTGGGGTGTGCAGGGTACGATTTGCTTCCTGGGCAAAACGTTTGGCGATACAGGTGGACGTATCTTCTATATAGTATCTTGTATGTACGACGTAATGATGTAGGGAAGAGCAGGTTCAATCTCTCTTGAAAGAGATTATCGTCACAACTCTCCCCCGAAGCCTGTGGTTCTGGAAGAAGTTACGTCTTCATGTGGTGGAGTGATAGTTGGAGTTGCTTCTACTTCATAGACTCTGGAGAGGGCGTCGGATCTGATGTCAGAACCCTTGATATAGCTGATCTCCAGGTTGAAATCTTGCAGATATAAAGCCCATCGTAGAAGACGCTGGTTATGGAATTGGGTTTGATGTAAGAAACGGAGAGGATTGTGGTCTGAGAAGATGGTGGTAGACCTGGCACCTTGTAGGTATGGAGCAAAGTGCTGGAGATTCAGGATGATGGAGAGTAGCTCCTTTTCAATAGTGCTGTAGTTCCTCTGGTGGGGTTTCAACTTGTAGCTGTAGTAGCTGACAGGTAGAACCTCCTCGCCTCGTTGCTGCATCAGGACACCACCGATGCCGGTACCACTGGCGTCGACATGAAGGACGAAAGGCTTGGTGATATCTGGCGAGGCGAGAATGGGATTAGAACAGAGGAGGAATTTGAGTTGTTCGAAAGCAACGGTTTGCTGCATGGTCCAATTATACCGTTGCTTGGGACTGGTTAAAATGATTAATGGTGTGGCTACTGTACTAAAATTTCTCACAAACCTACGGTAGTAGGAGGCAAGACCAAGGAAGCGCAGGAGCTGCTTCCTGGTGGTAGGCTGTGGATAATGCTGGATGGCTTGAGTGTGTGTGTCTAACGGACCTAGGCTGCCACTCCCAATTACATGACCCAGATAACGCACTTTACCTTTGGCGAAGGTGGACTTGCCCAGGTTGATGGTGAAGCCGGCTGTCAGGAGCTTGGCGAACAGTCGTTGCAGCTGGAGCAGATGTTCGCTCCAGGTGTTGGATGCTACAACGATATCATCCAAATAGGCGTAGGTGTTATCCAAGCCCTGGATGACGCGGTTGACAGCTCTCTGAAAGGTGGCCGGGGCATTACGTAGTCCGAAAGGAAGGCGTTCATATCTGAAAAGTCCAAAGGGAGTGATAAATGCAGATATTTCTTTGGCTCGCTCTGTTAGACACACTTGGTAATATCCTTTAAGCAAGTCCACTTGGGACAAGTACTGGGCATTACCAATGGCGTCAAGAATGTCATCTATCCTTGGCAAGGGGTATGCATCCTTGACAGTCACATTATTTAACTTACGGTAATCCGTACACAGTCTCACCTTACCTTGGGGTTTTGGCACCAAGATACAGGGTGAGGCCCAGGGGGACTCACAAGGTGTAGCCAGTCCATGATCCAAGAGGTACTGCACCTCAGCACGCATGACTTCCTTCTTGCTAGGGCTGATTCGGTAGAAGGGTTGACGAATCGGCCGGGTGTCAGGGAGCAGTTGGATGTCGTGCTGGGTAACTTTACACTCTTGGGGATCATCTCGGAACAACTCCTGATGTTCTTTGAAGATCTTGACGAGAGGTGCACTATGATTGTCCTGAAAATAATTGGGAAGATCAGTTAGGATTTCCGAATTAGAAAGCGCTGACTCCTTGTCAGTGCTTTCGGGAGGAGAAGCAGGGAAGGTCTCACTGTGGATGTATGGCTCTTTAAAGGAAGAGTAGTTTATCATGACAGTGGGAGGAGTACCGTTATATAGCTTCAGGAGGTTGACGTGGCACAACTGGGTCTTCCGCCGCCTATCTGGAGTCTCTAGAACGTAGTTGTGGTTGTTTCTGCACTCCTTGATGCGGTAGGGTCCTGAAAACTTGTTTTGTAAAGGAGAACCTGGGATAGGGAAATAAGCAAGCACGAAGCCTACCGGCGTAAATTTCCTTACTTTGCTGGTCTGGTCGTAATGAGTCTTCATCCTTTCCTGTGCTTTCAATAGATTATCTTGGGCAAAACTGTGGACCCTCTCTAGAATGTGTTGTAGGTTTTGAAGAAACTGGGGCACATTCTGATGCTCACTGAAGGTGGCATCACGTAGAGAGTCTTTGAAAGCCTTGAGAGGTGTACGGCACTTACGTCCGCAGAGCATCTCATAAGGAGATACTCTTAGAGACTCATTGGGAAGACTTCTAAAGATACACATTATCAGGTCAATTTGCTTATCCCAATCCTTAGAGGTTTCATTACAAAACTTCTTCAGGAGTGCTTTAATAGTCTGATGACTACACTCAAGAGAACCCTGTGAAGCAGGATGATAGGGGCTGGACAATACCTGTTTGATGTTGAACTCTTCCAGTGTCCTCTTGAAGAGATCACTGGTGAAGTTGGTGCCACAGTCGCTCTGAACCTCCCTTGGAAATCCATACTGGGTGAAGATCTTCAATAAGCGTTTCACAACCGTAGCAGCCGTAATGTTCTTTACTGGAACTGCTATGGGGAATCTGGTGGTAGGACACAGGATGGTTAAGATATAGGCGTTACCTGAACTGGTCCGAGGTAAAGGACCAACACAGTCTATAATAAGTCTGTGGAAAGGTTCCGCAGGCACCTGTATGGGAGTCAGTGGTGCTCTGGGAATAGAGATGTTCGGTTTACCTGCCATCTGACATGTATGACACTGTTTGACGTACTGTTTGACGCTATTTACCATACCTGGCCAGTAGTAGTCTTGACGGATTCCATGGTAGGTCTTGTTAAATCCGTAGTGGGAGAGTGCTCCGTGGGCCAGGTGTAGAATAGTGGGCCGCAGGCTGGCAGGAATCACTAGTTGTTCGACGTTGGCCCCAATCGTCCTGCTCGTTCAGTTTACTGGGTCTATATCTGCGGTAGAGCAACTCGTTCTCTAGGAAGAACCCAGGAATAATGTCAGGGTGAGTCTCAGCCTGGAAAAATAATCGTGTCAAGGTAAGATCTTCCCTCTGTAACTTACGGAACTCCAACTTGGTCAGATTCGGGGGTAGTTTCTGAGGGTCTTGAGGGACAGTGGTAGCAGTAGAGTCAGCTGGCTGTGGTCGTGCAGCTTGTGCACGGGTGGTCACCAAAACCGGAGGAGAAACTTCATCACTCTCTTGAACCTTTGCTGGAACATACTCAAAGATGGGATTATCCATTACAGAGTTACACACCTGGGATTTGTCCATGACGATCAGGTTGGTCGGTTGCAGGTCTTCTGCCAAGTCGTTGCCCAGGAGAAGTTGCACTCCAGGCATGGGAAAAGGCTTTTCCCTGACGGCGACTTGGACTTCTCCGGTCACGAAGGGACAATCCAGGTGGACTCTGGTGAGAGGATAAGGACTGGTAGCAGTGAGGTCAGTGATGAAGACAGTTTCTCCGGTGTAGGCGATATTGGGCACAGCTGTTTTCAAAATAATCGATTGAAGAGCCGCTGTGTCCCTCAAGATCTTCAGTTTGAAACGTCCCTCCGGATTTGAACCGTTGGCAGAGACAGTTCCAGTATACAGGTGTTTACTGAAAAGAGAAAGATCATTAACATGAACACCAACATTCATCACAGGCTTACCGGACTTAGGAGGAGTCTGTTTGGGTTTAGGCGATTCGGTATTTCCTTTGTATTGAGACTTACCACATTTATCTATGGTATGTCCATAGAGTCTACAATACTTACAGTACAATTGCGAGCCAGCTTGATCGGTACTCACTTTCTCGTAACTGTACCAAGACTTCTTACTGGAAGATGGCTCTGGTGTCAGCCGGTGGATGAGGCTGTAAGTGTCAGCCGACTTAGCACACTTCAGGTAGTCGGTTTCTTCTTTATCTGCTAAATATAGACGGACAAGAGGCGGCACACGCCTCAAGAATTCTTCAACTAGCATGAGGTTGACGAGTTCTGCAAAGGTAGAGACATGTGCTGCTTCCAGCCATTTCATAAAATATCTCCTTTTGGTATTAGCAAATTCGAGAAAGGTAGTGGTACTTGCCTTCAGGTGGTCACGGAATTTCCTTCGATAACTTTCGGTTGAGAGAAGGTAGGCGTCCAACACTGCTTGTTTCAGAGTCTGGTAGTCATTCTCAGACGCCAAAGTACTGAGTGTAACTGCAGCTCTACCTGTAAGATGTACTCTGAGAAGGGTTGCCCATTGGTCGGCAGGCCAACTAAGTTGATTAGCAAGGGTTTCAAAGGTGGTAAAAAACACATCAACTTCTGTCTCTACGAATGGTGGCATTAACTTACTTGCATGTGATATATTGAAACTGACGGGAAGATTGGCGGTAGCTTGCTGGCGTTGAGCGAGGTGTGAAGTTTCCAACGCGAATTCTCGTTGACGACATTCCATAGCCAGAGTAGCTTGTTGTTTGTCATGTTCGTGTTGCATCTCCAATTGGCGTTGTTTTGTTTCAAGCTGTATACGTTCCCGTTCACGGAGTATTGCAATCTCACGTTCCTTGAGGGCGATTTCACGTTCTTGTTCTTCCTTCCTCAAGGCAGCTTCTCGTTCCTTTTCTTCCTTTCTTATGGCAGCTGCTTCCCTTTGTTGCTCGAGGGCTTCTCTTTGCTGTTCGCGTTCGATCTTGGCCAGCTCTAGTTTGAGTTTCAACGTTGCCAAATCAGTTTTATCTGCAATAAAGTAAGTTTCGTGAGTTTCAGAGTCTATCTTACCTTCCTCTAAGAGATGATCCAGTAACAGGTTATGTATTTCATTTTTGTTGGCTTGGTAGGGAACTTCTAGTTGATACTCATGTGCAAGAGTTTGTAATTCAGTCCTCTTGGCACGACTTAAAGTCCCTATTTCACCTGCTGGATCTGCACGGAAAGCTTGGAGACGAAACATGGTAAAATTAGCAAATAAATGCACAACGAATATACTGTTGTGATATGGTGAATGTCAGAAACAGGACAACGTGGCAACTTGTACCTATCCTGTGGAATCGTTAACAATTAATGTTAATTTCAAGATGATAAATGATTAATAAATCAAGGTCGCAGGAGATCTTGTACCCGGTACTCAATGTAAGAGGATAAGGGCAAGAAAATCCTACTAAACAAGCGAAACTGAGTTTCTAAAACAAATGAAACAGTTAATTGCCTCAAAAGTAAATTAGGTAGTCCAAGAATGTAGGCATACCTTGCCGAGTCTCTAAAGGACATAAGCAAGTTTTTCCCACTGAAATTAATATGATACTTACAGAATTAGCGAACTTTTGTGCTCTGAAAAAGAAGGCTAATTCCCTACCAATATAAATATCATCATCTCTGACCGACGTGTAGGGGTGCAAGGTGTCAACTGGTGACGAGAACTGCTGCTGAGGTCCCAATTCAGCAACTAAAGTTCGTGCTAGAGGAACTATGGCCCTCTTTATCCTCTTACTGTCAGATTGCAGAAGATTAGGTGCACTTGACCCGGGGACAGACCACAGTACCAGGGTACCAATATGATGATCTGCCGAAAATATGAGAAATATACTAGGGACAAAAGATGGTAAACACGAGTAATAACACGGAGGGAGAGATGACCAATTAAGATAATGAATGAGGCCTACAGTCACCACGTAATCCAAAGTTGTCTCACCTTCACCATATGCTACTCTCGGAATGCACAATACACACAGCACCATATGAAAATAAAATTGAATATTAAAAATAGTGAAAAGCTACGTTACCAAAGCCAAATACGCTTACCACAAATTTACAATTTGGCACCAGTACCCGAGTGAAGCTCCGTGGACAGGCCCCCACGTAATGTGACGGTAAAGCGTTGGTGTTCGGCTGTTTCAAAAGTTGGGGCAGGGCCTCGTCACATCACAAAAAAATGCCCAAGATTACTATCCGAGTGCCGGCGGTGGGGTGGTTCAAATAGCCTCGGCTATCACCTCATTTTGTCCGGTCGTGATGGTCAAGTGGATTAAAGCGTCTTGTACATACCAGTTGCGTTGCTCCTGGGAGTATGGGTTCGAGTCACTTCTGGGGTATGAGTTTTCAGTTGCATATTGTCCTGGGGACCATTCAGGCTTGTTCGCATTTGTGTTCCTCACGTGTGCCCCAAAGAATGAGGTGATTTGGTAAAATGCTATGCCCAAGATTACTATCCGAGTGCCGGCGGTGGGGTGGTTCAAATAGCCTCGGCTATCACCTCATTTTGTCCGGTCGTGATGGTCAAGTGGATTAAGGCGTCTTGTACATACCAGTTGCGTTGCTCCTGGGAGTATGGGTTCGAGTCACTTCTGGGGTGTGAGTTTTCAGTTGCATATTGTCCTGGGGACCATTCAGGCTTGTTCGCATATATATATATATATATATATATATATATATATATATATATATATATATATATATATATATATATATATATATATGTATATATGTCGTACCTAGTAGCCAGAATGCACTTCTCAGCCTACTATGTAAGGCCAAATTTGCCTAATAAGCCAAGTTTTCATGAATTAATTGTTTTTCGACTACCTAACCTACCTAACCTAACCTAACTTTTTCGGGTACCTAACCTAACCTAACCTATAAAGATAGGTTAGGTTAGGTTAGGTAGGGTTGGTTAGGTTCGGTCATATATCTACGTCAATTTTAACTCCAATAAAAAAAAATTGACCTCATACATAATGAAATGGGTAGTTTTATCATTTCATAAGAAAAAAATTAGAGAAAATATATTAATTCATGAAAACTTGGCTTATTAGGCAAATCGGGCCTTGCATAGTAGGCTGAGAAGTGCGTTCTGGCTATTAGGTACGACATATATATATATATATATATATATATATATATATATATATATATATATATATATATATATATATATATATATGTCGTACCTAATAGCCAGAACGCACTTCTCAGCCTACTATTCATGGCCCGATTTGCCTAATAAGCCAAGTTTTCATGAATTAATGTTTTTTCGTCTACCTAACCTACCTAACCTAACCTAACCTAGCTTTTTTTGGCTACCTAACCTAACCTTACCAATAAATATAGGTTAGGTTAGGTTAGGTAGGGTTGGTTAGGTTCGGTCATATATCTACGTTAATTTTAACTCCAATAAAAAAAAATTGACCTCATACATAGAGAAAAGGGTTGCTTTATCATTTCATAAGAAAAAAATTATAGTAAATATATTAATTCAGGAAAACTTGGCTTATTAGGCAAATCGGGCCTTGAATAGTAGGCTGAGAAGTGAGTTCTGGCTACTAGGTACGACATATATATATATATATATATATATATATATATATATATATATATATATATGTCGTACCTAGTAGCCAGAACTCACTTCTCAGCCTACTATGCGAGGCCCGATTTGCCTAATAAGCCAAGTTTTACTGAATTAATATATTTTCTCTAATTTTTTTCTTATGAAATGATAAAGCTACCCATTTCATTATGTATGAGGTCAATTTTTTTTTATTGGAGTTAAAATTAACGTAGATATATGACCGAACCTAACCAACCCTACCTAACCTAACCTAACCTATCTCTATAGGTTAGGTTAGGTTCGGTAGCCGAAAACGTTAGGTTAGGTTAGGTTGTCGAAAAAACATAAATTCATGAAAACTAGGCTTATTAGGCAAATCAGGCCTTGCATAGTAGGCTGAGAAGTGAGTTCTGGCTATTAGGTATGACATATATATATATATATATATATATATATATATATATATATATATAGATAGATAGATAGTTGAATATAACCGAAAAGGTAAGATTAATAATTCAAATTTATTTCTTATGTTTTACTTCACTGTCGGTGGTAATAAAAATAAAAATTCTCCGAAGTTCATTTTTTAATTGTCTGACGCCTGAACGAGTTTCGTAAGTCGTATTACATTATCAAAGACTTAATTTTCACACAAATTCTTTGTAGCCTGAAGTCTCCCAAGGAATTTGTTGACGTACTGCGGGGAGCGCAGGCCACAGGGATAAGAGACTCATTGGATGTAAAGTCACTATTTACCAACGTGCCAGTGGACAAAACAATCGGGATGATAGCAGGCAGAGTGTATCGTGACCCAGCTTGCACTCTTCTTGACATGCCAGAAAACACACTGAGGAAACTACTCCAAGATAAAGAGGCACCCTTCTTGAGCCCAGATGGGCACATGAATAAGCAAGTAGATGGAGTCGCCATGGGTTCCCCCCTAGGTGTCCTGTTTGCGAACTTCTACAAGGCCACCATCGAGCAGAGGGTCTTAGTTGACATGGGCTTGAAACCCGCCATATACTTCAGGTATGTTGACGACATTTTTACGCAGGTACCTGATGCTAGATGTTTGCAGCAGCTGAAGGTGGCATTTGAGTGGAATTCTCTGTTGAGCTTCACTTACGAGATGGAGAATAATGGGAAGCTGCTCTTTCTGGATGTAACAGTCACGGAAAAGAGCGGAGGCTTTCACACTGTGGTCTATACTAAGGAAACCAACATAGGAATGTGCCTCAATGCCAAGAGTGACTGCCCAGACAGGTGCAAGAGGAGTGTTGTCAACGCTTACGTCGACCGTGCTCTCAGCCATAGCTCAGATTGGAAGCCAGTCGATGAAGAACTCTGTAGGGTAAGACAGGTCCTACTCAACAACGGCTTCTCTAACGGTTTCGTTGAAGACATCATAAATAGAAAGGTGAAACGCTATGCAACCTCTGAAGAGTCAACCAACACAACACTTGTACCCCCTATTAGACTATTTTACAGAAACTTCTCTTCGATGGCTCATAAAACAGAGGAAAGGGTCCTGAAAGATATTGTTGATAGGATCGTTATACCTACAGACAAAAATCAGAAAATACAATTGACAATTTATTATAAAACCAAAAAAACGGCAAATCTACTCATGAAAAACTCTCCAGATACCAAGCAGAACGCCTTAAAGGAGACCAACGTCGTCTATGCCTTTAAATGCCCACGTGGGGACTGTAAGCCCAAAAGAACTCAGTATATAGGCAAGACAACAACGTCTCTTTCCAGGCGATTAACGATGCATAAGCAACAGGGCTCCATCAAGGAACATATAATCTCTTCTCACAACCTGACCATCACCTTAGATATCTTAACAAACAACACAAATCATCGATAGGTACAGCGATAGCAGGCGCCTTGATCAGTGAGGCACTACACATCAAAAAGTTAACACCAGCAATCAACAGCCAATTAATGCACAACTACATTCTACCCACTTCAAGACCCCGAACCAATATGGAAGCAGCAAGAGGAATATTGTGTGTGTTGCTCTTATGTGCAACAGATGGTGCTGTTTCTTGAAAAGAAATGTCTTTACCTGTCACTTGTGTGACATCTATACTTATACTTACGAAATGAACGTCATGGTAAATAACACAACTCATTTCTAATTCAGTGTCACAGAAAATAATTAAATCAAAATTAAAATAAATCGAAATCTAAGAAAATTCAGTTTATCAATGCAATCGCAAGCATTAAAATGGAGTTGTAACATATTTAGTATAGCGTGTGTTGCTATTACGTGCAACAGATGGTGCTGTTTTTCAAAAGAAGCATGTTTTTGCCTGTCACAGGTGTAGCATCTATATAGTAGGTATATAAAAACACCAGAGTATTTGAATGGAATGTTGTGTCAAAGCTTCAAAGCAATTGGTGAAGAACTTTCAGATATTACAGCGTATGTTGCTCTTTCGTCCAACAGATGGTGCTGTTTTTACCAAAAAAGCATGTTTTTTCCTGTCACAGGTGAGGAATGTATATAGTTTGTATATAAAAACACGCGCCTATTCATATGCAACGTTGTGTCAAAATTTCAAAGCAATCGGTAAAAAGGTTTCAAAGATTTCCCTCACATGAAAAACACAGTTTTCCAAAAAAAAACATGTTTTTTCCTGTCACAGACGTGACATCTATATAGTATGAACAGAAAAACCTTCTCGGATGCGAATGGAACGTTGTGTAAAAATTTTAAAGCTATCGGTGAAGAACTTTCAGAGATTAGCGATTTTGAACAAACGAACATTTACATTTTTATTTATATAGACTAGCTTTACCCGATCACGCGTTGCTGTGACTGAGCAACACATGTGCGTTGCCACAACAACCTTCCCCTGTCTCCTAGTCCTCCCCACCGTTCCCCCCTCACCTGTACCCTCGTCCTCCCTACCATCCCCCACTCCACCTTCCCCTTGTCTTTTTAACTATTCCCCAATCCACCATTCCCTCGTCCTCCCCACCATCTCCCACTCACCCATCCCCTTGTCATCCCCACCATTCTTAATTCCATATCTCCTTGTCCCCACCATCCCCAACTCCACCGTCCCCTTGACCTCCCCACCATTACCCCCTCCCTTGTCCCCTCGTCTTCCTCACCAACCCCTACTCCCGTCCTCTCGTCCTCCCCACCATTTCTCCCTCCCTCAACCAATGCATTCCCAAATGATCTGATGTTCCCATCAGAAAACTGGCAACATCAAATGATCTGATGTTCCCATCACTGAAATATAAGAAAAACTGTTAAAAAATGAAATGAAAAAATGAAAAAATACAAAAATTAACTATACTCACGAATTGAACGGTATGGTAAACAACACAGCTCAATTCCAAGGCAATATCACAAAATAAATAAATAAAAATAAAAATAAATCGAAATCTATGAAAATTTCATTTATAAATGAAATTGGAAACATTGAAATGGAATCGTAGCATATATAGTATAACGTCTGTTGCTCCTACATGCAACAGATGGTGCTGTTTTTTAAAACAAACATGTTTTTACCGGTCACAGGTATGGCATCTATACTTATACTCACGAAATGAACCGTATGGTTAACAACATAGCTCAATTCTAACGCAATGTCACACAAAATAATTCAATAAATGAAAATAAATTGAAATCTATGAAATTCAATTTGTCAATGCTATTTGTAACATTGAAATGGAATGATTACATATATAGTGTAACGAGTGTTGCTATTCAATCGGTGAAGAGCTTTTGAACATTACAGCGTGTGTTGCTCTTACTTATAACAGATGGCACTGTTTAAAAAAAATATTTGTTCCAGTCACAGGTGAGGCATGTATATAGTACGTATATAAAAACACGCGCCTATTCGAATGCATTGTTGTGTCAAAATTTCAAAGCAATCGATAAAGAGTTTTCGAAGATTTCCCTCACATGAAAAACACAGTTTAAAAAAAAAAAACATGTTTTTTACCCGTTCAGACGTGACATCTATATAGTATGTATATAAAAACTCGCTCTGATGCAAATGGAGCGTTCTGTGAAAATTTAAAAGCAATCGGTGAAGAACTTTCGTAGATTAGCGATTTTGAACAAACGAACATTTACATTTGTATTTATATAGAAGATTGGTGTATACTGGCAACAGGATTTCATTTATACATGTTTTATTGAATATGACTGCATATTTTGTACTGATTATTTTCTCGTTTAGGGCTTCTATCCCTCTGACTAGTGCTCTTGCATCTGGGTTTAATTGGTAGAGGAGTTCTCCAAGTCATGCTTGTTCGAGGTGAAGAAAAAGAAATGAATAACTGTAGAATGTATTGCACATACTGTAAAATTACACAACGTTTCGAACCGACATGGTTCATTCTCAAGTGATGTGACAGTACAGGGCATATTGTATTTATACAATTAGGGGATCAGGTGTAGACAAATGGATCGAACAATGGGTTATATAGGGAGTATACAAATGGATTAAGAATAAGGCATAAAGAAGAAAGGAGTAGAATAAGGCGAAATAGGGTACGAAACACATACAAAGATTAATCAGGTGTAGTGGGTGTGGCATGTGGAGCAGTGTCTTATATGTTGGCATCTTGACGTTCTGGTCTTGTTCTTACTCTCATGGTGGGTAGAGTGAATAGTTCCTTAATTTGGGTATTTGTGGTGGGTTGTTCTATTTTTGTGGATTGCTTCAAGAATTTGAAATCTTCTTACATCCTGGGTTTTGTCTATTGTACAAGTGTTTTTACTCAGCATTTCTCTTGTTAGGGTGATGTCATGGGCTTGTCTCATGTGATTTCTAGGGGCACCGGATTGAAGATGACAGGTCAAACGCCTCGTCAGCTTGGTCGACGTCATACCTATCTGCTTAGGTTGAAGTTTACATCCTTCGTGGGGGAAGATGTACATGTATACAACGCTTGATTGCTGTAAAGGGTTCTCCGTCGGCTCTGTGTTTAATAAGGAGGTCGATAGTCTCCTTTGTTTTATAGAATATGATCAGGTTTACGTTTTGGTTAGGAGTAATGCTTTTTACTCCTTTATGGATTATTTCATTCATTATTCTTTCTTATTTTTTATGTTCACTGTTAATTATGATATGGAATATAATTTTATTGGAGGTGTTGTGGTTTCTGTTCAAGGTTCAGGATTGTTCCAACGGTAAGTTGGCAGGCTTAGTATATACGCTGGTGCTTAAAGTGGTTCCTGTTTTTGTTATTAGTACATCTAGAAATGGCCGACTGTTATTTTCACAATTTTCATGTGTAAATAGGTGTACTGACTCTCTCTCTCTCTCTAGATGGCTTTTTAGATCAATGTCACCAGTGGAGTCCCACAGGGATCTGCCCTTGGACCTAAACTTTTTCTGATATATGTAAATGGTCTCCCAGCGGGAATAGGCTCGTTCCTCTCATTGTTTTCTGATGATGTAAAAATTATGAAGAGGATTAAGACAGAGGAAGCTAGTATGAGGCTACAAGATTATCAAGACAACCTGAAATAATGGTCCAACAAATGGCTACTAAAATTCAACCCAAGTAAATGTAAGGTAATGAGACTAAGCGGCGGAAACAGGAGACCAGACAGAGGATACCGAATGGGAGATAAAGTCCTTCATGAATCGGACAAAGAGAAAGATGTAGGAGTTGATATCAAGCCAAACCTGTCTCCTGAAGCAAACATCGAAAGAATAACAAGAGCGGCGTATGCGAGGCTGGCTAACATCAGGACTGCCTTCAGGAACCCGTGTAAGGAATCATTGAGAACTTTGTATACCACATAAGTAAGACCAATCCTGGAGTATCCCAGCAGGGAGCCCGTACCTTGTCCAGCGCAAGATTTAGCCGGAAAAAGTTCAGAGGTATGCCACTAGGGTAGTCCCAGAACTAAGAGGCATAAGTTACCAGGAAAGGCAACGTAATATGCACCTATTGGCGCTGGAAGAAAGGAGAGCTCAGGGAGATGTGTTCATTTCTTACAAAATTCTCAGAGAAATTGACATGGTAGATAAAGATAAACTGTATAACACGGGTGGAACACGAACAAGGGGACACACACGTGGAAATTGAGTACCCAAAGGAACCACAGAGACATTAAAAAGAACTTTTTCAGGGTCAGAGTAGTTACCAAATGGAATGCATTAGGAAGTGATATGATGGATTCAGACTCCATACACAATTTCAGGAATCAGGAAATAGGCTCAGAAACCTGTACACCAGTTGATTGACAGTTGAGAGGCGGGACCAAAAAGCCAAAGCGCAACCCCCGAGGGCACAACTAGGTGAGTACACAACAACGTGACGGGTGTCACACAAGTACGTGACGGGTGACACACAAGTACGTGACGGGTGTCACACAAGTACGTGACGGGTGACACACAAGTACGTGACAGGAGACATATACAGAGCCAAGGGAGCCGGCCGGCCGAGCGGACAGCACGCTGGATACGTGATCCCGTGGTCCCGGGTTCGATCCCGGGCGCTGGCGAGAAACGATGGGCAGAGTTTCTTTCACCCTATGCCCCTGTTACCTAGCAGTACATAGGTACCTAGGAGCTAGTCAGCTGTCACAGGCTGCTTCCTGGGGTGTGTGTTTGTGGTGTGGGGAAAAAAATAGTAGTAGTAGAAACAGTTGATTGACAGTTGAGAGGCGGGGCGAAAGAGCAGAGCTCAACCCCGCAAACACAACTAGGTGACACACAAGTACGTGACGGGTGACACACAAGTACGTGACGGGTGACACACAAGTACGTGACGGGTGACACACAAGTACGTGACGGGTGACACACAAGTACGTGACGGGTGACACACAAGTACGTGACGGGTGACACACAAGTACGTGACGGGTGACACACAAGTACGTGACGGGTGACACACAAATACGTGACGGGTGACACACAAGTTCGTGACGGGTGACAAACAAATACGTGACGGGTGACACACAAAGTATGTGGCGGGTGACACACACCCGCCACCAGTTGATTGAAATACATGACGGGTGACACACAAAAACGTGACGGGTGACACACAAGTGTATGACGGGTGATACACAAGTACGAAACGGGTGACACACAAAGTACGAGACGGGTGACACACAAGTACGTGACGTGTGACACACAAGTACGTGACGGGAGACACAAGTGGGTGACAGGTGACACACAAATACGAAACGGGTGACACATAAAGTACTAGACGGGTGACAGAAGTACGTGATGGGTGACACACAATATACGTGACGGGTGACACACAATGTACTTGACGGGTGATAAACAATGTACGTGACGGGGTGACACACAAGTACTTGACGGGTGAAACGAAAGTACGTTACAGGTGACATCCAAGTACGTGATGGAAGACACACTAGTTCGTGACGGGTGATGCACAAGTACGTGACGGGTGATATACATGTACGTGACGGGTGACACAAGTACGTGACGGGTGACACACAAGTACGTGACAGGTGACACACTAAAACGTGACGGGAGGCACACAAGTACGAGACGGGTGACACACATTAACGCGACGAGTGACACACATCCGTGGCACAAGTACGTGATGGGTGATATTCATGTCCGTGACGGGTGATATTCATGTACGTGACGGGTGACACACAAGTACGTGATGGGTGACACACAAGTACGAGACGGGTGACACACAAGTACGTGACAAGTGACACACAAGTACATGACGGTCGACACACAAGTACGTTACGAGTGACACACAAGTACCAGACGGGTGACACACAAAAACGTGACGGGTGACACGCAAGTACGAGATGGGTGACACACAGGTACGAGACGGGTGATATACGGACCTGTGTATCACCCATCTTGTATGTGTGTGTCACCTGCCACATATTTGTGCGTCATCCGTCTGGTACTTTTGTGTCAACCGTCACGTACTTTTGTATCACTCGTTTCGTACTTGTGTGTCACCCGTCACGTACTTGTGTGTCACTTGTCACGTACTTGTGTGTCATCCATCTCGTACTTGTGCGTCAACCGTCACTTACATGTGTGTCACCCGTCACGTACATGTGTATCACTCGTTTCGTACTTGTGTGTCACCCGTTACGTACTTGTGTGTCAACCGTCACGTACTTGTGTGTCACCCATCACGTATTTGTGTGTCACTTGTCACGTACTTGTGTGTCATCCGTCACGTACTTGTGTGTCAACTGTCACGTACTTGTGTGTCAACTGTCACGTACTTGTGTGTCAACTGTCACGTACTTGTGTGTCAACTGTCACGTACTTGTTTTTCACCCGTCACGTACTTGTGTGTCTGTAACAAACTAGGTTTGTTGTAGGAATTATCCAGTATTGTTCTCTCAGACATGGGAGTTTGGGAAGATTGGAGTCAAGAGGTAGTGACCTGACCCTGGAAATACAAGGCACATCCCCCTGGGAATTAGCAAGTCTGGGTCACAAAATGGCTGGCGCCCTTTGTCTCATAGCAACGTATAATGAATCATTCTATAGTATTTGTTACCACCCTTGAGACTAAATAAGGTTCTTCTCCCCGCAGTGCAATAAAGAAAATAATAAATCGGCCTTGCCAACAACTGTCTAGGGGTAAATATAAATCACTGCATAAAAATGGAGAACAATATATTTATGCTAAGGGGGACAATAAGAAAAAACACTTAAATGTATCAACTAATCAGAAATATTCTTCAGCATGCAAATCATAGAATAACCTCCTTATTGAGATATGAGCACTATCACTAAGACATGGATTAATTAGAGAGATATATACAATATGATCTAACCAGATAATTAACATTTATATGGGCTAAAATAACAGTGACCAAGGACTTAACTTAAAACACATCTTCACTCGACTTCAGCTGCCACGCTTCTGCCCACGCCTTGGACCGCAGGCCAAGCGTCTACCAAAAAATCAACTAACCGTCCACACAAAACATTGTGGACAATCTAATAATAAAACGCAGCACTAATATTCAAAACATTGTTAAACTAAAGAATAGTAAACACTGGTACAACATTCTATATAATAATACAGAAACCAAATATGGGCATAATTTAAGGTGAAACTATAAACACTCAATTGACAACAATGTTCCCACACTGGCCATATCCAAATATGGTCAACCGCCCACACGGAGAAACTACATGAGAAATTAACACCAAAAGCCTCACACAATATAATGTAACTCATGCACACTACTGCATGCTATAATATATATATATAACATACAAATCTTATATCATACAACTAGATGCTATATTAAAGAACAAGACAATAAAGTAATATGAGAATCAAGAGTAATGCAGAATCCTAGTAAGATTCGTAACAGTATTCACTTATTTAGAGAAATTAGTCTTCATTCAAATTGTATAATATTACTGGTTATAATATCAAGAGTATTCTAATTATTAGGAGAATGAGTTAAGTCACCATCAGTGACGTCACGAGCCAGGACTAGGCTGTAGCCCGGAGTGACCTCAGCGACCTGGCGGTCACAGGTCAGCAGAGTTTCGACATTCAGTAATTCTCAAAGGTCAAATAGCCATTTTGTAATTGGGAATAGTTCTTCCCTAAGATGCTTGTGTAATTAACTTCAGTTAAAATAATTCAACCAATCTGGATCATTCAGTGCAACAGAGGTTAGTTGTTAAACTTAAGCTTTGCTAAGTAACTTGGTAAACTAGGCGGAACAATATTCTGCTCTGGGCTCCTGGGTAGAGGAGCATCAGAGAGAGGAGAGTGTGGTCCGGTCATCAACTGGGTGAGGTACCCATCTCCACCTCTCCCCAAGAGCAGCACTCCACCCAAGCTGGTCAACATAAGAGGTATAGTTGCTATAGGTTGGTATAGGGAATAGGTCAACTCATTGCCGATAAATGTATAAGTCAGGGAGTGTTAAAAGTAAGGAGTGTATTGTGTATTTATTTAGATCTTGTTTTAGATTTTGAATAAATAAATTAGTTAGTAATTTGCATTTTCATTAATTTCCATTTTGTGTAATTTATGTGGATGGTCCCGTACCACATGGGTAGCCGGAGAGGCCGAGTTCAGTTGGGCGCTGATTCTAACACCGAATCAGAATTCATTATTCCCTTTGATTGTTAATTAATTCCACACTTACCATAAATAAGACAACCCTCCCACATATTACTAGTGGGGATCAAGCCCCAAAGTTATTGATTGGCACGATCGATCCAGACCTCGGTCATTGCTCAGTGTTACTGGTCTGGTGGTGGCAGTGAAAAGGCGACCCTAGGGTTTTGTAGAAGTCTATGTCACGTCATTCGGGTTGTAGAATCTTAAGTCGGTCAATCGTCTTAAGACCACGTGGTGTGGGGTCGACTCGAGTAAAAAATTTAGGGTCCCTTTGTATGGGGATTTAAAGTAGAAAACGGTAAAGAGAGGGGTAGAGAGAACAAAGAAACAAAGGAAAGAACGAATAACCCCCCCCCCCAGTGTTACATGTCTCCCGTCACGAACTTGTGGGTCACCCGTCGCGTACATGCGAGTCATCCATCTCGTACTTGTGAGTCATCCATCTCGTACTTGTGTGTCATCCGTCACGTACTTGTGTGTCACCCGTCTCGTACTTTGTGTGTCACCCATCGCGTACATGTGTGTCACCCGTTACGTTCTTGTGTGTCCCCTGTCACGTATTTGTGTGTTACCCGTCACGTACTTGTGTGTCACCCGTCACGTACTTGTCTGTCACTAGTGACGTACTATTAGTACGAGACACCTGTCTCGTACTCTGCATGTCACCCGTCAAATATTGTTAAGTCACCCGTCAAGTTCTTGTGTGTCATCCATTGTCGGAAAATCCGACACCATTTTATATCATACAGATAATAGCTGTATTGTATAAACAAGTTACCCATAGAAAACGTAACTTGTAGTGGAATTACCGTCTAAAGAAAACGGGATATCATCACCACACACTATTATAATTCACCACCTATTATGGTGGGAATTATTCTTAAATACATTAGTCTTTGGACTTTACCATCATAAAACATCTCATATAAATTAACTTAATTATCAATATTAAAGTAGAGTAAATGTGACCCTTCTATCACCTTTGGACATCTGGACAATGTAAGTCAGGCGTCAGTGGGGAAGGAGGGCAGCCATTGTTGTGTCACCTCCGAGACGTGTGGAGCAAATTTGGCTCCTATCATATCTGGACAATGTCGGCCAGGCGTCAGTAGTATGGAGTGTTAGACATTGCCATTGTTTATACGAGACCAGAGGCTCACACGGGAGCAAATTCGGCTCCTGTTAATTTTACTTGGACGTAGTGTTATGGAAGCCAAAGGGGTACCATTTTCAACACGCTGTCAACAAATTCAAGTTAAGTGTTCTTTCCGAAACCCATTATCTTTCATTTATGGCCATTAATGTCATTATATAGGGTGACCCGATTAGAGCACGTGGGAGCCTCAAACTAAAGGTAATTAAGCCAGGTCTTTAAGGTTCCATGTACTGTACAGTGTTCTCTGATATACTTGTCATATATAGGATTCTGGCTTCACAGCTAGCGCACTTTTGACAGGTCAAGACGAGGAAGATTTTGTGCACCAGTTACTGGGTGATGGAAGCTACCTCAAAGAGGATAATTTGGTGTCTACACCCTAGTTATACCTGGTGGACTAACCTGCTGTACTATAAGATAAGGAACCTCTTCAATGTATGTAGTCTATTACTGTAGTTTGATTGGCTGCATATATATTTAATTTAATAAACCCCCCCTAATGTGTAGAGGATCGATTTGTGAGATTAAGAGATTATTGCAGAAATACAGTCCACTTATCATTATACAAATTGCTATCGAAGTATATAAATTAACGTAAATATAAATTCTATATATATTCATATAAATTAAATAAATATAAATCTCACAGGTCGGTTCCCACATCCATCATGTACTTGTGTGTCACCCATCACGTTCATGTGTGTCTCCCGTCACTTACTTTTGTGTCACCCATCATGTACTTGTGTGTCACCCATCTCGTACTCTGTATGTCACCCGTCTCGTATTTTTGAGTCACCCATCAAGTACTTGTGTGTCACCCATCACATACTTGTGTGTCACCCATCACATACTTGTTTGTCACCCGTCACATACTTGTGTGTCTATCGTGATGTACTTGTGTGTCACCCGTCATGTACTTGTGTGTCATGCATTACATACTTTATGTGTCACCCATCTCTTAAATGTGTGTCAACCGTCACGTACTTGTCACGTGTACAAGTACGTGCACACAAGAACATATGTGTGCACGTACAAGTACGGACACACTTGACACGTGCACAAGTACAAAACGGATGACACATAAGTACGTGACGGGTGACACACAAGTACATCACGATAGACACACAAGTATGTGACAGGTGACACACAAGTACTTGACGGGTGACTAAAAAATACGAGACGGGTGACATACGGAGTACGAGATGGGTGACACAAGTTCGTGACGTGAGACACATGTACGTGATAGGTGACATACAAATACGAAACGGGTGACACACAAGTACCAGACGGGTGACACACATACACGTGACAGATGACACACAAGTACGTGCTGGGTGACACACATGTACGTGACGAGTGACACACAAGTACGTGATGGATGATACACAAGTACGCGACGGGTGTCAGGCAAGTACGAAACGGGTCATATGGAAGTACGTGACGGGTGACACACAAGTACGTGACGAGTGACACACAAGGCATGAGACGGTTGACACGCAAATACGTGACGGGTGACACACAATTACGAGACGGGTGACACTCAAAGTATCTGACGCATGACACACAAGTACGTGACGGATGACCCACAAGAACGTGACATGAGACACACAAACACGTAACAGTTGACACGAACGTACGTGACGGCTGAGACACAAGTACGTGACGGGTGACACAAAAGTATGTGACGGGTGACACAGAAGTACGTGACGGGTGACACAAGTACGTGAGGGGTGACACACAATTATGAAACGGGTGACATACAAGTACGTGACGGGTGACACACAAGTACGTGACGGGTGATACACAAGTACGAAATGAGTGACATACATGTACGTGACGGGTGTCACACAAGTACCAAACGGGTGACACACATGTACGTGACGGTTGACACACGTACGAGACGCGTGACGCACAAATACGTGACAAGTGACAAACAAGTACGTGACGGGTGACTAACAAGTACGTGACGGGTGACAAACAAGTACGTGACGGGTGACACACAAGTACGTGACGGTTGACACACATGTACGAGACGGGTGACACTCAAATACGTGATGGATGACACACAAGTACATGACGGGTGACACTCAAATACGTGATGGATGACAAACAAGTACATGACGGGTGACACACAAGTACTTTGTGTGCCACCCGTTTCATACTTGTATGTCACCCGTCACGTACTTGTGTCTCAGCCGTCACGTACGTTCGTGTCAACTGTTACGTGTTTGTGTGTCTCCTGTCACGTTCTTGTGGGTCATCCATCACGTACTTGTGAGTCATCTGTCTCATCTTTGTCTCGTACATGTCACGTCACGTACACAAGTACGTTATGGGTGACACACAAGTACGTGACGGGTGACACACAAGTACTTGACGGGTGACACAAAAGTACGAGATGGGTGACACACAAGTACATCACGATAGACACACAAGTATGTGACGGGTGACACACAAGTACATCACGATAGACACACAAGTATGTGACGGGTGACACACAAGTATGTGACAGGTGACACACAAGTACTTGATGGGTGACACAAAAGTAAGTGAAAGGAGACACACAAGAACGTGACTGGTGACACACAAGTATGTGACGGGTGATACACAAGTACATCACTAGTAACACACAACTACCTGATGGGTCATACACAAGTACGTGAAGGGTGACATACAAATACATGACGGGTGACGCACAAAGTATGTGACGCATGACACACAAGTACGTGTCGGGTGACACACAAGTACGTGACGGGTGACACATGTACGAGACAGATGACACACAAGTACAAGACGGGTGACTCACAAATACAAAACGGGTGACACACATGTATGTGACTGGTGACTCAGAAGTACATGACGGGTGACACACAATGAACGAGTCGGGTGACACACAAGTACGTTACGGGTGACATAAGTACAAAACGAGTGACACACAAGTACGTGACAGGTGACTCACAAGTACGTGACGGGTGACACACAATGAACGAGACAGGTGACACACAAATTACGAGACGGTGACACACAATGAACGAGACAGGTGACATGCAATGAACGAGTCGGGTGACACACAATGAACGAGACGGGTGACACACAATGAACGAGTCGGGTGACACGCAATGAAGTAGATGGGTGACACACAAAGAACGAGACAGGTGACACAAATTACGAGACGGGTGACACACATTACGAGACGAGTGACACACAAAGAACGAGACGGCTAACACAAAATACAAGACGGGTGACACAAAGCCCGAGACGGGTGACACACAAAGTGCGAGACGGGTGTGTTACGGCCACAATGGGTCGCAACCGGGTTCTTTGCTAGAGGAACTAAAGTTCTGGTATCTAACCCCAAGTTAGTAGTGGCTTTCAAGGAGTGAGCTTGGTAATGCAACTAAAACACAATGGGGGAGTTGCATTGAATACGACACTTCATCAATTATCAGTATATTCACATATAATCACTTTCCCATCACCTCATATATAATCATAAAGGAAGTATTACTACACTGATATATACACAAGTGTACTCTCATAGGACACTAAGCGCTCCTCGATGCTTACGAGATGCATTCTTCTCAACTTCCGTGTTTCCTCAACACACAGTACCGTCCTCAACCAATACTTGGAAACACCAACGAGTCTACCCTAGCCATGGGCCAGCCTATACACAGTCTCACTAGGTGCTACTTGTGAACCCCCACAATCACTCTCCAGCCTGATGCTGGCAGAGAACATCAGCCTCGCGCTGCTGGGCCTCTTTACGAACAAATACAAGGGTAGCGAACCCCTGGCAGGAGCTTCTTTCAACTAGCTAGTTACACTCCTCCGTAGCATTTTACTACCAGTTATCTCTTCCTCTAGCCAGTCCCGGGATACACCGAATTCTGTCACTGCCACATCACAAGCAGACAGCAGACACTACACAGTTCCTCTTTGGCGGCGGCTCACTGATTCCGTAATTCAGAATAGAGTAGAGATATAGGCTGCCCTGGGTAGACTAACTGTCCTCGTACCACAGCAGCCCTACGTCGCCTCTGTGAATACAGACACGTCATCAGTAAACTGGCCAGTACATGGGACACTAGGAAATACCACTTACGGTATGACATAAACATACAACTCCTCCTACAATAGTTGGCGCTGATTTTCTAGGCGCCACCTCACCAGAGGTCAGCAACAGCGACTTCTCGAGTTGACCAGGACAGGAATCTAGCGCCTCTTGCTGGTATCATCCTGCCACCACTAGATGGCGTCGTCCATGTTGTGGGGGGTTTCGGGAGCGGACGCACAGATGGCATTGACGTCACTTGTCCATGCTCCGACGATGAAATCGGGTTCATAACACCTCCCCACCAAAAAGGAATTTGGTTTGGGCTTCTAAAAAAGAGAAAACAAACCAAATTAATTAGGTGTTCAAAAGCGTGACAATGCATCAGCTTCTGCGTTATCCACTCCTTTGATGTACTCAATCTGGAGGGGATATTGTTGGAGATGTAGACTCCATCTGGAGAGTCGAATATTCTTCTACTTGAACTGGGCAAGAAACTGTAGAGGGTTATGGTCAGATCTTACTAGGATGGGATGGCTATTACTGGCTAGGTACACCTCAAAATGTTGGACGCAACTGATTAAAGCCAACGTCTCTTTCTCTATCATGGAATAGTTCAGCTGATTGGGGGTAAACTTTTTTTAATAGTAGGCTACAGAATGTTCCACCCCGTTTTCATCCGTCTGAGACAATACGGCCCCCAGGCCCTAATCGGAAGCATCGATGGTTAGGATAAATCTATCCTATAAAAGCTCGGGGACCTAGGGATGGGAGAAGAGATCAGAATCGCCTGAGGCTCTCAAAGGCTTCCTGGCAATGTTCATCCCATATCAGTTTCACACCCTGTTACGAACCCAAGTCCACCGTCGGAGCATGGAGCAGCGACATCAACGCCATCTGTGAGTCCGCTCCCGAAACCTCCACAACTTGGATGATGCCATTTAGTAGTGACAGGACTATACCAGCCAGAAATGCTAGATTCTTGTCCTAGTAGCTCGAGAGGTAGCTGGGGCTGACCTCTGGTGAGGTGGCGCCTAGAAAATCAGCGCCATCTATTGAGCAAAAAGGTGTACGTTTATGTCAGGGTCCGTAAGTGTTGTTTCCTAGTGTCCCAGTGAACTGATGACGTGTCTATATCCACCGAGTCGACATATGGCTGCTGTGGTACGAGGATAATCTGTCTACCCAGGGCAGCCAAGATCTCTACACCAGTCTGCTTTACAGAAGCAGTGAGCTGCCGCCGGAAGAGAACAGTGAAGTGTTCTACTGTCTGCCTGTGGAGTGGCAGTGACGGGATTCGCCGTACCCGGGGCTGGCTAATAGAAGAGACGACTGACTAAGGTGCTGAAGAGGAGAGTAACCAGCGAGTTGCACGAAGCTCCTGCCTAGGGCTCGCTACCCAAGTATTTGCACGTGAAGTGGCCCAGCAGTGTGAGGCGGAAGGTATCTGCCAGCACCAGGCTGGACTGTGATTGTGGGCCTTCACGAGGAAGCTCTTAGTGAGACTGGTGTTTGGCTTGCCCATGGCCAGGGTAGACTCATTGTTGTTTCCAGGTACCTGCTGAGGATAGTACTATGGATGAGGGAACACGATAGCTTACAAGACTGGATCGCCAGCATCGAAGTGCGCTTAGTGTTCCATAAGACACTTTTGTACATATTAGGTGTACTAATACTTTTGTTAGTATTATTTAAGAGGTGATGGAAAAAGTTATCATATGTAAATATATCGACATTTTATGAAGTGTAGTATTCAATACAACCCCCTTTTTGTTTTACTTGCATTACCGAGCTCACTCCTTGAAAGCCACTGATAACTTGGAGCCGGGTACCAGAACTTTAGTACCACCACAAAAAAAACTTGGTTGCGACCCATTGTGGCCGTTACACACCCTTCCTCAAAAGATTTGTCAGGGGGCGGCAATAAACGAAAAATTAGGGACAAACTTATGGTAGAAATCGGCCATACCAAAGAAACGCAGGATTTCCTTCCTGGTGGATGGTGTAGGGTACTGGACGATTGCCTCTACCTTGCTGGCCTTTGGCACAATCCATCCTCCTCCCACCTCATGGCCTAAAAAGATGACAGAGGTTTTATCAAACTCAGATTTATGCAGGTTGACTACTAACCCTGACTGGAGCATGGCCTCAAAGAAGTCCTCCATGTGACGTAGATGATCCTGCCAATTTACATCAATAATATATCAATACATCATCGATGTAGACCAAGGTGTTTTCTACGTCACGCAATACAATACCCATCAACCTCTGGAAGGTGGATGCTGTGTTTTTCATCCTAAACGGATGAAACCCTCATCCGTGCCCGTCAGCACGGATGATGCCCAAAGCTGGCATTCGAACAGGCCGTTGGGAGTCACGAACGCGGAGATGGGTTTGGCCCGCTCCGTGAGGGGAACTTGCCAATAGCCCTTAAATAGGTCAAATTTAGTCAGGTAATGAGCTTTACCTATGGCATCAAGACATTCCTCTACTCTGGGGAGAGGATAGGTGACAGTTACTGTGACCTTATTCACCTGGCGATAATCAATACACAAACGGTATTTCTCACCAGGTTTGGGCACTAGTAGTATCGGAGATGGCCATGGGCTTGTGCTTGGGGCTATCAGATGGTGTTGCAACATATACCCTACCTCGTTTTTCACCACCTTTTTCTTCAGAGGGTTGAGATGGTAGGGGTTTTGTTTTATAGGCCTGACTCCCTCGTCCAGCATAACGTCATGCTGTAGGACAGATGTTAGTCCTGGAGCATCTCTGAAGATAGTCTTGTATTGCTGGATCAGTTTCAACAAGGACGGTTGATTTCCTCCGGTTACATGCGTCAACTTTGCCTGCAAATTACATAAAATGTCTGAGTTAGTCAGGACATTTTCATCCTCTTCCATTACCTCTGTGTCATCTCTAGTCGTCACCTTGGTTATTGGGTGCATATCCTTTCCCTGATACTTCTTCATCATGTTAACGAGGACCAAAATTTCTTTCTTTCTGTGATTTGGCATGCTGAGAATATAATTATTACAGGTTACCTTCCTTAAGACCTGTAAGGACCTACAAACTTTGCACTTAAACTTCAAGTCACTGTGGGAGAACATACCAATACTAGATCCCCTACAAGAAAATCCCTTTGCTTTGTCCTCCGATCATACCTGCGCTTGGTGGTGGCCTGGGTATTCACTAAGGTTCTCTTTGCCATCTCACAAGCAGAAAAACCTGCCTTTATTAGTAGACAGCCAGTCCACAACGTCTACGTCGGTTTCCTCGTCCAGCCAATGGTCCCGTGCCACTTCCAAGGGACCTCTCAAAGAGTGACCATAAAACGTTTTAAATGGGGATATACCTAGTGATTCATTACGAACTGATCTTACCGTAAATAGGAGGTAGGGTAGGTCTTCAACCCACTTACTCTGCTGGTCATAGCAGTATTTCCTCAGCATACCCTTCAGCGTTTGGTGGAACCGCTCCAAAGCTCCTTGCGACTCGGGATAGTAGGCACTGGATGTAATCTGTTGGATTCCAAGGTCGCCAATCTGTTGGCGAAATAAACGAGATGTAAAATTCGATCCTTGATCCGTCTGGATGGTCTTAGGGAGACCATATCGGGAGACAAACCAGAGTAGATGTTTCACAAGTACCTTAGCCGTAATGGTCTTCAGGGGGATCGCTTCTGGGTACCTACTAACCCGATCTAATATAGTGAACAGATACTGCACCCCAGATGTAAAAGGCGGAAGAGGGCCTACTATATCAAGAATGAGGTGCTCGAAGGGCTCACCTACGGAAGGTATAGGGCAGTCCCCTGGTTTGGGGACAGGCTGGTTCGCCTTCCCCGCTACCTGGCATGCGTGGCAGGATTTGCAGAAGCGTCGTACGTCCCTCTTCATGTGTGGCCAGCAGAAACACTTAGCCAGACAATGAAAGGTTTTTGAAACCACACACTGTCCAGCAAATCTGTCGGCATGAGCCGTTTCTAACAGCTTAGCTCGGAACACGGCAGGGACGACTATCTGTTTACCTACCTCAGTTGACTGTTGATATTTCGGTGGGCACCTGCGACACAGTACTTCATTTGACAAGAAATACAGGTCACCTCTTTTCGTAGGAGACTCTATGGTATTTGCCAGTACCTGTACTTGAGGGTCCTTCTTCTGCTCTTTTATCAGACTTTTTCGGGTCCAGTATTCGGGAGCTGGCATCGGGGCTGGTGGTTCTGTTGAAGGGCTACTCGTAACCTGTGGGGTAGAAGGAGAATCAAACAAAGTATTTAAATCCGATGGTACCTGGGATTGAGGCTGAGATCTCGTTTGTACTACAACAACTGGGCTTACATCTTCATACACTGGATCTTCCACGACCAGGAAATGGTTAGGCAATAAACCTAGGGCCAAGTCATTGGCCAAGATAACCTCAATTCCCTCTATAGGAAGGCTGTCCACCACAGCTAACTTACTCTCGCCGCTGAAGTATTGTGACTCTAGATGCACTTTTATCAAAGGGGCAACGTACAATGTGGAAGGAAAACCGCCTAGGATAACATTTTATTTCCCATCAACTGATACTCCCTCGGGTAATGACTTCTCCAAAATCAGAGATTCGGCAGCTCCACTGTCTCTGTGTATTACCACGGGCTTACCCGAGTGGTCACTTGATACATACCCTTGGGAAGTGTATGGGGCGAACAACTCTTTTTCTCTTCTCTAGGGCGGCCACCGGTGGTGCTATACTACTCACCAGCATAACTTCACTACGTGGATTGCTACCAGCACTGCCAAGGCACTTAGCAGCCATGTGCCCTTTCTTTCCACAGGTCCAACACACAACGTCCCTTCTTGGACTAATCCTCCTAGGACTACCTGGGGTTGATTTGGCAGCACTACGAGGGACGGTCTTAACCTCCGGTTTATGCTTTGCCGAGTACTTCGTGTAGCTCTTTAGAACATATCTAGCAGAAGGCCTATGTGTCAAGATGTATTCCTCAGCCACGGTGGCTGCTGCACTTAAGGTCTCTACCTGCTGTTCTTCTAGGTATGTCTTCAGATCCCCAGACAGGCAATCTTTGAAGTCCTCCAACAGTGCGAGCTGCTCGAGTTGTTCTTTCATCTTCATCTTTCGAGATGCACACCATTCCTGAAAAAAGCCGTTCCTTAATGTTTGCAAACTCTGTGAATGTGTGCTCCGCGGTCTTCTTCAGGTTCCTGAACTTTTGCCCATAAGCCTCTGGCACCAACTGATAAGCCATGAGCACTACCTTCTTCACCGCGTTGTAATCACTGGAATCATCAAGTGACAACGTGGAGTAGGCAATTTGGGCCTTTCCAGTCAAGACGGACTGGATCATGATGGCCCAATTTTCCTTTGGCCAATCCAAAGAGTCATCAACCTTCTCGAAGGCAGCGAAGAACTTTGAAAAAAAAAATTCATTGAATTTTGGGACCATCTTTATATTTCTCACTGGATCAAAACTACTTGTTTCCTTTTTTTCCTTCCGACCACCTAATCGTAACACTTCTAACTCGTGTAATCTGTCCTTCTCTTTTTCTTCTCTTTCTCGTTCTTCTCTTTCTCTTCTTTCTTGTAATTCCAAACGTTTCATTCCCATTTCCTTCTCTTTTTCTTGTCTTTTTTGCTCTAATGCCAAACGTTTTATTTCTATTTCCTTTTCTTTCATTTCCCGTTTTATTTCTAGTTTTTTCCACTCTATCTCACGATATATTTCTAAGGCACGCATTTTGACAGTTAGAAAACTTATATTCAGTTCACCCGCATCACTTTCGCCGTCACTGCCTTTGTCTTCCTTTCAGTGGAAGCCACCACACTTTCCTTTGTTATCTGTGCCTCGCTTTCCTGTTTCTCCTCGGCCTTTAAGTGCTTATGAACCTTCGACAAGATTTCAACTCAGGCATCACTCTCACGTACTTTGATCTGTAAATAGGCACTTACTAGCACAAGTTCCTGCTTTCCCAGATGTTTCAATCCAGCAAGACAGTCCTCATTGTTCAGAAATTCCTGAACATCGTCTAGATCCCCAATGGTTACTTTCTCTGCCCTTTTGTCACCAAGTTGTGCACGAGCACGCAACACACCGCTTTACTTAACACTAGACACTTATAATAACTGAGCACCGCACTCGCCAATACTGCAATTAATCACGATGAGTACCGCACAGGACATGTAACGTCCTGACAAATAACGAACAGGGGAATTATTCACATGGGGTTGCACTACGTCACCACCCTTGTCAAACGTACTTGACAAGAGGTCAGATCCCGCTGGGAATGCCAATTATGTTACGGCCACAATGGGTCGCAACCGCGTTCTTTGCTAGAGAAACAAAAGTTCTGGTATCCAACCCCAAGTTAGTAGTGGCTTTCACGGAGTGAGCTTGGTAATGCAAGTAAAACACAATGGGGGAGTTGCATTGAATATGACACTTCATCAATTATCAGTATATTCACATATAATCACTTTCCCATCACATCATATATAATCATAAAGGAAGTATTACTTCACTGATATATACACAAGTGTACTCTCATAGGACACTAAGCGCTCCTCGATGCTTACGAGATGCAGTCTACTCAACTTCCGTGTTTCCTCAACACACAGTACCGTCCTCAACCAGTACTTGGAAACACCAACGAGTCTACCCTAGCCATGGGCCAGCCTATACACAGTCTCACTAGGGGCTACTTGTGAACCCCCACAATCACTCTCCAGCCCGGTGCTGGCAGAGAACATCAGCCTCGCGCTGCTGAGCCTCTTTACGAACAAATACAAGGGTATCGAACCCCCTGGCAGGAGCTTCTTTCAACTAGCTAGTTACACTCCTCCGTAGCATTTTACTGCCAGTCATCTCTTCCTCTAGCCAGTCCCGGGATACGCCGAATTCTGTCATTACCACTTCACAGGCAGACAGCAGACACTACACAGTTCCTCTTCGGCAGCGGCTCACTGATTCCGTAAAGCAGAATGGAGTAGAGATATAGGCTGCCCTGGGTAGACTAACTGTCCTCGTACCATAGCAGCCCTACGACACCTCTATGGATACAGACACGTCATCAGTAAACTGGTTAGTACATTGGACACTAGGAAATACCACTTAGGGACTCTGACATAGACATACAACTCCTCCTACAATAGTTGGCGCTGATTTTCTAGGCGCCACCTCACCAGAGGTCAGTAACAGCGACTAATCGAGTTGACCAGGACAAGAATCTATCGCCTCTTGCTGGTATAATCCTGCCACCACTAGATGGCGTCGTCCATGTTGTGGGGGGTTTCGAGAGCGGACTCACTGATGGCATTGACGTCACTGCTCCATGCTCCAACGATGAAATCGGGTTCGTAACAGGGTGACACACAAGTACGTGACGGGTTACATACATTTACGTGATGGGTGACACACAAGTTTGAGACTGGTGATACACAAAGTATGAGATGGTTGACACACAAGTACGTGATGGGTGACACACAAGTACGTGACGGATGACACACAAATACAAAACAGGTGACACACAAGTATGTGACGGGTGACTCACATGTACGTGATGGGTGACACACAATGAATGAGATGGGTGACACACACAACGAACGAGTCGGATGACACACAAAGCACGAGACAGGTGACATTCAATGAACGAGACGGGTGACAAGCAATGAACGAGACAGGTGACACACAAAGCACGAGACGGGTGACACGCAATGAATGAGACGAGTGACACAAAGAACAAGACGGGTGACACACAAATTACGAGAAGGGTGACATACAAATTACGAGACGGGTGACACAAAATACAAGACGGGTGACACACAAATTACGAGATGGGTGACACTCAAAGAACGAGACGGGTGACACAAAATACAAGACGGGTGACACACAAAGTACGAGATGGGTGACACACAAAGTATGAGATGGGTGACACCCAAAGTATGAGATGGGTGACACACAAAGTATGAGATGGGTGACACACAAAGCCCAAGGCGGGTAACACACAAAGCCCAAGACGGGTGACACACAAAGTACGAGATGGGTGACACACAAAGTACGAGACGGGTGACACACAAATTACGAGAAGGGTGACACACACATTACGAGACGGGTGACACACAAAGTACGAGACGGGTGACACACAAATTACGAGAAGGGTGACACACACATTACGAGATGGGTGACACACAAAGAACGAGACGGGTGACACACAAAAGCTCAAGACGGATGACACACAAAGTACGAGATGGGTGACACACAAAGTACGAGACGGGTGACACACAAAGCCCAAGACGGGTGACACACAAAGTTCAAGACGGGTGACACACAACCCATCAAACACAAATCGTATAGAAAACGTTCATCTATCTCTTCCCATAGGTGTAGGAATGACTTTCATTGAGAATGGTGCAGGAGAGCCTTTGAGAAACTTTTAATAAAAAAATCCAAACACAAAGGTTTAATAATAAATTGTTTTCTACAACTATTTTGTTCCTAATGTATTACAAATAGTTTTTACATGTTTAAATATAAAATTTATGCTGTTTTTTGTAAAATTCATTAATAAATTGTGAATGATATTTAATGGCTGAATGAAACCTTCAAAATACATTTAGTTATTCTATGATCAGAAAAAAAGTAGTTTTCCAAATTTTCTAAAAATCGCTCTTTTTAACACAACTTGACTCCTTATGCATTCCACTAAACACTAATATCATGTTTAAATATAAAATTTATGTATTATTCCCTTAAAATAATTTATATAAATTGTAACTGTTGCTGGAAAGTGGTGTGAAAGAATCTGAAAACGTTTTGTTGTCTTATATATTGGCGTGTTCTTATTAACTATGTCTCAAGTGCACAGTTTATCAAACAAGAAGATTAACATTCGTCAACCCTTAAAATCTTATGTTATCTTGCTGGTGCAAAATGGGAGAATCTTTAAGAACAGCTAGTATCTATATGACAAATGGTGGTTTCCCCAACTAAAACAATGTAGGGTTTATTATTCTATACATATTTCTAATGACTCTTCGAGGAGGAGGGCGAGGAGGAAGGAGGAGTAGGGCAAGGAGGAAGGAGGAGTAGGGCGAGGAGGAAGGAAGAGGTGGGCGAAGAGGAAGGAGGAGTAGGGCAAGGAGGAAGTACGAGGAGGAGGGCGAGGAGAAATCCTCCTCACTTCCTCCTCCTCCTTCTTCCTCGACCTCATCCTTCCTCCTCGTCCTCCTCCTTCCTCCTCGCCCTCCTCCTCCTTCCTCCTTGACCTCCTATTCCTTCCTTCTCACCCTCTTCCTCGCCCTCCTCCTTCCTAGCCCTCTTCCTCCTTCCTCCTCGCTCTCCTCCTCTTTCCTCCTTCCTCCTCGCTCCCCTTCTCCTCCTCCTCCTCCTCCTTCCTCCTCGCCCTCCTCCTCCTTCCTCCTCGCCCTACTCCTCCTTCCTCCTTGCCCTACTCCTTCCTCGCCCTCTTCCTCCTCGCCCTCCTCCTTCTCCTTCCCCCTTGCCCTCCTTCTTCCTCCACCTCCTTCTTCCTCGCCCTCCTCCTCTGTCCTCCTCGACCTCCTATTTCTTCCTCCTCGCTCTCCTCCCTCGTCCTCGCCCTCCTCCTTCGTCCTCGCCCTCCTCCTTTCCCTTCCTTCCTTCTCGTCCTCCTCTCTCTCCCTCTTCGCCCTGCTACTCCTCCTTCCTCCTCGCCCTCCTCCTCCTCCTTCCTCCTTGCCCTCATCCTTCCTCCTCGTCCTCCTCCTTCCTCCTCGCCCTACTCCTCCTTCCTTCTCACCCTCCTCCCTCCTCCTCGCCCTCCTCCTCCTCCTTCTTCCTCGCCCTCCTCCTCCTCCTTCCTCCTCGCTCTCCTCCCTCCTCGCTCTCCTCCTCCTCCTTCCTCCCTCCTCGCCCTCCTCCTTCCTCTTCGCCCTCCTACTCCTCCTTCCTCCTCGCCCTCCTCCTCCTCCTTCCTCTTCGCCCTCCTACTCCTCCTTCCTCCTCGCCCTCCTCCTCCTCCTTCTTCCTCGCCCTCCTCCTCCTCTTTCCTCCTCTTTCCTCCTCGACCTCTTCCTAAGAAAATTAGTAAAAATGATGAATTAACCTTTATTATGACCCTATTTCATTTTACTAAATGTAGAAATATACTTTTATATTTCAACATTTATATAAATAACAGCATTAAAAAACTACGTTTATGAAACATTTAAGGTTGCCACAAGGTTTCAATTTTTTTTTTTAGCCAACGTTTCGTACAATACGTTTTAGAAACTTATTTACATCCACACAAAATTACGCATCTGATGCATGAAAACAAACGTTGCCCATACTTATCCAACCTGTCCTCTTAAAAAGAACGTCGCTTTTGGCCGTTTACCCGTATGGCCGAATTTGGACGTAATTTGAAAATGAAAAAAAATGAAAATAAATTTGGGATTTCTTTTTTCAACAACAGTAAGTTAAGGGTCCTCTGATAGGTTAGGTGGGCAGGAAATTCTCATAAAGTTTCAAAACGTTATGAAAAACGTTAATTTAAAGTGTCCTCTTATAACCTCTGCGCGTAAGGCGGACGACTCAAATAGAAAACGTCACTTTTGTGAGTCGATTTCATTTCAAATTACGTCCAAATTTAGCCATATCGCGCATACCAGCGAAAAGTGACGTTCTTTTTAAGAGGACGGGTTGACTTATCAACACTTTCCAGATACGTTGTGACAACCTAAAATTGTTTCCTGGGAAATTACGAGACGGGTGACACACAAAGAATGAGATGGGTGACACAAAATACAAGACAGGTGACACACAAAGCCCGAGACGGGTGACACACAAAGAATGAGACGGGTGACACAAAATACAAGACAGGTGACACACAAAGCCCGAGACGGGTGACACAAAATACAAGACGGGTGACACACAAAGTACGAGACGGGTGACACACAAATCCCAAGATGATGACGGGTGATACACAAAGTACGAGACGGGTGACACACAAATCCCAAGATGATGACGGGTGATACATGAAGCCCGAGACGGATGACACACAAAGTACGAAACAGGTGACACAAATACCGAGACGGGTGACACACAAAGCCCAAGACGGGTGACACACAAAGCTCAAGACGGGTGACACACAAAGTACGAGACGGGTGACACACAAAGCCCAAGACGGGTGACACACAAAGCACAAAACGGGTGACACACAAAGTACGAAACGGGTGACACACAGTGTACAAGACGGGTGACACACAAAGCACAAAACGGGTGACGCACAATGTACGAGACGGGTGACACACAAGCCCCAAGACGGGTGACACACAGTGTACGAGACGGGTGACACACAGTGTACAAGACGGGTGACACACAGTGTACGAGACGGGTGACACACGGTGTACAAGACGGGTGACACACAGTGTACAAGACGGGTGACACACAAAGTACGAGACGGGTGACACACAGTGTACAAGACGGGTGACACACAAAGTACGAGACGGGTGACACACAATGTACGAGACGGGTGACAGACAATGTACGAGACGGGTGACACAATGTAAGAAACGGGTGACACACAATGTACGAGACGGGTGACACAATGTCAGAGACGGGTGACACACAATGTACGAGACGGGTGACACAATGTACGAGACGGGTGACACACAATGTAAGAGACGGGTGACACAATGTACGAGACGGGTGACACACAATGTAAGAGACGGGTGACACAATGTAAGAGACGGGTGACACACAATTTACGAGACGGGTGACACACAATGTAAGAGACGGGTGACACAATGTAAGAGACGGGTGACACAATGTAAGAGACGGGTGACACAATGTAAGAGACGGGTGACACACAATGTACGAGACGGGTGACACAATGTAAGAGACGGGTGACACACAATGTACGAGACGGGTGACACAATGTAAGAGACGGGTGACACACAATGTACGAGACGGGTGACACACAATGTAAGAGACGGGTGACACAATGTAAGAGACGGGTGACACACAATGTACGAGACGGGTGACACACAATGTACGAGACGGGTGACGCACAATGTAAGAGACGGGTGACACAATGTACGAGACGGGTGACACACAATGTACGAGACGGGTGACACACAATGTACGAGACGGGTGACACACAATGTACGAGACGGGTGACTTACAGCGTACGAGATGGGTGACACACAGTTTTCGAGACGGGTGACACACAATATTACAGACGGGTGACACACAATGTACGAGACGGGTGACACACAAAGTACGAGACGGGTGACACACAAAGCTCAAGACGGGTGACACACAAAGTACGAGACGGGTGACACACAGTGTACGAGACGGGTGACACACAATGTACAAGACAGGTGACACACAGTGTACGAGACGGGTGACACACAGTGTACGAGACGGGTGACACACAATGTACAAGACGGGTGACACACAGTGTACGAGACGGGTGACACACAGTGTACGAGACGGGTGACACACAGTGTACGAGACGGGTGACACACAGTGTACGAGACGGGTGACACACAAAGCTCAAGACGGGTGACACACAGTGTACGAGACGGGTGACACACAAAGCTCAAGACGGGTGACACACAAAGTACGAGACGGGTGACACACAGTGTACGAGACGGGTGACACACAAAGTCCAAGACGGGTGACACACAAAGTACGAGACGGGTGACGCACAAAGTCCAAGACGGGTGACACACAAAGTACGAGACGGGTGACACACAAAGTACGAGACGGGTGACACACAAAGTACGAGACGGGTGACACACAAAGTACGAGACGGGTGACACACAAAGTACGAGACGGGTGACACACAAAGTACGAGACGGGTGACACACAATGTACGAGACGGGTGACACACAAAGTACGAGACGGGTGACACACAAAGTACGAGACGGGTGACACACAATGTACAAGACGGGTGACACACAAAGCACGAGACGGGTGACACACAAAGTACGAGACGGGTGACACACAAAGTACGAGACGGGTGACACACAAAGTACGAGACGGGTGACACACAAAGTCCAAGACGGGTGACACACAAAGTCCAAGACGGGTGGCACACAAAGTACGAGACGGGTGACACACAAAGTACGAGACGGGTGACACACAAAGTACGAGACGGGTGACACACAGTGTACAAGACGGGTGACACACAAAGTACGAGACGGGTGACACACAAAGTACGAGACGGGTGACACACAAAGTACGAGACGGGTGACACACAAAGTCCAAGACGGGTGACACACAAAGTCCAAGACGGGTGACACACAAAGTACGAGACGGGTGACACACAAAGTACGAGACGGGTGACACACAAAGTACGAGACGGGTGACACACAGTGTACAAGACGGGTGACACACAAAGTACGAGACGGGTGACACACAAAGTACGAGACGGGTGACACACAAATTACGAGACGGGTGACACACAAAGTACGAGACGGGTGACACACAAAGTACGAGACGGGTGACACACAAAGCTCAAGACGGGTGACACACAAAGTACGAGACGGGTGACACACAAAGTCCAAGACGGGTGACACACAAAGTCCAAGACGGGTGACACACAAAGTCCAAGACGGGTGACACACAAAGTCCAAGACGGGTGACACACAAAGTCCAAGACGGGTGACACACAAAGTACGAGACGGGTGACACACAAAGTACGAGACGGGTGACACACAAAGTACGAGACGGGTGACACACAAAGTACGAGACGGGTGACACACAAAGTACGAGACGGGTGACTCACAAAGTCCAAGACGGGTGACACACAAAGTACGAGACGGGTGACACACAAAGTACGAGACGGGTGACACACAAAGTACGAGACGGGTGACACACAAAGTCCAAGACGGGTGACACACAAAGTACGAGACGGGTGACACACAAAGTCCAAGACGGGTGACACACAAAGTACGAGACGGGTGACACACAAAGCTCAAGACGGGTGACACACAAAGTACGAGACGGGTGACACACAAAGTACGAGACGGGTGACACACAAAGCTCAAGACGGGTGACACACAAAGTACGAGACGGGTGACACACAAAGTACGAGACGGGTGACACACAAAGTACGAGACGGGTGACTCAACTCGAAGCATGAGTTCAACGTTCACAAATCTATACAAGAAAACCCAGGCAAACAAGAAATATAATCCCATCCCACGAAGATCAAAGTTCTCTTACTAAAGCCGCCAGCTTAACACTTACATGTAATGAAATTTTAAACTTACTTCAGCCAAAAGTTCTTCACACCTAAGATGGCGGCGGCGTGTTCCCAGAGCCACAGTGAAGCCGGGTCTAATTACTACACCCGCGAGCTGTGTGGATCACTCTCACACGTGCCTGTAAGTGTTGGGCAAGCCTGGCTCACCTGGCTCACTTGGCTCACCTGGCTCACCTGGCTCATCTGGCTCACCTGGCTCACTGGCTCAGCTAGCTAACCTGGCTCACTGGCTCACCTGGCTCACTTGGCTCACTTGGCTCACATGGCTCACCTGGCTCACTTGGCTCACATGGATCACCTGGCTCACATGGCACACTTGGCCCACTTGGCTCACCTGGCTCACCTGGCTCTCCTGGCTCGCTTGGCTCACCTGGCTCACTTGGCTCACATGGCTCACCTGGCTCACCTGGCTCGCTTGGCTCACATGGCTCACCTGGCTCACCTGGCTTGCTTGGCTCACCTGGCTCACTTGGCTCACATGGCTCACCTGGCTCACCTGGCTCGCTTGGCTCACATGGCTCACCTGGCTCACCTGGCTCGCTTGGCTCACCTGGCTCACTTGGCTCACATGGCTCACCTGGCTCACCTGGGTCACTTGGCTCAGCTGGCTCACTTCGCTCACCTGGCCTCTTGGCTCTCCTGGCCCATGTCGCTCACTTGGCTCACGTGGCTCACCTGGCTCACTTGGCTCACCTTGCTCACCTGGCTCACTTGGCTCACCTGGCACACTTGGCTCACTTGGCTCACATGGCTCACCTGGCTCACTTGGCTCACCTGGCTCACCTGGCTCACATGGCACACTTGGCTCACTTGGCTCACCTGGCTCTCCTGGCTCGCTTGGCTCACCTGGCTCACTTGGCTCACATGGCTCACCTGGCTCACCTGACTCGCTTGGCTCACATGGCTCACCTGGCTCACCTGGCTCGCTTGGCTCACCTGGCTCACTTGGCTCACATGGCTCACCTGGCTCACCTGGCTCATCTTTCTCACCTGGCTCACTGGGCTCGCTTGGCTCACTGGGCTCGCTTGGCTCACTGGGCTCGCCTGGCTCACTGGGCTCGCCTGGCTCACTTGGTTCAAGTTGCTCACCTGGCTCACTTGGCTCAGCTGGCTCACTTCGCTCACCTGGCCTCCTGGCTCTCCTGGCCCATGTCGCTCACTTGGCTCACCTGGCTCACGTGGCTCACCTGGCTCACTTGGCTCACCTGGCTCACTTGGCTCCCCTGGCTCACTTGGCTCACTTGGCTCACCTGACCACCTGGCTCAACTGGCCCACCTGGCTCACTTGGCTCACCTGGCTCACTTTACTCACTTGGCTCACCTGGCTTACTTAGCTCACTTGGCTCACCTGTCTCACTTGGCTCACCTGCCTCACTTGGCTCAACTGGCTCTCTTGGCTCACCTGGCTCAACTGGCTCACCGGGCTCACTTGGCTCACCTGACCACCTGGCTCAGCTGGCCCCCTTGGCTCACTTGGCTCATCTGCCTCACTTGGCTCACCTGACTCACTTGGCTCACTTGGCTCACCTGGCTCACTTGGCTCACCTGGCTCACTTGGTTGCCTTGGTTCACTTGGCTCACCTGGCTCACCTGGCTCACTTGGCTCACCTGGCTCACTTCAGTCACATGGATACCTGACCACCTGGCTCACCTGGCCCACCTGCCTCACTTGGCTCACCTTGCTCACTTGGCTCACCTGGCTCACCTGTCCCACTTGGCTCACCTGGCTCACTTTACTCACTTGGCTCACCTGGCTCACTTGACTCACCTGGCTCACTTGGCTCACCTGGCTCACCTGGCTCACCTGGCACACCTGGCTCACTTGGCTCACTTGACTCACCTGGCTCACCTGGCTCACTTGGCTCACCTGGCTCACCTGCCTCACTTGGCTCACCTGGCTCACTTGGCACACCTGGCTCACTTGGCTCACCTGGCTCACATGGTTGCCTTGGTTCACTTGGCTCACCTGGCTCACCTGGCTCACCTGGCTCACTTGGCTCACCTGGCTCACTTCAGTCACGTGGATCACCTGACCACCTGGCTCACCTGGCCCACCTGCCTCACTTGGCTCACCTGGCTCACTTGGCTCACCTGGCTCACCTGGCTCACTTGGCTCACCTGGCTCACTTGGCACACCTGGCTCACTTGGCTCACTTGACTCTCCTGGCTCACCTGGCTCACTTGGCTCACCTGGCTCACCTAGCTCACTTGGCTCACCTGGCTCACCTGGCTCACTTGGCTCACCTGGCTCACTTGGCACACCTGGCTCACTTGGCTCACTTGACTCACCTGGCTCACCTGACTCACCTGGCTCACCTGGCTCACTTGACTCACCTGGCTCACCTGGCTCACTTGGCTCACCTGGCTCACCTGGCTCACTTGGCTCACCTGGCTCACTTGGCACACCTGGCTCACTTGACTCACCTGGCTCACTTGACTCACCTAGCTCACCTGGCTCACTTGGCTCACCTGGCTCACCTGGCTCACTTGGCTCACCTGGCTCACTTGGCTCACTTGACTCACCTGGCTCACCTAGCTCACTTGGCTCACCTGGCTCCCTTTACTCACTTGGCTCACCTGGCTCACTTGACTCACCTGGCTCACTTGGCTCACCTGGCTCACCTGGCTCACTTGGTTCACCTGGCTCACTTGGCTCACCTGGTTCACTTGGCTCACCTGGCTCACTTGGCTCACTTGACTCACCTGGCTCTCCTGGCTCACTTAGCTCACCTGGCTCACTTTACTCACTTGGCTCACCTGGCTCACTTGACTCACCTGGCTCACTTGGCTCACCTGGCTCACTTGGCTCACCTGGCTCACTTGGCTCACTTGACTCACCTGGCTCACCTGGCTCACTTGACTCACCTGGCTCACCTGGCTCACTTGGCTCACCTGGCTCACCTGGCTCACTTGGCTCACCTGGCTCATTTGGTTGCCTTGGTTCACTTGGCTCACCTGGCTCATTTGGTTGCCTTGGTTCACTTGGCTCACCTGGCTCACTTCAGTCATGTGGATCACCTGACCACCTGGCTCACCTGGCCCACCTGCCTCACTTGGCTCACTTGGCTCACCTGGCTCACTTGGCTCACCTGGCTCACTTGGCTCACCTGGCTCACTTGGCACACCTGGCTCACTTGACTCACCTGGCTCACCTGGCTCACTTGGCTCACCTGGCTCACTTGGCTCACCTGGCTCACTTGGCTCACCTGGCTCACCTGTCCCATTTGGCTCACCTGGCTCACTTTACTCACTTGGCTCACCTGGCTCACTTGACTCACCTGGCTCACTTGGCTCACCTGGCTCACCTGGCTCACTTGGCTCACCTGGCTCACTTGGCACACCTGGCTCACTTGGCTCACTTGACTCACCTGGCTCACTTGGCTCACCTGGCTCACTTGGCTCACCTGGCTCACTTGGCACACCTGGCTCACTTTACTTACTTGGCCACCTCAGGAGAGCGTGTAAGATGTGAACGCCACTTCATGAGAGCATGTAGGGTGTGAACGCCACCTCAGGAGGCCGTGTTGGATGTGAACGCCACCTGAGGAGAGCGTGTAGGATGTGAACGCCACTTCATGAGAGCATGTAGGGTGTGAACGCCACCTCAGGAGGCCGTGTTGGATGTGAACGCCACCTCAGGAGAGCGTGTAGGATGTGAACGCCACCTCAGGAGAGCGTGTAGGATGTGAACGCCACTTCATGAGAGCATGTAGGGTGCGAACACCACCTCAGGAGAGCGTGTAGGATGTGAACGCCACCTCAGGAGAGCATGTAGGGTGTGAACGCCACCTCAGGAGGCCGTGTGAGTCCGCTACCGAAACCCCCCTCCAAATGGACGACGCCATCTAGTGATGACGAAAGACGCCGGCAATACGTGCTGGATTTCCGTCTTAATTGGCTTGTGGAATAGCCGCTGCTGACCTCTGGTGAGGTGGCGCTTAGACAGCAACGCCATCAATGGAGTGTAGAGGTGGACGTTTGTGTCTAAGATTGTAAGTGTGGTTCCCTAGAGCTTCCAAGTATTAATGACGTATCTGATTACAGAGTCGACCTGGAACTGCTGTGTTGGACGATGGATCAGTCTACCCAAGGCAGCCAAAGTCTCTTCACCTGTCTGCTTTGAAGAAGCTGTGAGTCACCCCTGCACGAACTCTGTTGAGAGTATTAGCCTGCCTGTGGCGTGGCAGTGTCGGGAATCGCTTTGTCCGGGGCTGGCTGGTGGAAGAGACTAGCCACTGAGGTGCTTAGTGAGGAGAGTGATCAGCGGGTCACACGAGGCTCCTGCCTAGGGCTCGCAACCCTAGTATCGGTCGTGGAGTGGCCTACACAGCGGAGCTGATCGGTACCTGCCAGCTACAGGCTGGATTGTGGTTGAAGGCCTCCACGACGAAGCACCCAGTGGGACTGTGATTTGGCTGGCCTGTGGCCAGGGTATATTCGTCATAGAGTCATATTGGATTCATCGTGGGCCACGGAAGAAGGAACCAGGGCTACCCAGAGTGAGCACCGTTGAGCATCCAGTGTCTTCGGAGGAAGACGAACCTGTACATAATTGTGTAGTTATAACCCCCGCGTGTGACTGTTATTTATTTATACATGGTGGTGGAAATATATATCAGAAAAACTGGAACATTTGTATCCCTCCCCCTTTAATTTTACTTGCGTTACGGAACACACCCCTTGAAAACCTCTACTAACTTGGGGCCGGATTCCCAAACTCTACTAGCCATCAGAGAAGAACCCGGTTGTGTCCCAGTAGGGCCGTAACAAGGTGAAAGTGAGGGATATTAATATTATGATTACAATTGTAATTCACCGCTGCCAAAATTGAAACATCTAGCCCAGTCGACCTTTGTTGGTGAACCATCACCAAGTGTCACGTGTTCAACCATCACCAAGTGTCACGTATTCAACCATCACCAAGTGTCACGTGTTCAACCATCACCAAGTGTCACGTGTTCAACCATCACCAAGTGTCACGTGTTCAACCATCACCAAGTGTCACGTGTTCAACCATCACCAAGTGTCACGTATTCAACCATCACCAAGTGTCACGTGTTCAACGATCACCAAGTGTCACGTGTTCAACGATCACCAAGTGTCACGTGTTCAACCATCACCAAGTGTCACTTGTTCAACCATCACCAAGTGTCACGTGTTCAACCATCACCAAGTGTCACTTGTTCAACCATCACCAAGTGTCACGTGTTCAACGATCACCAAGTGTCACGTGTTCAACCATCACCAAGTGTCACGTGTTCAACCATCACCAAGTGTCACTTGTTCAACCATCACCAAGTGTCACGTGTTCAACGATCACCAAGTGTCACGTGTTCAACCATCACCAAGTGTCACGTGTTCAACCATCACCAAGTGTCACGTGTTCAACCATCACCAAGTGTCACGTGTTCAACCATCACCAAGTGTCACGTGTTCAACCATCACCAAGTGTCACGTGTTCAACCATCACCAAGTGTCACGTGTTCAACCATCACCAAGTGTCACGTGTTCAACCATCACCAAGTGTCACGTGTTCAACCATCACCAAGTGTCACGTGTTCAACCATCACCAAGTGTCACGTGTTCAACCATCACCAAGTGTCACGTGTTCAACGATCACCAAGTGTCAATACAGAGTAACTCTGCTAATACAGAGTAACCCTTCAGGTCTGTAATAATTGTGAAACAAAAGCCTCGGAGAACTGGCCGTGCCTGTCCTTACAGCAGATCCCCGAGAGCTGGCCGAGCCTGTCCTTACAGCAGATCCCCAAGAACTGGCCGAGCCTGTCCTTACAGCAGATCCCCAAGAACTGGCCGAGCCTGCCCTTACAGCAGATCCCCGAGAACTGACCGAGCCTGTCCTTACAGCAGATCCCCAAGAACTGGCCGAGCCTGTCCTTACAGCAGATCCCCAAGAACTGGCCGAGCCTGTCCTTACAGCATATCCCCGAGAACTGGCCGAGCCTGTCCTTACAGCAGATCCCCGAGAACTGGCCGAGCCTGCCCTTACAGCAGATCCCCAAGAACTGGCCGAGTCTGTCCTTACAGCAGATCCCCAAGAACTGGCCGAGCCTGCCCTTACAGCAGATCCCCCAAATGACTAATGACCAACAATGTTAAAATATTGTTTACAATTCCTACGGCACTGAATGGAAGAAAAGGATTACTCAAAATAATCAAAATACTCAAAATACCTACTCAAAATACTTTTAACGCCGCCACCACCTCTCCTGAATTAGTGGTAATTAAACTAATTGACTCAGGAGGAGAACAGTCATTTAGTTTAGATCATTATGAATTTGTGATCTTTAATTACATGAAAGGATGGAATGGAATTCCTTTAAAAGCTGCTTAACCAAGACAAAAGGAATATTTGACTCACAAGGATACTCGTAGGATCACAGGATTTCCCAAACACTTCAAAAAACTATGACTCAGAAAATATTAATGGGAAATGCATAAACCAGGGAAACCATTACAGTAACTCCGTGGTGTAGTGGTAAGACACTCGCCTGGCGTCCCGCGAGCGCTATGTCATGGGTTCGTATCCTGACCGGGGAGGATTTACTGGAGCGCTATGTCATGGGTTCGTATCCTGACCGGGGAGGATTTACTGGGCGCAATTCCTTAATTCCTTAACTGTAGCCTCTGTTTAACGCAACAGTAAAATGTGTACTTGGATGAAAAAACGATTCTTCGCGGCAGGGGATCGTATTCCAGGGACCTGCCCGAAACGCTACGCGTACTAGTGGCTGTACAAGAATGTAACAACTCTTGTATATATCTCAAAAAAAAAAAAAAAAAAAAACTTTATTAGGATAAAAATGACACATTAAGTACACACTAGTCTATATATAATCCTATTCTTCGAGGCAAGCGAAGCGGAAACATAATTTGTACAGCAACTCGAACAGCACATTACATGCGCAGCATGACCTGCGCCTCCAGCAGTGGTCTGACTGTCCCCGTCAGTTGACATCCTCCCCGAAGCTCCACCACAGCCCCATTAAGAACGAATTAACGCTCCTCGTAACGAGGGCGAACTTGGCTGATTGCCTATTCTAATTGTCTCACTTAATTACCCAGACTAAATAAAATGCTCTTGGCTAATAAAAGTGGAATATATCTTCTCTCTCAAATGATGGAGGATTAAATGGACAATATTAACAAGATAAACTATTAAGTGGAAATACTGGCAGAAACAATGTTTTTCTATAAATTTGGAAATAATAGTACTTGGCACTATATGTATATATATATATATATATGTCGTACCTAGTAGCCAGAACGCACTTTTTGGCCTACTATTCAAGGCCTAATTTGCCTAATAAGCCAAGTTTTCCTGAAATAATATATTTTCTCTAATTTTTTTCTTATGAATTGATAAAGCTACCCATTTCAATATGAATGAGGTCAATTTTTTTTATTGGAGTTAAAATTAACGTAGATATATGACCGAACCTAACCAACCCTACCTAACCTAACCTAACCTATCTTTATAGGTTAGGTTAGGTTAGGTAGCCGAAAATGTTAGGTTAGGTTAGGTTAGGTAGGTTAGGTAGTCGGAAAAACATTAATTCATGAAAACTTGGCTTATTAGGCAAATCGGGCCTTGCAAAGTAGGCTGAGAAGTGCGTTCTGGCTATTAGGTACGACATATATATATATATATATATATATATATATATATATATATATATATATATATATGTCGTACCTAGTAGCCAGAACTCACTTCTCAGCCTACTATTCAAGGCCCGATTTGCCTAATAAGCCAAGTTTTCCTGAATTAATATATTTACTATAATTTTTTTCTTATGAAATGATAAAGCAACCCTTTTCTTTATGTATGAGGTCAATTTTTTTTATTGGAGTTAAAATTAACGTAGATATATGACCGAACCTAACCAACCCTACCTAACCTAACCTAACCTATATTTATAGGTAAGGTTAGGTTAGGTAGCCAAAAAAAGCTAGGTTAGGTTAGGTTAGGTAGGTTAGGTAGACGAAAAAACATTAATTCATGAAAACTTGGCTTATTAGGCAAATCGGGCCTTGAATAGTAGGCTGAGAAGTGCGTTCTGGCTATTAGGTACGACATATATATATATATATATATAATCTTTGGACAACACCCACCAGTGGGACTCGAACCCAGAAAGCACAACTACCTTCCAGTAGCTGGCATAACTAGTATGCTTTAACCCACTACGCCATCAGACCTTACAAAATAAGTAGATAGTTCGAGATATATATCTCAAACATCTCCACCTCCCGAAGGCACCAGATGAGTGAGGGGTCAGTCTGCATTTTTCGTCAAGCCACTGTCAATGTGAGAGAACTCGTGTCCAGCTTATAAGCCTATACTTGCATAAACCACAAGTGAAGATTAACAATCTTTGGACAACACCCACCAGTGGGACTCGAACCCAGAAAGCACAACTACCTTCCAGTAGCTGGCATAACTAGTATGTTTTAACCCACTACGCCATCAGACCTTACAAAAGAAGTAGATAGTTCGAGATATATATCTCAAACTATCTTTCTTGTGCTTTCTTGTGCTTGAAAGTTGTGCTTTCTGGGTTCGAGTCCCACTGGTGGGTGTTGTCCAAAGATTGTTAATCTTCACTTGTGGTTTATGCAAGTATAGGCTTATAAGCTGGACACGAGTTCTCTCACATTGACAGTGGCTTGACGAAAAATGCAGACTGACCCCTCACTCATCTGGTGCCTTCGGGAGGTGGAAATGTTTGAGATATATATCTCGAACTATCTACTTCTTTTGTAAGGTCTGATGGCGTAGTGGGTTAAAGCATACTAGTTATGCCAGCTACTGGAAGGTAGTTGTGCTTTCTGGGTTCGAGTCCCACTGGTGGGTGTTGTCCAAAGATTGTTAATCTTCACTTGTGGTTTATGCAAGTATAGGCTTATATATATATATATATATATATATATATATATATATGTCGTACCTAGTAGCCAGAACGCACTTCTCAGCCTACTATTCAAGGCCCAATTTGCCTAATAAGCCAAGTTTTCATGAATTAATTGTTTTTCGACTACCTAACCTACCTAACCTAACCTAACCTAACTTTTTCGGCTACCTAACCTAACCTAACCTATAAAGATAGGTTAGGTTAGGTTAGGTAGGGTTAGTTAGGTTCGGTCATATAACTACGTTAATTTTAACTGCAATCAAAATAATTGACCTCATACATAATGAAATGGGGTAGCTTTATCATTTCATAAGAAAAAAATTAGAGAAAATATATTAATTCATGAAAACTTGGCTTATTAGGCAAATCGGGCCTTGCCTAGTAGGCTGAGAAGTGAGTTCTGGCTACTAGGTACGACATATATATATATATATATATATATATATATATATATATATATATATATATATATATATATATATATATATATATGTCGTACCTAGTAGCCAGAACTCACTTTTAAGCCTACAATGCAAGGCCCGATTTGCCTAATAAGCCAAGTTTTCATGAATTAATATATTTTCTCTAATTTTTTTCTTATGAAATGATAAAGCAACCCATATCATTATGTAAGAGGTCAATTTTTTTTATTGGAGTTAAAATTAACGTAGATATATGACCGAACCTAACCAACCCTACCTAACCTAACCTAACCTATCTTTATAGGTTAGGTTTGGTTAGGTAGCCGAAAAAGTTCGGTTAGGTTAGGTTAGGTAGGTTAGGTAGTCGAAAAGCAATTAATTCATGAAAACTTGGCTTATTAGGCAAATCGGGCCTTGCCTAGTAGGCTCAGAAGTGAGTTCTGGCTACTAGGTACGACATATATATATATATATATATATATATATATATATATATATATATATATATATATATATATATTTATATATATATATATACTAATAAGCCAAGTTTTCATGAATTAACTGATTTTCGACTACCTAACCTACCTAACCTAACCAAACCTAACTTTTTCGGCTACCTAACCTAACCTAACCTAAACCTTAATACCTAGGGGCCTCGTAGCCTGGTGGAAGGGGCCTCGTAGCCTGGTGGATAGCGCGCAGGACTCGTAATTCTGTGGCGCGGGTTCGATTCCCGCACGAGGCAGAAACAAATGGGCAAAGTTTCTTTCACCCTGAATGCTCCTGTTACCTAGCAGTAAATAGGTACCTGGGAGTTAGTCAGCTGTCACGGGCTGCTTCCTGGGGGTGGAGGCCTGGTCGAGGACCGGGCCGCGGGGACACTAAAAGCCCCGAAATCATCTCAAGATTACCTCAAGATAACCTATAAAGATAGGGTAGGCTACTTTAGGTAGGGTTGGTTAGGTTCGGTCATATATCTACGTTAATTTTAACTCCAATAAAAAAAAATTGACCTCATACATAATGAAATGGGTAGCTTTATCCTTTCATAAGAAAAAAATTTGAGAAAATATATTAATTCAGGAAAACTTGGCTTATTAGGCAAATCGGTCCTTGCATAGCAGGCCGAGTACGACGTTCTGGCTACTAGGTACAGCGTATATATATATATATATATATATATATATATATATATATATATATATATATATATATATATATATATATATATATATATATATATATATATATATAACTGAAAACTCACACCCCAGAAGTGACTCGAACCCATACTGCCAGGAGCAACGCAACTGGTATGTACAGGACGCCTTAATCGTCTTGACCATCACGATCAGACATAAGGAAGTAATAGCCGAAGCTATTTGAACCACTTCCCCGTCAGCGCTCGGATTCGGATCTTGGGCTTAGCATCTTATCAAATCATGTGTTACGGGTCAGAGTTACGAGCATCAGAGTTACGGGGCGTTAGGTAACGAGGCTCTCTTTCAGCTGGGCATCCAGCTGTGGTGAGGCTCCTCTTGATGATGTCAATAAATTCACTGTGCCTCGAGTGCCATACCCCCTGTGCTTTGGCAAAGTAGGCCATGGTGGCCGTACCTGTCAGCCACCACCTCGCTGCAAATACACCTACATCTGGTGTGGATTGGGGCAGCAAGGCGGAGGGCCAAAGCAATTAGGAGGGCGTGTGGTGTGAGACACATGCCAGTTGCCGACATTGGGGTTGCTAACAGGAAATCCCCTGCATATGGGGGTGCTACTGCTGTGAGGTGAGCAATGTCGTGTTGTGTTGTTGCAGCACCCAGGCACTCTGTAGCAACTTGGTCTACAATGGGGCCATCCCAGCTGGATTGCTTGTGGGCTTTTGGGGATGTTGGTTGAGGTAATGGGCCTGCACGAGAGGCCCACTCTGTTGCACAGCGTGTAAAATTGGGATCGTGTACACCTGCCAGCTTATGTAAGTGGGCAGGTAGAATTTCCTTCACAAGGTCGTCGGATGACGATGAAGAGGACATGAAGGCTGGAATAGGGATTTGCATTGCTGTTCGAACTCCGAGGTCCCCCAAGTCTTACGGGAGAGAGGCTTGTTTCCACTGTAGGTCATCAAGAGAGAGGTTAAGGGCTTTTTCTAGCATTTGATTTCAGTAACTGGTCATACTCACCTAATTTTTGGCTACTGTAGGATGGTGAACACCTCAGAAAGTAGGTTAACCTGGGGAGGGACAGACATCTGGTGATGAGGTAGAGTGCATCATGAGCATCAATATCCTCAATCGTCCCATCCATCCTCTTAAGGTCGGCGATTTTCTTATCAAGGACCTCATCGATGGCTTTCAACCCCAGGAGAGCTCCTAGGAGTGTGCTGTCTTCAGGTTTAGTTTTATGTATATTTGGCAGAAGACCCTCTATTCTCTCTACGATGCCCTGGTTGGAACATATTATATCACATTTAGAAGGGTTCAGGGTGAGGCCTAAAATTGTACCTTGCTCCTGGATTTTTCTGATTTCCTCCAGGAGGGAGTCTTGGGAACCAGCTAGGGTACCATCATCCAAACCAGATGTTAAGCAAGGTGGTGATCTATGGGGGAATGTATGGTTTGGTGTATGACCTATGGGATCTATGGTTTGGTGTAGTGGGTTAAAGGCGTACCTGTTATGCCAGTTGCTGTGAGGCAAATTCTTTAGAAACACAAACCGAAACTGTCTCTATTTTCCACTTGTTACAACTTGTAATAAAGTTGTTACATCTTGGCTTAACGTGTTTATGACGTATTTGAACGTTGTTACAACTTGCTATATTGGTTGTTATAACTGGTTAGGAGTTAAAACTTGTTCGAACGTTGTACCAACGTTCGTAGTTCTGGTGTGTGTTTGCCGGGTTACAACAATTTAAATTTAGTAAAACACATTTATTTAAAAATGATTATAATAGTTGTGTGAGAAAAATCATCGGATTTTTAAAGAAAGGACGAGATAAAACGAGATAAAAATAACAGTAGAAACCACGAAAATGTCTTTGACTTATTTAGCAAATACAGCAAGAGGTTGAAGAAGTAGGATGATTACAAGAAGGAACATGATTAGGAGGAAGATTGTATGAAAGAAGTGTGAAAGTTTCGATGTGAAGGGTTGAAGACCAAAGGGGTATGTAATAATGAAAAAAGAAGGCACCGAGCCAGGTAGCCTATGTAGCACCTTCTGAAGACGAAGATACTCTTCGCGTGTTAATAATCACTCCCTAGTCACTCCCTGGCATCTCTGACAGCATACAGTGACCCTGACAATCATTGAGTTACATGCCAAAGATTTTGCAGCCATGGGCACTGCCAGCATGTGTCACACACTAGGGAAGCAATGTTAATTGTCACATACATCATGTATGATAAAAGCCACATTCAGTAAGTATGCTGTGTGCCATATACTTCAGGTATTCTGTATGGAACATACACCATTTATGCTGTAAGCCACATACAGCAGGTATTCTGGTGTGCTCGAACTCTCCCATAGGTCCACTACGTATAGGCCTATACACGCACACCGTGTATGGCTGATTGCTGATTGAATGATTGAATAGGCAGAGGCGGGCTTTTTTGTTAAGCTGCCGCCGAGTTGGGTGGGTGTGCAGCGAGACTAGTAACTGTGTGACTCACTATAGATGTAGAGTGCCTTGTACAGTGACTGTTGTGAGCCTCTTGCTGTATCACTTGTGTCAAAAGATTATTGATGTGTGTATTTGGGTGGGTGATTAAATATGTATGTGTATGTATATATGTATACGTATATATATGTACATGCATGTATGAGTGTGTGTACATGTATATATAACATTAATAATTTTGTAGTTAGCGTCAAAGGATTGTTATTTGCTTAGCTAAACGAACTAGAGGGTTAAGTTCCTGAACCGATTATGTGCCTCTGTAATCCTTTACACCACCGCCCACGGAATGGGTATGGGGTGCATAATAAAGAAAAAATTAAATTGCTGGTGTGTATGTGTATCATAAGTCGTGGCCTATAACAACTTCCTGATCTCACTCAACTTGATGGGGGCCAACAATAGCATCTCACCAATGTTGAATCCGCCTGGTATAGTCAATGTATGGGAATCACTGGAGTGAAGAGAACGTTTGTGTTACACACGACAGCTGAAGTTGTTCTGCTCTGTCAATTCCCTAGACACCAAGGAAAGTATATTTAACAGCCACAACTTCCAGGTTATAAAAAATATCAAAATTCTATTACCTGGAAGGACATATCAAGTTAATGATTTCTAAACCTTTCAGTTCTCATCTGGGTTAGCTGAAAGCTAATGAATATCTTGAAAGAATACGTTGGTGCTGATTTATTGAGGGTGATTCATATTATAGTTCTGGTCTCACGTTGGCTGAGTAAATTATCTTCATCTATATTTTAATTCGCTTTTGAATTACGTTCCAAGGCTTCTTAGCTTCGCATATGATGCTGATGATATTGTGTTGAAGTGTTTACGGTGGCAGCGGTGTAATTATGTCTAATACCAAGTCCGTCTGTGCCCCTACCATCGCACAGGGAGGGGCGGTGGGGGGGGGGGGGGGGGGGGGGGGTGAACCAGCGACCATTACGCTCCCTACCATCCTTGGCATTTAAATGCCAGACAAAACAGACTAGGAAGTCAACTGCAGCAAAAATCTGATTTTAAAGGTCAGCCCTTGGACAGCTACATGAGAGATTACTCTCTCTCTCTCTCTCTCTCTCTCTCTCTCTCTCTCTCTCTCTCTCTCTCTCTCTCTCTCTCTCTCTCTCTCTCTCTCTCTCTCTCTCTCTCTCTCTCTCTCTCTCTCTCTCTCTCTCTCTCTCTCTCTCTCTCTCTCTCTCTCTCTCTCTCTCCCTCTCTCTCTCTCTCTCTCCCTCTCTCTCTCTCTCTCTCTCCCTCTCTCTCTCTCTCTCTCTCTCTCTCTCTCTCTCTCTCTCTCTCTCTCTCTCTCTCTCTCTCTCTCTCTCTCTCTCTCTCTCTCTCTCTCTCTCTCTCTCTCTCTCTCTCTCTCTCTCTCTCCCTCTCTCTCTCTCTCTCTCCCTCTCTCTCTCTCTCTCTCTCTCTCTCTCTCTCTCTCTCTCTCTCTCTCTCTCTCTCTCTCTCTCTCTCTCTCTCTCTCTCTCCCTCTCTCTCTCTCTCTCTCCCTCTCTCTCTCACTCTCTCCTCTCTCTCTCTCTCTCTCTCTCTCTCTCTCTCTCTCTCTCTCTCTCTCTCTCTCTCTCTCTCTCTCTCTCTCTCTCTCTCTCTCTCTCTCTCTCTCTCTCTCTCCCTCTCTCTCTCTCTCTCCCTCTCTCTCTCTCTCTCTCTCTCTCTCTCTCTCTCTCTCTCTCTCTCTCTCTCTCTCTCTCTCTCTCTCTCTCTCTCTCTCTCTCTCTCCCTCTCTCTCTCTCTCTCTCTCTCCCTCTCTCTCTCTCTCTCTCTCTCTCTCTCTCTCTCTCTCTCTCTCTCTCTCTCTCTCTCTCTCTCTCTCTCTCTCTCTCTCTCTCTCTCTCCTCTCTCTCTCTCGTAGAACGTCACTTATACCGTGTATTAATCGTGCCAATGTTAGAGTCAACCGTTTATAATCAGCTTAACAGGTTACACTGTGTCTGAGCATCATGATCACTGCGCACTGTCTGGTCGGCTGCCTCTACATCCTACGACTACTGAGCCTCTACCTGCACATGGACCTCCTGCCTCCAGTATGCGCAGATGTTTAGATAGTTTGTCAATGATGCTCCATGATTGGCTTAGTGTTACAATTGCATTTATACCATGAACGCTATATTCATGCCAGTCCGAGACGGTGTTCGACTTCTCTAAGTATGTTTAAGGTCACTATAGCTAAAACTGTACATAAATGTTATTTTGGTACACAACCAAGAATTTTGTCAAGCAGATCGTCGAGGACGCCAATGATAGAGTGCCGAGAGGTGCTGGACGCCCAGGGTATGGTGGGCGTCTTCTTACACCGACGCAGAACCTCCCAGATCAAGGTGATCCTTGTATGCTGGGCCGAGGTGCAGCCAAGGACCACCGTCAGTGGGACGATCAGCGCGAGCCTTCCTCCAGCACACAAACACTCTCACAATAGTAGGTAGCTGGGCGAGAAGATATTATATTTTAGTTAATTACCAAGAAAAGGCCACAGGTGTTTGGTTCTCCATTCCTTCCCACTAGTGAAGAAGGCTACAACCATAATGAGTGCGGTGTGTGGAGGACAGTGTGTGGAGGACACTGTGGGGTGTGTGGAGGACAGTGTGTGGAGGACACTGTGGGGTGTGTGGAGGACAGTGTGTGGAGGACACTGTGGGGTGTGTGGAGGACAGTGTGTGGTGTGAGGAGGGCAGTGTGTGGAGGACAGTATGTGGAGGACAGTGTGTGGAGGACAGTGTGTGGTGTGTGGAGGGCAGTGTGTGGAGGACAGTGTGTGGAGGACAGTGTGTGGAGGACAGTGTGTGGTGTGTGGAGGACAGTGTGTGGTGTGTGGAGGACAGTGTGTGGTGTGTGGAGGACAGTGTGTGGTGTGTGGAGGACAGTGTGTGGTGTGTGGAGGACAGTGTGTGGAGGGCAGTGTGGGGTGTGTGGAGGACAGTGTGTGGTGTTTGGAGGACAGTGTGTGGAGGACAGTGTGTGGTGTGTGGAGGACAGTGTGTGGTGTGTGAAGGACAGTGTGGGGTGTGTGGAGGACAGTGTGTGGTGTGTGGAGGACAGTGTGTGGTGTGTGGAGGACAGTGTGTGGTGTGTGGAGGACAGTGTGGGGTGTGTGTGAAGGACAGTGTGTGGTGTGTGAAGGACAGTGTGTGGTGTGTGGAGGACAGTGTGTGGAGGACAGTGTGGGGTGTGTGGAGGACAGTGTGTGGTGTGTGGAGGGCAGTGTGGGGTGTGTGGAGGACAGTGTGGGGTGTGTGGAGGACAGTGTGTCGAGAACAGTGTGTGGTGTGTGGAGGACAGTGTGTGGTGTGTGGAGGACAGTGTGGGGTGTGTGGAGGACAGTGTGTTGTGTGTGAAGGACAGTGTGTGGTGTGTGGAGGACAGTGTGGGGTGTGTGAAGGACAGTGTGTGGTGTGTGGAGGACAGTGTGGGGTGTGTGGAGGACAGTGTGTGGTGTGTGAAGGACAGTGTGGGGTGTGTGGAGGAGAGTGTGTGGTGTGTGATGGACAGTGTGGGGTGTGTGGAGGACAGTGTGTGGTGTGTGGAGGACAGTGTGTGGTGTGTGAAGGACAGTGTGGGGTGTGTGGAGGACAGTGTGTGGTGTGTGAAGGACAGTGTGTGGTGTGTGGAGGACAGTGTGGGGTGTGTGGAGGACAGTGTGTGGTGTGTGGAGGACAGTGTGTGGTGTGTGGAGGACAGTGTGTGGTGTGTGAAGGACAGTGTGGGGTGTGTGGAGGACAGTGTGTGGTGTGTGAAGGACAGTGTGGGGTGTGTGGAGGACAGTGTGTGGTGTGTGGAGGACTGTGTGTGGTGTGTGGAGGACAGTGTGGGGTGTGTGGAGGACAGTGTGGGGTGTGTGGAGGACAGTGTGGGGTGTGTGGAGGACTGTGTGTGGTGTGTGGAGGACAGAGTGTGGTGTGTGAAGGACCGTGTGTGGTGTGTTGAGGACAGTGTGTGGTGTGTGAAGGACAGTGTGGGGTGTGTGGAGGACAGTGTGTGGTGTGTGGAGGACAGTGTGGGGTGTGTGGAGGACAGTGTGTGGTGTGTGGAGGGCAGTGTGCGGTGTGTGGAGGACAGTGTGGGGTGTGTGGAGGGCAGTGTGGGGTGTGTGGAGGACAGTGTGTGGTGTGTGAAGGACAGTGTGGGGTGTGTGGAGGACAGAGTGTGGTGTGTGGAGGACAGTGTGTGGTGTATGAAGGACAGTGTGGGGTGTGTGGAGGACAGTGTGTGGTGTGTGGAGGACAGTGTGTGGTGTGTGAAGGACAGTGTGGGGTGTGTGGAGGACAGTGTGTGGTGTGTGGAGGACAGTGTGTGGTGTGTGAAGGACAGTGTGTGGTGTGTGGAGGACAGTGTGTGGTGTGTGAAGGACAGTGTGGGGTGTGTGGAGGACAGTGTGTGGTGTGTGGAGGACAGTGTGGGGTGTGTGGAGGACAGTGTGTGGTGTGTGGAGGACAGTGTGGGGTGTGTGGAGGACAGTGTGTGGTGTGTGAAGGACAGTGTGGGGTGTGTGGAGGACAGTGTGTGGTGTGTGGAGGACAGTGTGTGGTGTGTGAAGGACAGTGTGTGGTGTGTGGAGGACAGTGTGTGGTGTGTGAAGGACAGTGTGGGGTGTGTGGAGGACAGTGTGTGGTGTGTGGAGGACAGTGTGGGGTGTGTGGAGGACAGTGTGTGGTGTGTGGAGGACAGTGTGTGGTGTGTGAAGGACAGTGTGGGGTGTGTGGAGGACAGTGTGTGGTGTGTGCAGGACAGTGTGTGGTGTGTGAAGGACAGTGTGGGGTGTGTGGAGGACAGTGTGTGGTGTGTGGAGGACAGTGTGTGGTGTGTGAAGGACAGTGTGGGGTGTGTGGAGGCCAGTGTGTGGAGGACAGTGTGTGGTGTGTGAAGGACAGTGTGGGGTGTGTGGAGGACAGTGTGTGGTGTGTGAAGGACAGTGTGGGGTGTGTGGAGGACAGTGTGTGGTGTGTGAAGGACAGTGTGTGGTGTGTGGAGGACAGTGTGTGGTGTGTGAAGGACAGTGTGGGGTGTGTGGAGGACAGTGTGTGGTGTGTGGAGGACAGTGTGTGGTGTGTGAAGGACAGTGTGGGGTGTGTGGAGGACAGTGTGTGGTGTGTTGAGGACAGTGTGGGGTGTGTGGAGGGCAGTGTGGGGTGTGTGGAGGCCAGTGTGTGGAGGACAGTGTGTGGTGTGTGGAGGACAGTGTGTGGTGTGTGGAGGACAGTGTGTGGAGGGCAGTGTGGGGTGTGTGGCGGACAGTGTGGGGTGTGTGGAGGACAGTGTGGGGTGTGTGGAGGACAGTGTGTGGTGTGTGGAGGACTGTGTGTGGAGGGCAGTGTGGGGTGTGTGGAGGACAGTGTGTGGAGTGTGGAGGACAGTGTGTGGAGGACAGTGTGGGGTGTGTGAAGGACAGTGTGGGGTGTGTGGAGGACAGTGTGTGGTGTGTGGAGGACAGTGTGTGGAGGGCAGTGTGGGGTGTGTGGAGGGCAGTGTGTGGTGTGTGGAGGACAGTGTGGGGTGTGTGGAGGACAGTGTGTGGTGTGTGAAGGACAGTGTGTGGTGTGTGGAGGACAGTGTGGGGTGTGTGGAGGACAGTGTGTGGTGTGTGAAGGACAGTGTGTGGTGTGTGGAGGACAGTGTGTGGTGTGGTGTGTGGAGGACAGTGTGTGGAGGGCAGTGTGGGGTGTGTGGAGGACAGTGTGTGGTGTGTGGAGGACAGTGTGTGGAGGACAGTGTGGGGTGTGTGAAGGACAGTGTGGGGTGTGTGGAGGACAGTGTGTGGTGTGTGGAGGACAGTGTGTGGAGGACAGTGTGTGGTGTTTGGAGGACAATGTGTGGAGGACAGTGTGGGGTGTGTGAAGGACAGTGTGGGGTGTGTGGAGGGCAGTGTGGGGTGTGTGGAGGACAGTGTGTGGTGTGTGGAGGACAGTGTGGGGTGTGTGAAGGACAGTGTGTGGTGTGTGGAGGACAGTGTGTGGTGTGTGGAGGACAGTGTGGGGTGTGTGAAGGACAGTGTGTGGTGTGTGGAGGGACAGTGTGTGGTGTGTGGAGGACAGTGTGGGGTGTGTGGAGGACAGTGTGGGGGGTGTGGAGGGCAGTGTGGGGTGTGTGGAGGACAGTGTGGGGTGTGTGGAGGACAGTGTGGGGTGTGTGGAGGACAGTGTGTGGTGTGTGAAGGACAGTGTGTGGTGTGTGGAGGACAGTGTGGGGTGTGTGGGAGGACAGTGTGTGGTGTGTGAAGGACAGTGTGTGGTGTGTGGAGGACAGTGTGGGGTGTGTGGAGGACAGTGTGTGGTGTGTGGAGGACAGTGTGGGGTGTGTGGAGGACAGTGTGTGGTGTGTGAAGGACAGTGTGGGGTGTGTGGAGGACAGTGTGTGGTGTGTGGAGGACAGTGTGTGGTGTGTGGAGGACAGTGTGGTGTGAGGACAGTGTGGGTGTGGGAGGACAGTGTGTGGTGTGTGGAGGACAGTGTGTGGTGTGTGGAAGGACAGTGTGGGGTGTGTGGAGGACAGTGTGTGGTGTGTGGAGGACAGTGTGGTGTGTGGAGGACAGTGTGTGGTGTGTGGAGGACAGTGTGTGGTGTGTGGAGGACAGTGTGGGGTGTGTGGAGGACAGTGTGTGGTGTGTGGAGGACAGTGTGGGGTGTGTGGAGGACAGTGTGTGGTGTGTGAAGGACAGTGTGGGGTGTGTGGAGGACAGTGTGTGGTGTGTGGAGGACAGTGTGGGTGTGTGAAGGACAGTGTGTGGTGTGTGGAGGACAGTGTGGGGTGTGTG